>NC_080419.1:29509050-29826863 GCF_029873635.1 Malania oleifera | reverse complement strand
TTTATTTAAAAAAAAAATCATTTTTTGGGTTTATTTTCCTTGATGATTAGTATGCATTTTTTAGTAACGACCATGAAAATAAACCCAACTTTTTCTATCATTAAGTTACATATATTTGTATTTTAAATTTTTAAAATTTTATGTTTTTCTATTTTTCTTACACCTTGTTAGGATACTAAATACGTTCTATTGTATATGTTTTTGCTCTTGTTTAGCATATGAACATTCTGTATTTTATTTTTTGGATAACAAAAATTCCATTAAATACTAAAAGAGTGCAAAAGATGGCATTTGATATTTTATATTCTTCATATTATGACTTCTTAGTTTGAATTTCACTTCAATAAAGTAGTGAAAAGTAGCAGATGCATGCTTCTTCTCGCCAATAGCAATGACAAAAACCAAGATGACATCCAATGCTTGCAGTATATGTTACATTTGAATCAATTAAAGTATACTAAAAATCATTTAAAGCAGTAGCATATAGGATTTTAGGATCCAAACGTGTTATATGTTTTTTAGAAGTTTGCTAATGCAACAAATGAATTAATGGTCGTGGTGACCGTTACCTATTACTTATGTCCATGAGGGCCATGAATGTTACCATTACATGGACTATTACCGTTATTTAAAACCATGGTCTATCAAATTTGAACTCCATCCAGTATAGGATGGACTCGATTGATGAGATCAAGCTTAGAGTATTTTACTAACATTTTAAAAAATCAGACTAAAAGTAAAATTTTTTGAACAAATATATTGGGGCTTATCAAGGCCCAAATTTGATTGCAAGCTAGGGGTGAGATGGGCTTTTAATTCAGCAGTCAAGATCATATTTTGTAATGTGAAATGGGCCCACAAGGAAAGTATCATCTAACTTGGTGTCATCTTTTCTGTTGGGTCCACATGAGGATGCACAAAAGAAAAAGATCTCAACCTTGGATTGAAAGTTCATCTCATGCCTTGTCAATTTTGGATGTTGTGGGAGTCAGTCAATGACCAAAATTTGAATACATTTAAAATATTAAAATAGAAGTAAAGTTTTAAACTGCTTTGATTGAGGTTCACCCATTATCAGGTGGAGCTGAAATTGGATTAGCTAGCTGGGGATAAGATGAACTTTTAATCTTAGTCAATATATATTTTTTATCACCATATGGGCCCCAAAAGAAAAGCTTTATCAAACTTGGTGATACCTTTTAGTGCGAGGCCTGCATGTGCACTCACACACAAACACAGATATACATAACAACCAACAGGAATGCATGGCTCAGGAAGTCAGGACATGGGATAATAGATGTGTACGTCAGCCTTACGGATGCAGGACATCCCTTAAGAAATAAATAACTGCATTGCCTACATACATGGAGATTTGTGGAGTTGAAGAGGATTTGTTAGTTACTCAGAGTTATGGGATGATTGTTTATAGCCTCAGGTTATTTTTAAATTTAAAATGTAAGGGAACTTTTGCTAGAAGTTCTGTACAAACGGCAAAAATGTGATGTTTTGGCACAAGAATATGGTGAGGGAGGTTTTGGATTCCAAGGATTTGACAACAAGTGTGTTTTTCCATTTCTAAAATCTTTTTCAACAGCACGAGAAATTAAGTCAAAAAAGACGAAATATTCTAAGCCTCATACCTAGATCCAATTAGTTATCTTATCTAAGGCTTGTTCTTCATGGACAGAAAAAGAATGATGAAGAGGAGATGTCCCTTGTTTGAAGATAGACGTCTGAGGACTTTTTTTTGGGTTTCTTTTTTTTTTTTTTTTGGGGGGGGGGGGGGGGGGGTGGGGGTCAGGGAGTGATGAATGTACGCACTGTCCTGGTCTACTTTGATTTCTTAGACTGTTTTGTGAGTTCCTTTTTTTTTTTTTGTACATGGGTTGACATTCCCTAGGCCCCTGGAATATGTGTGCTTCATCTAACTCTATTATTGGTAAAGACCTCATAAAAAGGGTGTATACATGTCTGCATGCTGGTGTGTGTTTAGATTGATGGAAAACCTGTCATTGTACCAGGACACTAAATTAAATTGCTTCAATTTGAATTGAATAACATAATCATTCAATTTGATTAAACTTGTATAAGAAAAACTAACATAATCAAAGCCTCAATTTGAATTGAATGGAACCTAGAGAAGGATCCCAACTAGGCATGTCTTTAAACTTGTATCTGCGTTTTTCTTCATTTTTGAACTTCCTGTGGTCCGTGTCATTAAATATTGTCACATATCTATTATGCATGATGGTTGAGGGAACTATGGAGGTCCAACTGTAATGCTGTGTCATGCCCTCACTATGTTGCAAAATTTTGTATCATGGAATATCTGACACATTGACTCTTGTTCTTGTGCTCTCTTTCAGTGAAATGTGCATTCACACATGCATGTGTTCATTCAATTTTTTATCATTCTATAGTGCTTTCTTTGTGATCTCTGGCAAACATGTATGATAGCATTTTGGTGGACACCTGTTATGTGACATCATCCATATTGCCATCGCCAAGCTTGCTTCCCAGTACAAATAATCTTCAGCATGCATCTTTCCCTGAAAATAGCTATTCTATCTTTATTCCAGCACCATTTAGATTGAGGGCATGTACTAATCTCTCTTTCAATCCACCTCGTACCACGTTATTCTCGTTCCCAGCATCATGATAGGGATTTTCATTTTCAGCATCAACAGTTTTCTGCTCAAGACCACCTTCCAGCTTTTCTAGGGATTGTTCCTGTGTCAGCTGTATATTTTTAGCAATGCACAACAAATCTTCAATCATACATTGCACATCTCAGACAGTTCTGTATGCTGTGCTTGATCTCCTCTTCCACAACCTCTACCATGCCGATGCCCAACCACTGTTCCTAAATAAAACCCTAATGCTATTTAAGGATCTACGACAGCTATTTAACTCTAGCCCCTGATTGCAAATAAACACTCACATTTTTCATTAATCTACCCTTAATGATAATCTGATCTCAGATTTCCTTTTTCTTGTGGGAGGGTGGGGTCCTGGGAGTATGTTTAGCGAGAAACCTTAATGATAGGGAGACAAAAGATCTTGTCCTATTGTGAATATGCTTGATTCTTTTCATACATGGCAACGATAGAAGAATTTAGCTCCTAGAATCCTCTTGGATTTTTCTTGCAAATCCTTCTTTCTCATTTGATTCATGCTCCTAATGCTAATCCTTTTTCCTACATTCTTTATTTGCAAAGCTGAAGTTCCTTCAAATACGAAGGCTTTTACTTAGACAGTTGGGCTGCAGTACTTAATAGAAGTAATACTGATGTTTGCTTCAGAAATGAAGGCCAAATCAGGACTTGCACCAGATGTATGTGTCCTTTGCTTTAGGAGCAGGGGAACTTGTTCACATATGTTGACATTGGCCTTTCTTGGACCTTTTTTTGAATAGGTCATTTGGAGTTCTTGCTAAGAACAGGTTAGTTCTTCGGATGCTTTTGGTCTTGTTCCTTTTAGAGGTAAAAATAGAGGAAGCTTGGTAGCACTGCACAGCTCTTGCTATTATTTGGTGTACTTGGTTAGAGAGGAATGCCACAATTTTTAATGGGGTAGTTACTCTTCACATTTGATCTGGAGCAGGGTGGTTCTTGTGCCATTATGGTGTTCTGTACATGGATTTTTTTGGTAAATGTTTCTTTTGAAGACTTGTGGAGAGATTGGAGTGCTTTGCTTCATTAGAGTTGTATTGTGGTTTCTTTTCTTTTCTATTGCGTTCATCGTCTTTTTGGAGTATATCTTGTCCACCTATTCTCTCTTTTTAATAAAATCCTTTGTTGATTTATAAAAAAAATCTAAGCCTCTCTAATATCATTAAATTTTCACATGCTAGTTATGTCACTAGGAACCAGAGACCATAGTAGTATTTAGGGCAAAAGACATCGACCTCTCTGAGGTTTGGTGATAATACTCGCATCTCTTGTGAGATTTAAAAAATTTCACGGACTTCCCTTGAGGTTTGACGAAAAGATATGAACCTCCCTTAAAGTTTTAAAAAATCCGTAGACCTCCACTTAAATTTGGGCAAAATATGTGGGTCTCCCCTTGCATTCAGCAGAAAGACAAGCTCACAGAGGGAGTATAAGTGTCCTATAAAATCAAATGTAGGGAGATCCTTGGGATTTTCAAAACCTATTGGAGGTCCACATCTTTTTGCTAAGCCTCAAAAACGGCTTGTGATATTTTTGAAACCTAAGGAGATGTCTGTGTCCACTTTTTGCTAAACCTCAAAGATGGCTTGTGATATTTTTGAAACCTAAGGAAAGGTCTGTGTCTTTTTTCCAAACCCCAGGGGAGGTCTATTGAAAACTAGTTAAAAAAGAGGGCTGCCTTAGCACCGAGAGCTACAGTAGCATGAACAGTGCTCACGCTACAGTATCATGAATGGTGCTCACGCTACAGTAGCAATGCTCCATCAATAGAGATTTGTAATTATTTAATTTCATAAGAAGCAAATGCCCTGCACATGAAAATCTTAATGTGGAAAAAAAAAAAAAGAACTAGTAAATGAGGCAAGTTTACTTCATGTAGCTTGTACATAAACACCAAAAGCCAGCAAAAAATTAAAACAATTTGCAACAAGTTAAGAGTGTGTTTAGGATTAAATATCAGTTCCTTTGACAAGCAGCTGGATAACCACTCTGAGGCCAGGCTTAGTTCCCCATGGAAAGCTTTGGAAAACTTCTGTGCCACCCAAAGTTGCTGTTGTTTTGCGTGGAAGGCAACTTAGGAGAAGATCCTCACTCTTAATAATCTTCAGAAGGTGGGTTTCACTTTGGTCATTTAATGATTTATAGGCAAAGAAGATGCTGAAACCGTAGACCTGAATTTTTTGGAATTTGGTGACTGCTCTTATGGGACAGCACTGGTCCCTGCTGAAACTATGGGAAAGGATATCTAGGCAAGGAAGGGTACACCTGTGGAACTGCTAGAGCTTTTGGAGGAACATCTACTTCAACCACAATTCTTAAGAATAGACAGTTTAGGAATCTGTCAGGGTGGTCTTGTGGGCAGTGCATGCTGGACACAAACATGATTCTTGACTTCGTGGATACCCCATCACGCAGTTGGTTCAACTCTTTTTTTTCCTCTCTTTTCTTTACCTGTACATGAAATCTCTCTTTATTGATAAAAAAATGGTTATATGTGAAAAGAAATTTAATAATTAATTTGATGTGTAAGATGGAATTTCAACTTCTTTTATACAGTTTATATTTTTTATAGGAACAACATATATTCCTTTTGTATTGGCATGTCTTGAGTGACTAAAAAAATATTCAGGGTGATGTTTGTAAGTATATTTTTTTCAAGTCATTTAATCAAAATTTAATAAGTGAAATCTGGATTTTTCATTTATTAGTTACTGAAGGATTTGACTTTTGAATTAATAATATTCTTTGGACAAATTTTTTTGCTGCCTCTTACCCTGAGATTATTTTATCAAACCTTTATGGGTGAACTTAGGGACTAATAATTTGACAGCTCTTGGTCTTGGAAAGACACCCTTTCATAACAACAACAATCCAAGCCTTAAGTCCCACAAGGTGGGGTCGGCTACATGAATCATTTTCCACCAATTTATGTGATTATGGACAATTTCAGGAGACAGCCTTTCATGTTAGATAAAAAAAATTTTATGATGAGAGATTGGAATATATAATAAAAGTAGCGTCATTGGCTATTGTAGGTCCATTAGCCCATATTGGTGTTTTTGGCATAAACAAACTAAAGAATGATATTTTTGTTAAATATCATATTGTCCTTTGGGTAGGCCGTACAAGGGTAGTTAGTATAAAAATCCAAAATATAAGGATTTTTTGTCAAATATAATATTGTGGTTAAGGCAGGCCTGTGTAAGGATATTATTGTATGAACAACCTAAAAAATCAAGGATGAAAACCAAATAGAAGGCTTAAACTTAAAATTGACGGAAAAGACTAAAAATATGAGATTTATTCGCAAGTTTAGAGTTAAACAAGTTAAGTTTGCACTAAACAAAATGAAAAATGGAAAAGCTATATGACCGGATAACATCCCAATTAAAGTTTGGAAATGCTTATGTGATAATGGAATTATATGGTTAACTAATTTATTTAACACAATTATAAAAAATAAAAAATGCCAGATGAATGGACGGAAAACACTAAAATACTTATATACAAAAATAAATGAGATATTCAAAATTGTAATAACGATTGTGGAATTAAACTTATTAGTCATATGATGAAACTGTGAGAAAGGATAGTTGAACAAAGATTAAGGCTAGAAACGAAGGTCTCAAAAAATCAATTTGGTTTTATGCCTGGGAGATCTACTACAAAAGCTATACATCTTTTAAGAAGATTAATGGAAAAATTTAGGGAAAAGAAAAGGGATTTGCATATGGTATTTATTGATTTAGTGAAAGTGTATGATAAGGTAACTAAATAAGTTCTATGGTGGGTTTTTGAAAAAAAAGGGTGTATGTAGTAGGTATATTGATGTCATTAAGGATATGTTCGATGGTGTAATGGCTAGTGTAAGGACTCTAGGTGGAGAGACTAGAGAATTTTCACTCACAGTAGGTGCACATCAAGGATTTGCTTTGAGCCCTTATCTTTTTGCTTTAGTGATGGATCAACTGACTAGATGTATCTAAAATGAGGTTCCATGGTGTATATTGTTTGCAAATGATATTGTGTTGATTGATGAAACTAGGGGTGGAGTAGAGGCTAAGTTAGAATTATGGAGAGAAGTTTTAGAATCTAGAGAATTTAGGATAAGTAGAAATAAAACAGAATATATGAAATGTAATTTCAATAATAGTAGGAGGAATATTGGAGAGAAAGTTAAACTTGATGATGTAGAAATAAATAGCGCTTGTAGATTTTGATACCTTGGGTCTATTATGTAAGCTAAAGGAGAAATTAAAGAGGATGTAATACATAGAGTTAAAGTAGGTTGGGTAAAATGGAGAAGTGTTGTGCTTTGTGATAGTAGAATACCCCTTAAAATTAAAAGGCAAATTTTATAGGATGACTATAGATCGGAACGTTGAGCAACTGAGTAACAACATATCCAAAAAGTGAAAGTTGTCGAGATGAGAATGCTTAGATGGATGGATGGTACAACATTGAAAGATAAATTAAAAAAATGAACATATTCGCAATAAGTTAGGCATAGCTCCTATAGAAGATAAGATAAGAGAGGGACGAATCAGATGGTTTGGGCACTTGCAACGTAGCAGCGTAGCCCCATAGCGTGCCAGTGAGGAAGAGTGATTTAGTTGTTGTGAGGGGTAGTAAAAGGGATAGAGGTAGACCTAAAAAAACTTGGAATGAGATAGCGAGTGAAGATTTAATAGGCCTGAATTTGTCAAAAGAAATTGTCCATGATCTCATAAATTGGCAAAAAAGGATTCAGGTAGCCGACCCCACCTAGTTGGACTTAAGGCTCAGTTTTGTTGTTGTAACCTAAAAAAGTAAGGATGTTTTGATCAAACACAATGTTTTACACCCTTAGCACAATTATACTTTTACATATACTATGTAGTATAGATTATCACTAGATGTCACCTATTGAAGAAGCAATGCTTGGAAGTTTGAATGAATGCCCATTGCTTTCAAAAGTCCATGATGATTTTTTTCACCTCCATTATTATAATTATAAATTTGATTACAGACCAATTTTTTTTTCCTTTCCCGTTTGTTCTTGAAGTTATTTGGGCTTTTCTTAAACTTGTGAACTAACGGCTATTGGCTGCTTATGAGGTGCTGTTAGCTTTGGTGCAATCCCAAGAGAGAGGGGGGGGGGGGGGGAGGTGAATTGGTATTTAAAAATTTTATCCCTTAGGTCAATCTATTAACAATAGTATTACACAAGCCTAAGGTCAATCTATGCAATTAATAAATAAACATACGCGTGCAGTAAAGTGCGGAAAAGGAAAATGATACACGCGATATGTTATCGAGGTTCCGCCAAAGTGCCTACGTCCCCGCCTTGGCTAACAAGCACAAAGATTACCACTATAGACTCACTTAACGGGTGAAGCGGCACCTAAACAACTAGGTTAATTAGCACAGGGTTGACCTCAATCTTTACGACCAGGTCAATTAACACAGGACTAACCTCAACCTACACAATCCTTCCGAGCTGGATTACCGCCCCCTCAGGCCACGCCTGGAAATACAATAGTAATTTTTCAATCAAATGGTACAGTGAATACGCTTTTATGTAAAATAGATATGTACCCAATACGCACAGTATAATCAATACACTACCAAAAGATAGGATATGATAAACTCAATGTAGTCTAAGTGTTTACTCTCAAATATTTATGCAAATATTGCAATCAGTGCGTGTGAGTGTAAATGATATGATCTTTGTGTCAAATAATGATTTCAATTACAATGCACAAACAAATATCACAAGCACACTTCAAATATCTCAACAAATATTTTTCTCAAAATAAACCACAAGAGATATTCAAAAATGGTTTGTAAAATATTTATTTGATCTTTGTAATAAAATGATAATCTCAATCAAAAGGAACAATAACAAAGATCTTCTAGCACTCAAGCAAAAATCTCAAAATATGTATATATATATATATATATATATTTCAAATATGAGCACAAGAGATATTTTGAAAAGGATTTCTAAAATATTTTAGCAATCAAGACACAATATGAACTCTTGAGTATTGAAATGAAAATGCAAAACTTAGAAGCTCTAAGAAGTTTTTCTGTGTAAGGCTTATTTACGAAGCCCCCTAGAAAAACTAGAAGCTTACTCTCTATGAAAAATATATTTCAATCAGAACAAGCAAGTGAGAGTTTAAGCTTGGTGAGATGAACATAAGAGCACTCTTACTAAGTGGTATTTGCAATATGGATGAGCAAGAATGAGAGTATAAAACTTGAATATGAAAAATGGGCTTTTTGAGATTCAGAGGATATTTTCTAATTATTTTTCTAATCTCATGGTAATTTTTTCAAATAAAGGGGTATATATAGACTTCCCCCTGATTATAGTTGTTAAGGACACATGGAATTATTATAAAAGTTTTAATATTATTTAATTAAATTAACCCCATTTAAAATTATTAACCACGGTAAAAATATTGGGGCAACCCGAGAGCACCGGTCGACTGAAGGAAGTTCGGTTGACCGAGTAGCTTTAAGTTCGGCCAACCGGGCATGAATTGAACTACAAGTTCGGTCAATCAGACATGGAGGTTGTAGGGCGTTTTTTCCTTTTAGCGCGGTTCGATTGACTGGGAACTTTTTGAACTATCTTGGTCGGTCGACCAGACTGTTGAGTTCCACACGTGGGAACTCGGTCAACCAGGTTGTTATGCATTTTGGGCTCGGTCGACCGGGTGGTCAAAAAGTTGACTCAGATGGAGTTCGGTCGACTGGCAGAAATATACTGAGCCAAGCTCGGTCGACCGGATTGCGGTCAAACTGTTGACCCGGTCTTGGTTCGGTCGCCGGGAAGAATTGTACTTGAGAGTACGGTCGACCGAACATGCAACTTAAGTGCATTTCGGTTCTGTTCAATTATGCAATCACCCTATTCATATGACCATACATATATGTGCATGTGGGAGTGTCTTAGGGTCATTCTAGACCTTTTTCGTTTTGAGGACACTGAAAAAATACGGCGTCGGTCGACTGAGGGGTGTTCCCTAATGTCCATCTATGGTCTTGAGCTTATCCTTCCTGCCATACAAGTAAGACATTAATTATTACAAACCATTTTCCTATCTTACTATTATAGAAAAATGATAAATAATGAATTACAACACAAAATGATCTTTAGGGTCTTTGTCTTCTTTAAGCCCATTTGTGTGCACCATATGATATTTCTGATTGGTCCTGCACACAAACTCATCAACCATTAAATATCAAAGTATTTGTCATAATCAAAATGGGATATGACCAATAAGGTTAACAGGTGCTCCTTTTTTGCTATCTTGTACTTCTGTTGTTTTAACTGTTTTCAAAGTTCAAACTCATCTTTCTGTTGATTATTGGGATCTGTCATTATACTACCAAGCTATAATTCCAGGTGCAAATTATTTTGTTCTCTCTCTCTCTCTCTCTCTCTCTCTCTCTCTCTCTCGTATTGAGTTATGTGCTCATTTACTGTAATTTGATCATTTGATGAATGCTTGTTTGTCCCCTAATTTTGTTCCATTTCCTGAATACAGGAAGGGGAGCTTGATGCTGTGGCTGTAGTTCATTCTTATGAGGATGGCATGCCAGCTGGATCTCATAAAACAAGGCTGACTGCCCTCGGTGTATGCTTTTTAAGAGGAAAATCTTTCTGCATTGAATTATTCTTAAGAAATATTTGGGATTGGTAGTATTGTATGTTACAAGGATGAGTGTTCCATTTCTGATAATTGGAAACCATTACTAGTCTAATTAATTCTCTTAATCTTAAACAAATAAGTCATTACCTGGTTATGGTCCAGCCAAGGAGGTCCTGGGAATAGTGGTCTGGATACAGTGCTCTGGTCCTATCATCCAATATTTTTGCATAAAGTCACTGCTCTCCATAACTGGACCTTCACATGTGTGCTTAACAGGCATTTCTGTCATTGCACCATCCAATGGCCTTTAAATCCTAAACAGAAGTAATGATGCCAATACAAGTATTGTGATAAGCATTTGCTATGTGGATACAACTGATGATCAAACATTAATACATTTTCCAAGGATTTCCTCCTTGGCGGGGTGGCATAAAGCATAGTTATGAAGGCTGGAATGGCCAGTCTGCCCTGGTTGGACCAGAACTGGTCACCCAACCAGTCTGGATAAGGGGAGAAAACCGGATATGGCACAAACTGCGGTCAACTTGGGTTGCCCTGGGTGACTCAGTCTAAACTGTCCACACCCGGTGAGCCATCCTGGTTACCCACCTGTCATTTGGAAAAAGAATACACTTTGGCAAGCAGAGAATAGAACTCAGGGCCTCTCACTGGATAAGGGAGCCTTACCACTGTGTGCATCACATATTTTTGCTTTAACTGAAGAGAAAATATATATAAACTGCATATCTAAATATGTCTAGACACACACATATTTATAGGCATCTGAAAATATAAAACTAAACTTTTTTTACTTTAAAACCCTGTTTGGAATATGGAAAATGTTATGAAAAGGAAAGAAAAATATATACATGAATCCAAAATTTTTCATGAGAAAGAAAATTAAATATGTAGCAAATCAGCGATCATATTTTTTTATTTTTTACATAATTAACATTTTATTTTTCTTAATTTTGATCATGTCAATACAAATTTTCATTTTAAATAGTATTTGATATAAAAAGAAAATATAATGGAAAATGGATTTTCTTCCTATTGCCCTTTTATTCATTTTCTCAAAGAAATCCTTGATCCAAATGGAACCTAAATAACTTTTAACTAATTAATATTTTAATATTATGTAATATATTAATATTTATAATTAATCAATTTTTTCCTCTTTTTAGTTAATTTTTTATTGAATCAAATCCTCTCTCACTATTTTTTAAAATTTACTTTAACTTTTAATGATAAAAAATCATCAACATCCACATCATCATCATCATCATCATCATCATATAACCCTCTGTCATACTCATGGATGCATGCGTGTATGTGCGCAGGCACACTCTGGTTCGACCATTGGTTCAATTGGTTCAACCAACCCAGTAGCTGAACCGGGTTGCTGGTCTGGGCTTTAAAACCCTGGTGTAGAGGACTGTCCTCTGCACCCAGTCTACATGTCTATCATGAATGATCCAATGATCAGTGATAAATGTTATGCATAGCGATGGTGATATTTATCACTAATTGTCCAATCCCTGATGATAGACACGTCATATGGATATGCATGTAGGTGAAGGTCCTTTGCCCCCTTGTAAAGGAGGCAATCATTAGCCTAGTACATCCTCGGCTGCTAGAGTTGAGTAGCTTAGTATATGCTAATGTTTGATTTTCAGTCAGCACTTGTTTGTAATAATGTTATATGGATTCAAATAATTTGATTATATTGTTCTCTAACTTATATCTTGTGGTTTGAAATTAGTCCATTTCTTTTTTATTGCATTTATTTTATCTTTTATTGCTTTCTCTCTCCTTGTCTTGCTTAGGTAGTTCTCTTTGTGGCCTACTAGTTCTGAATGTAGATGTTTGCATTGCATTTGTTCTTTATTCCTTTCGTATGGGCATGGCTTGTGCATTGGTTAGGGATCTTCTATCTGGCATTGTTGATGAAGGTGATGGAAAGGAAGGAGGTAATCGTTTGCGGAGCCAAGTTGTGTCAGCAGAGCAGGACGATGCAGGTGAAGAAGTCATTGACATAATAATTTGTGGAATATTCTTGTAGTAGTAGACAAGAAGCAATATTGTGCTTATTGTGGTGGGAAGATGCAAGTGGAGGATCCTGGGCGTTTGTTGGCGGGAGTCAATGATGTTCATCTGGAGATTAGGTCTCCCAGAGTCAAGATGGCTAGGGTTCGGCTGGAGATGTGAGGGTCTCAACGGCGGCTAGGGCTTCTTTCAGGGAAGATGGAGGATGAAGGCTGCATGGTGTGAGCGTGGGTGTCTGATGATTGTTTTGGGTTTGGGCAGATACTGTAAAGGGGAGGGGTTCTTATTTCTTGGATGGGCTAGTCTTATGAACAGGCCCAAAACCAGTTTGAAGTGGGTTCAAACCTGCGCCAGTTTATGAAAGGGAAGAGAGGCCCGGATAATTCTCAGTTGGGCCACATTAGTGGAAAGCCCCAAATTCCTAACACTAGTGTGAAGAGTCCGAGAGGCTTTTACTATAGCCCACAGATCTAAACACTTTTTCAGTTAGGGCCCCATGGGGCAGAGGTTTGAATGTGGGGGTTCATTATTTTTGCATCTAATGGTGATAATTCGTTTATTACGGCAAAGAAAGGAGGTAATAGTAGCGGGATATCTGGGATTGATAATTTTCTTCAATCGGGTAAGTGAGCTTCCTGTAGTGGATTTCAACGGTACAGGAGGAGCATAAGCTTCAGTCTGTTTGAGGTCAGGGCGAGAAGGGAATCAGTAATGACTTGCATTCGGAGGTGGTTCATACATCTGGGGACAGCAAGGATGGCAAGGGAAGTAGCAAGGCTGAGAATATGAAGGTCTGCAAGCATTGTTCAGAGGGACAAGAGGAGCCAAGTAAGAAGGGACTTGTTAATAATTGAATGAACTCAGACCAGCAGGGCTGCAAATTCTTTAAAATTGATTCTCTGGGAATTTTTTTTTTTTTTTGCTGAAGAATCTGAGAACTGTCCTAAGGCAGTAAGAGAAGGATAGAGGAAAAAATCATATTGAAATAAAAGTTAAAGAATTGGGGGAATATTTATGGATAATGACAGTATCACAGGGACAGTGATTTTTCTTGATAGTGCCGTATTGTTGGGTGAATTCCACAATCAACTTGGTCATGTTTTTCACTCTTCTGAAGTTCTCGGGGATCTTTCTTATATGCTTCCTCTGCCAGAAGGTTTGGGGAATGTTTCCAATTTTTTTGAGGGGAGTTTGGTTGAAGACTTGGCAGGTAGTAATCAATATAAGGTCAGAATTCTTCCTACCCCTGTGGAGGAGGTTAGTGCGAAGGATCTAGAAGCTAACATTTTTAGTAAATAAAATTGTATTGTGTTTGGATGGTCCTGGAGGAAATGAAATTTGTTTGAGTGGTGATAAAAGAAAAGACAAGAAAGGACAGAATGAATTATCAAATATACAGAGTTCTGTCAATTATGATGGGAAGGGCTTAAAGACGGGTAGTTTAGGTTTGGTTTTGGTTTTCCTCTCTTTTCTTCTTCTTATTCTTCTTCTTATACAGAGCTCTGTCAATTATGATGGGAAGGGCTTAAAGAGGGGTAGTTTGTTAGGGGTAGATTATTATTATTTTTTTAATTTTTTTTTTCTATTCTTGCTCTGAGGATCTCTTGTCCTCACCTAGGCTGTAATTTCTCTCTTCTCTTTCTTAATATATTTCTTTGGCTATCCAAAATAAAAAAAATATTTTAACATAAGGAAGTAAATATATTTTGCAATTGACAGAAATATTATAGAGGGCCAGAATGTGGAAATTGTATGAAATGTCAGAAAAAGTTGCATTGATTTTGGGAAGCAGGGATGAATCAGTGGCCTAATTGCACTGCATATCATAAAACAACCATTTTAGCTATCTACAGTGGGATGGATACCGGTATTTCTCAGATGCATGCTGCATGTAGTTGTATGACCGAAACTTACTAATTCATACATGATGTGCAGCCATGCTTTCTTGTTGGAATAAATATTTAGAAAATCTAGACTCCTGGGAGAGTTGGCCCTCCTGGATTGGAAGGAGGAGGAATATATTAGAAGAGTTTCTTTGAAGAACGAGTTGCAAGATGTGATTTTCAGGAGTTGAGTTGTAGGCAAAAGACTAAATTCAAATGGGTTAAAGGAGGTAATTGTAATTCTTCTTTCTTTCACAGGTTAGCTAATGGCAAGAGGAGTAAAAATTTGGTTAGGGAGTTAGATGTGGCGACAGGGGTAGTCACTAGTGATCAAGGTTAGATTACATCTGCATTTACCAACTTCTTTCAGAACTTGTAGTCGGAGGAGGATTATTGTAGACCGATGTTAGAGGGGTTGGATTGGAATCTTATTTTCATTTATTAGAAAATTTTGGTAGAGAGAGCTTTTGAAGAAGAGGAAGTGAACGAGGTGGCTTTTGGTATGGATAGGGGATAAGGCCCCAGGGCCGGATAGGTTTAACAGAGCATTTTTTCAAGTTTTTTGGGAGGTTGTTAAGGGCGATTTGTTGAAAGTTTCTACTGAATTTTTTGGGAATGGGATATTGAGCAAAAACATCAACTCCTCTTTCATTGCCTTGGTGCCTAAAAAGTCCAGATTTATTAAGGTTGAGGATTTTAGACCCATTAGCGGCTGGGATTTATGCCTTTCTCCTTGGGCGATTGGGTGAGTATTAGACTCTTGGGTTTGGGGCAACTTAATGAGCCTATTAATGAGCTCATCATCAAGCTCCTTAATGAGCCTAATAAACGAGCCCATTTGACGTAGTTATCAAACCAATCACAAGCCAAAACGAGCCGAGCTTGGCTGTGCTCACGCTCAGCTCGTTTGCAAACCGAGCCTAAAAATTGGGCTTGGGACTCGCTCATTTAGATAATAAATGAGGCAGAATGAGCCCTTACTAAGCCAAGTTCCCGAGCCGCTCATGAGTGGCTCGGTTCATTTGCAGCCCTACCTATGATAGAGTGGGTTGGAGCTTCTTGGATAGTCCTTGAGAGGGAGGGCTGTGGCGAACATTGGTGTCGATGGATTAGGGGCTACTTGTCTAGTGTGTGGTTCTTGGTGATCATTATTCCTGAACCGAAATCTTGATTTAGAGCTTCTAGGGGAATTAGACAAGGTGACCCTTTATCCCCATGTCTACTTGTCCTTGTAGTTGATGTATTAAGCCGGATGGTGGATAGGGCTATGGAGAGGGGGTCGGTTAAAAGTCTAGAAGTAGGGAGAGAGGAAGAGGTGGTTTCTCATCTTTAGTTTGTTGATGACACCATTTTCTTCTTTGATGATCATAGCCCTTTAGGAGAATCTTGGGCATTCTTCAAATTTTTGAGAGGGTTTCAGACCTTAAAATTAATTGGGGAAGAGTGGATTAGCAGCTTTGAATGTGCCCATGGAGTGAGTGAGGAAAAGGGTCATTGAAGTGGGGTGTGGTGTTCTGGATTGGCCTATGACCTACTTAGAGATCCCCTTGGGGGAGGTAACCCTACAACAACGGATTTTTGGAGTTCGGTAGTGGAAAGAGTGACTAAGAGGTTAGACAGTTGGAATGGGCTCTTTTCCCTTTAGGGGGTAGAATAACCTTGGTCCAGGCTTGTCTTTCTCATTCTTGTTATATTTCCTATCTATTTTTAGGATTTCGATGGTGATTGCTAGCAAGCTCGGGAGAATCATGAGAGACTTTCTATGGTCTAGTAGGGGAGATCATAGGTACCATTCAGTCAGTTGGGGTGAGATTTGTAGGTCAAAAAATAAGGGGAGGGTTGGGTCTAGGGAAGTTGGTGTCTAAAAACTTGACTATTTTAGCTAAATGTCTACGACATTTCTCTACAGAAGAATTTTCCCTTTGGCATAGCGTAATAAGAAGTAAGTTCGGGTTGGATGAGATTGGGTGGGATACGAATGTTAGTTTAAGATGTTCTTTGGGTAGTCCGTGGAGGTCCATTTTTAAATTTATCCTTCTTTCATCCCTCAACTAAACTTGGGGTGTGGAGGGGCTCTCGGGTCCATTTTGGAAAGACCTTTGACTGGGTAATGCATCCTTTTGCAATTCATTCCCTCGTTTTTTCAATTAGGCTCTGTGCAAAATGGAGCTATATCTTTCTTTGTGGGGGATTTGGGAAGCCCATATGTTTCCTAAAATCTCCATTTTAGGAAATGATTAGGGAGATGATAGAGCTGTCTTCCTTTTTATCTTTGTTGAATGGGAGTAATCTTTCATTGGGGAGGGATGTTCAACTCTGGTTTTTGGATCAGTTGGGACTGTTTCTTGTAAATCTTTTTTGGAATTCTGGACTCACTCTAATTCTTATTTCCCATTCTATCACTTCATTTGGAAGGCTAAGGCTACTATAAAATTAAGGCTTTTACTTGGTTGGTTGTGCTCAATAAATAGTGCCAATAACTTGCTGCAAATTAGGTGACCTTTGAAGGCTGTCTCTTCTGATGTACGTGTGCTCTGTTAAAAAAGTTCTGAGATGGGTTCTCATTTTCTTTTGGACTGAATATTCTTGGATGATTGAAATATGCTTTTTGGCATTTCTGGAGAGAGCTGTTTTTTCCTTTCTTCGGTTAGTGAATTGTTAGCTATTTCTTTCAAAGGCTTTGGTAGGGAGAAAGGACAAGGCAGTCCTATGGAACTGTGGAATATTTGCAGTTTTATGGGGAGTTATGTTTGGAGCATTATGCAAGGATATTCAATGAGAAGAAATTAAACAGGGTGTTGGTTTGGGGAAAAAATCAGTATTTAGCCTCACCGTGGTGCACTGGTTGGGGCTTTTTTTTTGAGAGGAATTAGTTTCCACAAGTTACATAGAGATTGGAGGAACATTTTGTAATGCTTATTTATTATCTTTTAGTATTTTTTAGCTGGTTTTACTGGATAATTTCAGGCCTTTTTTGGGGAGATGTCTCATTCTCCCTTGTGTAAATTCTCTTACTATTAATAAAATTTTCTTTTGCTATCAAATAAAAAAATTGAAATCTAGACGGATTCATTTGTGATTTTAATTGTCAAGTATCGAGAGACTGCACAGTGAGTGCAATGCGTCACTTGTAGGGGACTCCACATTGAATGTTTTGTAAGCATCCACCAAAACAGAGAGACCTAATAAATTTTACCTTGGCTGTTAGCCGCCTTGTGCAATTGTCCTTTATTAAGGTTTGGGACTGGTTGTGTGTGGAAAGAGTTAAGACGCTAAGTCAATAAAAATTATTGTTATTGATTTCCATTACATACTTGAACTTTTGATAAATCTTTTTAATTCTTGGGTTCCGAAATGTATTTAATACCTGAATGTTTTCTGAAATAGGTTCCTCCAATGGGTCTATTCTACCCTTTACTTTTGGTTCCAGATGTATATCCCCCTCCTCCCCGTTCTTGGTGGGCATCGTTCTTAAGGTTTTGTTGTTTTGCATTGTTTTTTGAATCATTTCTATTCCGAGTCCCTGACCCACTGTGTACTGGCTCTATATCACCAGGTTTCATGACTACGAGGACATGCTGGAGGATACTTGGCATGTGGATTTTCAAAGAAGACCCGACTTATCAGATAGCTTCTACCCAGGTGTCAACAGTGGATTTCCAATGTGGGAGAGCTACCCTGTTTTTCAAACTAAGCCGAAGAAAGAAGATATTGTTGGCCTTGCAGAAGCTATCACTAGTAGCATTCTCTCAACAGGTAGGCTAGGGCAAGCTCTTCGTATCTGACATGGTTAACTTTGATATAAGTGAGACTGTTTGGTGCTGTATTGACAGGGCGAATAGATCTTCAGAGAAAATTGTTTTGTAGCATACAGCTGGTGAGTTACTGCAGCTACTGTAAATGGTGTATTATTTTCTTCTAATATATGCAAATTGTCTTAGAAGAGTTGACTGACACAGTTCTGTGATTTAGATTGGCGGGGTCGCTTTAACAAGCAATCTTATTCCTGCTGTTGAGGAGAGGTTTGTTCTTTCTTATTTTCATATTAAAGAATGATATTATACAGTAGGGCTTATGGAAATCATTTTATTTTTCTATTGCCTTTTGTGTAATTAGTATGTTGCAGGTCATATAAACCAGGCCAGTGGAACACATGTTAAAAACTTTGTTGATTTAGAAAACCAGACAGATCAGGTCTGCCAGGATTGGGGATCCATTTTTGAAACTCAATCAATTGGTTAGGCTACCATGTGTGAAGAACTTACAAACATTAGTGAGGTTTGATCATGTCAGGCAATCCACTTGCTTATTTATTGGTTGAAATTTGTGGTTTCATGCTGCAATTCATCCACTGATTGCATCACTATATGTATCTGAATCCTTCAGAAGTGCTCTGAGCGCAGCTATTGCAAGTAAAAATGTTTTTAGTTTTCATTTATGGTATCTATTAATGTTAAAAAATTAGTTTGTGGCTTCTCACCTGTACTAGGCAGAAAATTTTGTTGCTGAACATATGTTCCTTTAAAAGTCACTATGATCACCAAAGGGAAATATAAATGAAGGCATTTATTGGAATTCTAAATCGCCCATTTTCAGGACAAGTGTTGGGAGTACACCATTTAAATGTTATCACATAACATGGACTTATTTAGTTCCAATTTTATTGGAGATTTAAGATCTCTGGTTATTTTTGATTTTGACATGTCAATCACTTTTGTTGCAGAGTTTTGCATGCAATTCCTTCAAATGAAGCAATTGATACTGTTGAGGTTAGTTTGCACATCCATTTTCTCTTCCCCAAGGATATTAACTCTTTGCTCTTTTATTTTTTTTATTTTTATTTTTATTTTTATTTTTATTTTTTATAACAGAAATCAGGCTAAGAACTGCTTAAATTCTTGTGCCTTGTACTCCAAATATTAGAAAATTTCGAACACTATCTTTTGCCAGTCCCTGGTGCCATTGCCGCATTACACCACTGTTCTTCCTGCCTTTCCTAGTTATTAGTAATAACATAACATTTTTCTTACCTCTTCTTTTTGGATAAAAAACGAAAAAAATTATTTAATCAAGGGGAGATGCATCCAGTTTGTTACAGCCCAATTATCATTATTGATAGTTCTTGCTTATGAAGGGGAGTTGGGTGCAATGGTAAGGTTGTTGCCATGGGGGTCACGGGCTCGAGGCGTGGAAACAGCCTCTTGCAAAAATGCAAGGATAGGCTGCGTACTATAGATCCATTGTGGTCTTCCCTGTCCCCATACTTCGCATACACGGGAGCTTTGTGGACCAGGCTGCCCTTTTTTTGATAGTTCTTGCTTATGAACGCTGTTGCTTCTCTTGCTTTTAAGGTATACTTTAGAGCTTAAAAGACATCGAAATGTTGTCAGTCATGTGTTTGACCTTAAGTTGTGTATATGATTGTCTATTGTTATATTATATAGATATCATTATTTACATTATTTCAATTTATTTATAGGTCTCTTTTACTTAATAAGATGTGACATAGCATAAAATCCATGATTTTTTGAAACTTTACTTTTGGGTTTGAACAAAATTTTGAATCCATATTACACAGCCTGCACACGCGCTACTATTATTCTTCTTTACCCTCATTATAGTGGTTGTATGCATTAAGGGCCCATTTAGTTGTGGAAAGCAATTTTTCATTTTTCATTTTTCATTTTCAAAAAAATTATAAAAAAGGTAGCTTATTTTTCAGCTTTTCAAAATTTTTGTTAAAACAATGGAAAATAAAGGATTTTTTAGTTGTCTTTTCTAAATTTTCAAGTAGTTACAAAATCACACATTGTTTTTTCAATTTCCAAAAATTATATGAGACTCAACCCTAGAAAATTATGAAAAGATATTTTCCAGCTTTCCTTTCCAAGTTTACAAAATTGGAAAACAACAGGTGGCTTCTTTTGTAATTATTTGAAAATAGAAAATAAAACAAATTACACAAGTGAATAAAGCCCAAACTTATTGTTTTCTAGTTTATTTATTTTTTAATATTCAAATGTTGCAAAATTGAAAATAAGCTGAATTTATTTTAATTCTTTGGAAGACTAAAAATAGAAAGTGAAAACTGTTTTCCACAAGTAAACAGGCCCTAAACTTTTCTGGAAGAAAAGAAGGAAACATTTTTGTTGTGCCTTTTTTTTGTAGTTTGATATAGAAAGTTTCAAGAACTGCATATCTTAGGCTGTTTGCCTACCCTAGTTCCATATTATTTCTCCAAATCATTTTTGTGCTCCCAGTGGTTCATGGAAATGCTAGCTGACTTAGTATGTATATTGAACAGGCTTTACAATCAAGGACAAATGCACCTTTTGTGCCCTGGAAAGGCGGAGCAGTAAGTCAATGATAATCTTATTATGGTTTAATGACCCATTTTTCTCATAATTGGTTCTTCTAAGGCTGATTCTGCTTAATGAGACATCGCATGGGTTGACTGAAATTAAATTGTTACTAAATTCTTTTGCATAACCATCTTTTGCTCCTGGTATTGATATTCTGTTGCTTTTTACAACAATACTTATTATTGTAAAACATATATTTTGTTTCTAAGTATGCCTAATATGCATGTTTCTTTTCCTCTTGTTGTGTCTGGTAGCATCAATTTGATCTGCATCTGCTTCTCAATCTTATCAGTAGCCTCTTGTGCATTCTGGGTAGCATAAAGCTATAAATGAAAGAATGGAAAACCTTAGGAGCTGATCTCTCAACTTTCAATGAAACAAGCTGTTGGTTGCTGGTTGGACTGTCTTTTAGTCTCAATATGAGCGTAGTTAGTGTAGTTTTGGGTGTGTATTGGATTAATCACCGAGTTTTAGTGAAGTCAGGGCAGTAGCTCCCTTTTTTGGTTGTTAGGGGAAAAAATCTTGACATATTGAAATTAGGATCATACTGATTTACAAAGGTGTATATAGAGCAATAAGTTGCGCAATGGCAATTTGATGAAATGGGTAGATTGAATAGGACTTCCAGGAGACTGAAATGACTACCTGATGGGGATCAGCATACCCTACCTATCTTATTTTCAGATGCTGTGACATGTGGACGGCCTCCCGATGTCCACATTTCCTTTGATGATATGCTGACACATGGACGACCCCTAGATGTCCATATCAGCTAATAATTATTTTGTAGATGCTTGAAGACTTTTCAGTGTGAAGAAGACCCGAGTAGAGATGCCGAAGCAAGTTCAATCTCAAGACCCATGTAGGTCCCACACGGCCTTGTGGGCCCCACATGAATTGGGTCTCCCTTTGACTTTTGTTTTATATTTAATTTGTAATCTTGCAAGATAACTTACTTGCTTGCATGTGCATGTCTTCGCAAGTTGTGTGTGTTGTAAGTTGTGTTAGTATTTATTATGTCTAGAAAGTTGGAGCATTTATTTTGTTAGTAACTTGTAAGAGTAATTAATGTGTCTAGTAAGTTGGTGTCTTTATTATTTGTGTCTCCCATGCTTGTGTGGGAATTGTTAGTTGTTTAATGTCTTTGACCCCCCTCCCCCCCAAAAATAAAAAGCTACCTAAGCTTATTAATGCTTTGTCCCCCAATGCTAGCTTATATATATACCCCTTCATTGTAAGAACTATGTAGAGAGAAAAAATTTTGAATATTGATATTGAAAGGATTTTCCTTTGCTGAAGCTTGTTATAGCTTTGTCCCATCCTTGTGATTGTGTAGTGAGAGGTTACATCGTTCTCTTCGGAGATTAGGTGGTGAGAGACCACTATTCTATCCAGCGACTCCATCCCTATCCCACTTTCACGACATCCCTCCATTAGCCACACGGCCACTGTCACTCCATTGCATTGCTGTGTTCGTTGGTTTTTCAAAGCTTGTACAAAGAACTTCAGGCGTGGACTACTTGTGTTGAAAAGCGTCAAATCATCCAAACAACTCTCTTGGTAATCTCAACATTTATTTGAACCCTTATTTTAAATTATAAGCCTTTGCTAGAAATCTGAAATTCCATATTTAATAAGCCCTTTGAATCCATAAATTGCAATATTGATACTCGCTAGTTTAAAATCAATTGTGGGAATATTGCTTGCTAACAATACAACTTAAATTCTTGAAATTTTGAATGACATCTTTGTTGCATATAACTTGATTCCTTTGTGAAATAATTCTTGAGACTTATTTCTGAACATCATACACCGTTTAAAAATTCAACATGTGAAATGAAGCTTGATTTATTGTGTTTATGTTTAGTTAATTGAGTTCTTAAATCAAGTTGTCTTGAGTGTATGTACTTGTGTGAGGGTTTAAACGGTGTATGATGCCGTTCAGAAATAAGTCCCAAGAGTTCTTTCACAAAGGAATCAAGTTATATGCAACAAGATGTTATTCAAAATTTCAAGAATTTAAGTTCTATTGTTAGCAAGCAATTTTCCTACAATTGATTTTAAACTAGCAAGTATCAATATTGCAATCTATGGATTCAAAGGGCTTATTAAATATGGAATTTTAGATTTCTAGCAAAGGCTTACAATATAAAATAAGGGTTCAAATAAATGTTAAGATTACCAAGAGAGTTGTTTGGATGATTTTGACGCTTTTCAACACAAGTAGTCTACGCCTTAAGTTCTTCATACAAGCTTTAAAACACCAACGAACGCTGCAATGCAATGGAGTGATGGTGGTCGTGTGGGTGATGGAGGGAAGTTGTGAAAGTGGGATAGGAATGGAGTCGCTAGATAGAATAGTGCTCTCTCACCACCTGATCTCCGAAGAGAACGACGTAGCCTCTCACTATACAATCACAAGGATTGGACAAAGCTAACAAGCTTCAACAAAGGAATTTCCTTTCAATATCAATATTCAAAACTTTTTTCTTTCTACATAGTTCTTACGATGAAGGGGTATATATATATAAGCTAGCATGGGGGGACAAAGACATTAAACAGCTAACAATTCCCACACAAGCGTGGGGGAGACAGATAATAAATTCGCCAACTTACTAGACACATTAATTACTCTTACAAGTTGCTAACAAAATAAATGCTCCAACTTTCTTGACATAATGAATACTAACACAACTTACAACGCACACAACTTGTTGAGACATGCACATGCAAGCAAGCAAGTTGTCTTGCAAGATTACAAATTAAATATAAAAAAAGGTCAAAGGGAGGCCCAATTTGTGTGGGGCCCACAAGACAGTGTGGGGTCTACATGGGTCTTGAACTTGGACTTGCTTTGGCTTCTCTTCTCGGGTCTTTCTCACACTGAAAAGTCTTCAAGCATCTACAAAATAATTATGAGCTGATATGGACATCTGGGGGTCGTCTATGTGTCAGCGTATCATCAAAGGAAATGTTGACATCGGGAGGCCGTCCACGTGTCACAACATATGAAAATAAGATAGGTAGGGCATGCTGATCCCCATCATCTCTCCCGGACCCAAAAAAATTCTTCTCTGAAGAATTAGAGATGAAGTACTGAGAGTAAAATTCTGGGTTAAGATGAAAGAGAACTTCCTTATGATTCCAACTCCTTTCGGGAAGTGGCTTATCTCTCCACTTGATTACGAACTTGCAGTATGATCCTGCTTGTGTGAACTTTGCCTTATTATCCAAGATTGCATCAAGGTTCTTGGGCGTGGATAAGGGTAGAGGCAAAGGCAATTTCAGGTTTCTAGTTTTAAAGAGGAGTGGGAAATGGAGTTGGTTCACCTGCAGGGTCAGAATTTGAAGGTTCTACGAAAGAAGATGCTACCAGAAATGGGGTTAGATTTCAATATTAAAAACATTGCTTATGCTAAAATAAACAGGAATATTAAGCTTGTAAGTATCAGAACCAGTTTTTTTTTAAATTTTGAAATGATCCATCTTGTTAGCATGTAACTCTCCCACCTTTCCTACAGGAATCTGCTCAGGACAAATACGGACTATAACCATATCACCCTTTAAAAATTCTTTCAACGTGCAATGTATATCAACACGAGATTTATAATGTTCAAAATTCAAATTAACCTTCACTCTTATTTCAGAGTATAGATTGTGTATATGCTTTGCAAAAGCATCAGCCGTTCATATGCAAGCTATTGGTTTATATCGTTGCGAGTATGTTGGATGAACCAGCTTGTCAGAAGCAAAAGCAATAATAGTTTTTTGCCTTTCCTTGCAGCTGCTATATGTTGCAAATTGTGAAATTTACATTGTGAATGAGGGAAATTCTCACCAGAGCTTTAGGTTACTGGAATAATTTCCATTCAATAGGGATCCCAGATGGTGGAAATTTATCTTTTTAAAAATATTTTTCTGATACCCACCTTGATTCAGGAAAAAACCTAACTAAAACCATAAAATTAACTGTTTTCATGCTTCTGTAGCAGCCTGCTTCTTAGGCTTTAACGGCATTTGAGAGCCTTTACTCTTATTCCTGTTGCTATTTTTTTTGGGCAATTTGGAAAGAAAGAAATAGAATGGCCTTCTATGGGACAGTTTCTTCTCTGCAGGCTGTTAAAGATAACTGGTTTTCCATGATCTCTGGTTGGCATTGTGTATTGCCTGGGAGGGACCTCCCTGTTTTTCTTGATTTCTTGGATGCACTTCAGTGGCTGGTATTCGTTTCAGTTTTTTTGTTTGTTTTTTGTTGTATTTGATTGGCATCTTCTTGATACCCTGTTTGTCTTTAATATAGGTTTCTTTGCTGATCTAAAAGAGTATTAAGTCTTTGGTTTATTTATTTCACTTGGCTGGGTATAGAATTCATTCTTTTGAGAACATACCTCACGTTTGTTTCACAAAATGGAATGGTGTGGGGATGGGGGAATGAAAAATTGAATGAATAAAAAAAGTCGGGTAAGAAATTCAAGTTGATACGCAATCACCAAAGTTTGAGGAATTCAGATGCATTGATAGCAACAGTGATCAATTTAAGGACAAAGCTCCTAATTGGATCCTCCAGAAGGTCAAAATGGTGAGCAAAGCCATTGGAGTCTCATTTGATGAAAATTCGTGGAAAAAGCTGTGACCCTATTAAAGGAAATAGAGGAGAAGAAGAGATTGGGAGGCAAACAAACCTTGAGAGGAATGTCAGTAACAGCAAAAAGGAAGATAAGAGCAAAGAATTGAAGAGAGAGGAATTTTCGTCAAACTACGATGGGAATGGGAGTTTTCCAGATCCTGAGGTTGACTGCGACAGGGATTATTTTTTGGATTGACCTTGAGGCTTATTTCTTGGAATGTTTGGGTCTCTCACTAATAAAGCTAAAAGTACAGTGGTGAAGTGCTTCTTGAATGCCATATTTTCCTGGTATTTTACTCACGTGTATGGACCAGTTGAAGGACCATCCAGGCACTTATATTTGAATGAACTGTATGATATTAGAACAAAATAGGATGCTCCTTGGTTAATTGGAGGGGATCTCAAAATGGTGCTCTTCCTTTGCAAAAGGAATAGGGGAACATCAGAGAATGCAAAAATGAAATATTTAAGGGACTTCTTGATGATAATGCTTTTATTGACACCCCCCCCCCCCCCCCTCCCTCTCTTATTGGCACCATTTTACTTGGTCCAACTTAGGAGAACCCCTCTTTCTCAAGAATTGATACATTTTTTAATCTTGATGGGCCTGGGAAGAGTACTTTCTGAAAGTTACCCAAAAGCTTCTCCCTAGCCTACCTCTTACCATTTCCCATATTCCTGGGCATTAGGGGAATGAAGGATCAACTTCTTTCTGTGTTCAAAATGTGGCTCCTACAATAAGGTTTTCAGAAGCTTATCAAGGAGTGGTGGTATACTCTCCACTTTGAAGGCTTTCAATCTTTGTTTGACTTCATAGATCAAAGGATAACTCAAATGATGGAATAATAAGACCTCCCACTTTCATAATTTTTGTGCCGAAGAAGGGTAAATCCATCGAGATGTCGAATTTTTGATCTGTTACCTTAGTTTCTAGAGTTTATAAAACCGTCACTAAAGTTTTAGCTAACAGGTTGAGTTTGTGAGGTGTAGGCAAATTGTGGATGCCATTTTGGTTGCCAATGAGGTTGTTGAGGACATTTAGAGAAGGAAGAAGGGACTCATTTTAAAGTTGGATTTGAGAAAACTAATGATTGAGTGAATTGGAATTTCTTAAATTGGATTTTTGTGAGAAAGGAGTTCAGTGAGAGATGGCAGCATTGGATTGGAGTTTGTTTGCATAATGTGAGCTGCTTGTTTTTAGTGAATGGTGAGCCTAGATCTTGGTTGAAGGCTACAACAGGGATTAGGCAAGGTGACGCTCTTTCCCTGTTTTTGTTTGTTTTAGTGGTTGATATTTTAAGTAGGACGGTGGATAGGGTTGTAGATGGAGATTTACTGAAAGGGCTGTAGATAGAGGTTTACTCAAAATAGGGTGGAGTCTAAATTTTAAAAGAACTCTGATACCATTTGTTTGCCAAGATGCAACTCAAGGGGAGGGGGAGTGAATTGGGTTTAATAAAAATTAAATGCTTGGTATCAAATGCAAAATGAATTAAAACAACTCAAGCAAATACACAATATAAAAGCAATCAAATAAATAAAGCAGGGGTAAAGACAGAAAACACTTACATAATGGTTCAGCTCTTCTCGCCTACATCCACTCTCTCAAGGCCAACCACTTTGAGGTTCTACTAATCCCTTATACTAATTACACCGCTTTGGTTGAATGGAAGCAAGGTCACTAATTTACAAGAGATTTTGATTACAACAAAAAATTCCTCGTAAGGAAAGATTTACAAATTTGAAGCACAAATTGATAACTCTCACCCTACATTTGGGAGAAGTCTTAGATTTGGGGTTGTGTGGATTTGGACAAAATGTAATACATTGTATTGATTTTTGTTCAAATCCAACCAAATCCAAATCCAAGCCTCCAAATCCATGCTCCCAAATGTAGTGTCAAAGAGTAAACAAGTGATGGCACAAGAGTTTTGTGACTTACCTCACAATAAGCAATTTAAGGCACAAGAGAGATTAAGAGAGAAGAAAGAGTTTAAGCACTTAGATATTCAATATGGAAATGTTCTCTCAAGTTACTTGGGTGTAAGGGGACATATTTATAGAGTACTTGGTCAAACTAGCTGTTTTTTTTTTTTTTTCCTGTTATGAGTTAATTAGTTATTTAGATTGGTTGACCTATTTTACAGGCCAGTTGACTGCTCGAGCTTTCTGCCTAGGCTGATAGTCTTGCAAATACTGAGCGGTTGACTGCTTGGGCATTTTGCCTTGGCTGGTCGACCGCCCTCTCTTGGCCAGTTGACCAACCCTAGCATAGCCTGGAAGAATCTCTTAGTGGCTTTTTTTTTTTTTTTTTCCCAGTTTTTTTCCTCTTGTATCATGACCTTCATATTCTTAGAGAGATACAAATGTAGAACTCATTACATTTGAGAGAAACAAATATAAGTAAATAAGAAATAAATCTTCAAGTTCTCTCAATTTTTTAACTCTAATGGCTTGAACCGATTGAACCACAAGTTAAAAGCACAAAGTCATTAGAACAAATATTTTATCATCATCAAAATCCAGTTAATGAAACCTTGTGCCTAACACAAAAGCCTTTTAAAAAATAGTAATAATAATTTCCAACATGTATTGGGCCATTTCTAACTTGTGTCGCATAAGACACTTGGGCCTCCTAAAGGTGTATTTGTGTTTCTTAGTACATATGTAACAAGCTAGGAGCATACATTGGTGTTTTCTTTGTTTTCTTAGTTTCGTTACTTGCATTAGTAAGCATGAGTTAGTGAGGGTATTATGGCTATTGTGATGTGTTAGACATATATCATGAATAGAGGGAGACATCCCTGTGATTAGGTTTTCCAATTTACTAAACATTGTTAACAAGATCAGATAAGCTCAAAGGACTGAAGGATGCGAGTCTAATTATAAAGAAAGGATCTCCACAGGCTATAAATGTGGAAGCACAAAACAAAAAGACTGATCAAGCTAAAAAATTGCTGGAAGGCTCTTGCACACATGACCCACTTCTGTATCTCTTCAAATTTGAGCAAGATGATGCATGCATGCATGCACATTCAATAACTTGCTGTAAGAGAGATGGGTGTGTCCAACAATCACATCAGTAACCAATGTTCCAAGCATTCAAATTAAACATGAAAACTAAAGATCATCTAATATTTAAAATTTATTCTTCTAGAAATATGTAAAGTCAAATAAATATCTAGAACAATTAAGATATTCTAGATTTGTAGGGAATAATACATGCATAATCAAAATATTTTCTTAAGCATCAAATCAATCAAAATATTGTCCATCTTTTTTTGTGATATTTTTCAGCTGTTCTTAATATTTTGTACCACTAGTTTATAGTAGCGCAATAGGAACAGCAATGAAATAAACAAATAATGACTATAATGCTGATAAGTACTTGTTGGCATCCTAATTCCCAACTCCAATGCCCCTTGCTCCTCAGTGGCTCTTCCCTACCCCTCCCCGCTCCCCTCCCACGTGGCGGGCACCCACAACTCTTTCAAAAACAAATAAATGACAAAAATAAGAACCAAATTAGAAACCATCAGTATTGGGTGACCTATATTGGTCTCACTACGGGTGAGCCCCTTGCCCACTTTTTGCAACATGCTGCAGTTTGAAGAAAGATTTTCTCCTTGATGGGGCACCTCCTAAATCACCGGCAGCATGAAGGTCCCATACATATGTTAAAGTCTCAGTTTGTGGGAAGGGATTTGTGTGGTGTTCAATGCAAGAATTGACACTCTTCAATGACTACAATTTTGTCATTAACATTAAGAAACAAATTTATGCACAGAGTTCGAGAACAAATTTGAGACTGCATTTGAAATTGCGTGAATTTCAATAGAGCTCCATAAAATTCTGAATTAAAATTTATCCAAAATCACATGATTTCAAGATCACAATCCTGAACTTGTATTCTCAAATGCAATGATAAGACATTTTTTGGTGTCCAAGATACAAATATTTCAACTTGTCAACAGATACTCTTTTAATTGCTACAGATTTCTGTTGTAGAGCTATTTTGGAAAGATTAACAGCATTTCAAATTTTGAAATCAGTGAATTGAGAGTGACATACAACAACAACGACAACACCAATAACAAATATTAGAGTATAAATATTGTTGTTGTTGAGAGTAACATATTAGATTATAAATATTGTACTGTCTTTAGATCAGCATCGTAGGCTGGTAGCCTAACCCATGTCTACTTTCGATGCACCTGCTTTTGGGAAATACAGCATTTTATGTTTTCTCCATGTTTTTATGTAATGTAATTGGATCTGTTGTTCATGACAGGTTCTTGGAATTCTCGACTTCAGTCGTGATGCGTGGATACATCGCGAGGATTGGATACGTAGTGGGATTCATGTGGGTAGTGGCAGAAAATATAAGGATTCTTACTTTCTTCAGGCACAAGCAATGTGTTACATTAATTCCTAAGCTTTGATAAATAACAGTGTTTTAAATTGTTCCATATTGTATAGCATTTGCTTTGTCAGAGAAACCATCAGAAGATGAAATGGAAAAAAAAAAAGAAAAGAAAAGTTGTAAAATAGTTTACTAACTTCAAATAATCCTTCAAAAGCTTTCTTAATTTGGGATGAGAAGAAAGCTCTTACTTGAGTTGGGAATTCTATCCATATCAAGCCAAACTGGCCTCAAAAACTTTTATGAGTTTCGGCCAAACAAAATAAGAACAACTTTCTTGAGCTCGGATTAAATTCAAACGGTGCAAAATTTGACCTAGCCAAGCTCAAATATTTAAGAGTTCAATTCAGCTCAATTTGTTTGCGGACTCAACTCGAATTGGGGGCACAAATTGCTACACCTGTGTTTCAATGTTGGGCTCAAAAATCACAAAATAATGAATTTGATTGTGTTCAGTACTTCGCCATTTTGATATTTTGTCTGGATACACTTTTTTTGTCTTATCTGAAATTTGAATAAAGTTATTGTGTGAAGAAACAGTGATATGTTCATGCCAAGTCTTTGAACTTGATCAGTGTATCCGAATATTTATATTATTCTTAATGTCTTGAATCAGTAGTGAGGGCAATAGTTCTGCGATACACTTTCATCCATGTCCTTGAGGAAGGTGCCATGTATAAACATCTTCTAATTACATTTGCTTTTAGCAGGTATTCCCTTAAAATTAATTAAACCACAAAGCAACAATTCAATAACATTAAGATCGATGATACATAACTTCTTGAGATTAGATAAGTTTTCGTTATATTTGGTCCGTCAATATCTAGCATCAAAGAATTTCTCTTCCTTTAATAAAAAATCAGATGGTTGATCTAGAAAGCAAGTCCTTGGTAGGCCAAAGATCCTTCCTCATCACTGAAAATTAAGCTAGCTTATGTATCTGCGCTAATGTCACTCTTATTGACTCATGAATTTGTTTCCTCTTGGGGTTCCTCCCCATTTCACCTATAATAGTTTGAAGTGTCGAATTCAAAAGTAGGATCAATGGATTGTTGTATCTACTGAACTAGATTATTTTGCATGTTTAGTTTAATTAGTGGTAGAATTATGTGTATTTGGAGGCTCTTTTGCAATAGACATGTCTTCTAGGAGTTTATTTGTAATTTTATGTATCTTAAGACTTTCTTATAAGGCTGCGAGTCATGTTTAGTTTTTGATGACTTTGAATTTTGAAGTTTAACTTGAGTTCCACTCAATTGTATCTCCTCTTTCCTCCTCTCTTGCTCCATCTTCCTTCTTTTCTTATAGCTTGTGAGGCATGTTTAGTTTTTGATGATTTTCAATTGAGAAGTTTAACTTGCGTCTCCGTCAATTGTATTTCCTCATTCCTCCTCTCATATCCTTGTCTCCCAAATTATCTCTTGGTGGTAACTCTTGATGCTATTCTACATCATTTAGTATCACAGCCCATAATTGATCTTTGTTCTTCTATTTTAATCCCCAATTTTTCACTTTTTCTTTTTAACAAACTAAATTTCTTCGTCTTTGGTTTCTTCATCCTCTGTTCTTCTTTCTCATGCTTTTTAGCTATTTCCTTTTATTCCATTTGTACTTTTTGTTTTGTTTGTATTCCTGAAGTAATTTCTATCCTAATATGTTAAAAGTTCTCTTCTCTTTTTCTTATTCTCTCTCTCTCTCTCTCTCTCTCTCTCTCTCTCTCTCTCTCTTTGATTTTCTATATGAACCGTCAATTACTAATCCTACAATTCGAGAGAGAAAAAAAAAATTGCCACCTTGTGTTTCAAACCCCACTTTTCTGCGACACATCTACCACCTATTTGTGACACGTCCACTACCATTAAAAACAAAAACCCTCCACTGGCTATTCCTTAAAATTTCATCACTATAAGACCATTAGAGAACCCACAAATCATCTATTTCCTATATTTTTCTCAACGCACCACTGCAATTAAAACCAATCTATATTTCGTTCCAAAGTTCATCACTTGAAAGCCATTGCTAGCACACTCGAAGTTCAAGAAATATTTTGTCGAGATCCTTAGAAAGAGTAGTTTTGCACATTTCACATGCTAGCAACACACGTTAGATTTTTTCTTCTATTCTGCAACTTCCGAAGTCATGAAATATTTGTTTCTAGCCATTGTAATTTGATTTTTTTTTTCTTGCAGAAAAAAAAAAAAAAACTAAATTTTTTTAAGAACTTCAAGAGAAAGTTGATTGTTAAGCTCAACACACATTTTAAGGGATCCATCAATGATGTCTATCAAAATCAGACCAAATTGTTGCCATCTATAAGTTGTTTATAAGATCTGTTTTAATTTTCATGAAACATTCCAAAATAAAGGACAAATTGCAAAAAGTTTTTTTAAGAAATGGGAGTCAAGTTTGTAGTTTTACATGAGTAGATTGAATAGTATCATCAAATTTGCAAAGGGCTTTGATTATATAGTTGCAATATATATCTATATAAATGCAATAACATAGTTTGAATGGCTTTTGTCATGCTCTATGCATTATATTAAGCCATGACCTCTCTCAGCTACAGAGGAAGCCAACAAAAACACAAAAACAATAGTTTATTTGATTGTCCTACACAATAGTTTTCTGTTCCCATCATAATGATTTTAAATTTAACGAAAGAGGTCATGGCGGAAGTGACTTTAAATCTAAAGCACTAAATATATCTTAGCACGCGACACTTATCTCTTTTAGCCCTTACATGAATTAATTCTGTACCACTGCATACAAGCCAAAAAAAAAAGTGTTCTAAGGATCCAAAAATATTAAAATATCCCTACAACTGTACCACATTTTTTTTTGGCTTTTCAAACTTCTTAAATTGAATTAGTTGATAACCAAAGTACGCAATTTGGATAAAAAAATACAAACCAATAAGTCACATCCAACCCAAACATGCTCAAAAGCCCACAAGGTGACTCCATGAGGTTAATAATCTTGTTTCTAAGGGACTAATTGAACATTTGAGCATGCATGATGATCGCAAACTATTGTACAAGATTCCCAAGTTTTCAATTTTTATGTCATTGTTACTTGTCAATTTACTTTTACACTATGTTTAAAGGATTTGAATTTGAATTTGAATTTGAATTTGAATAAGATATAATATAATATTAAAATTTATTTAAATTAATTTAATTTCAAATTTAAAGTCTCAAAGTCTAAAATTTGAAACACACATGGGCAACATTGGAACAATTCAAATTGAACAAAGAAAATTCCCCCACGAAAGAAACTTTCCTGTGGAATGAATGCTTCATTCTCATGATCATTCTCTAGAACCACATAGATCCGCAAATGGGTTCTCAAGTGCTCCAGATAACAGGGCACTGCAGCTGCACCAAACAGTCAGACACCAGATTTCCACATATCAACCATTCGTAAATGATAAACCCATTCTTCCTAGTAACAAAATGTCATGGACCATGCATAAACCAAATTCCTCAAGAGTCCTATGATCTAAAGCTACAATCACAGCGTAATAATACCTCCGAATCCTTGCCTAACTCATCCACATAGTTTTTCACTCCCATTGAATTCGCTCAATACCCCATCAAGACATTGATCCATTCCTTTGACGAAAGACAAAACAAAAGCACCCACAACAATATGCACCCAATTCCAACAAAGAGAAAAACTTTTTAATAATACAAGAGAAATAAATCAGGAAAAATGCAAAAGAGACAAATGGGCTGTGAATGCATGTGGACGGGGCAGAGATGGCGAGTAAATCATGGGCGGTGATCGGAGTGTGGAGGCGAGAGGTTTGAAGAGGAATTTCATCGAACAGGGGGTGGGCAATTTCAGAGAAGAGAGGGAGAGTAGGCTATCAGAAATAATAATCCCACATCGGCGAGATGGAGAGAGCATGTAGGAAGAGATGACTATAAATAGAGACGGGAGCGCGACCGTCAAATTTAAAAGGGTCAGTTGGCTAAATATGCCACGCTCGCCCGCGTCTGGTGAGTGCTGTATGGCTATCAAGACATATGGCTGACATAATTTGTGGAACCTCATAGGGTTGGCTCGTTTGGCCGACCCTCCATTGAACAGCAAAGATATTGTTTTTATTATGTTAATGGTTAATTAAAAATACTAAGGTTCTTTTAAAAATATAATTTTATAATGAAGTTCAATTTATAATTTGAAATAAATCATTGGAAATATACGAATATAGAGGAGTGGTTGATTCTTTCTAATGGCCAAATTTACTATTGTTTATGTAAGTCAATATTGAAAATTATCCTAATTTTTTAGGAGTACAAAATGTATAAGACAAATTAGCTCAAGGAAAAAAAAACAAAAAATTAATAAGTCAATAGTTTAAGAGCAGGTTGAAAGTGTTGACATATTTTTTTGCCCATCTTATTATTCATTTTACCTTCTAAAACTTTCAAATGCACGACATAACTAAATAAGGTTTATTATATATTCACAACCAATTAGCAATTAATAAAAGATAATTTAGCAAATGAAGCGATTGACTGCCCCTACGATCCGATCAACTATTCATGTTCTCGAGAAGATTAGGTTTATCAGTTCGTAAAGGATGGTTGATGCATGCAGTAAAATTGTTAAATTTTATTATTTTTTAAAAAAATTCTTTTTATAATCTTCCAATCCATAAAGAAATATTTCATGAAATCTATATAGAGGAATGAACCACACGAGACCACATTGCATTTGTTATCATTTCATTTCTTTAATTTTGTTATGGAATAAAAAAGTCGAAGACCTCCGATGAGCCTTCCGATCTCCGATCACTTGAAAAGGATGAGAACAAAGGTGGCTTGGAGGACCTGGGGTGTACTACGGGGGATCACTATGATGCATAAGTGAGAGACTGCTTTAGAGAGGTTATATGCAACAGTAAAGTGTAGTTATGAATGAGATACCTTGGCCTCTCCACCCAAGTCCCTATTAATAGCAACGAAATTTGACCCAAGGATGTAATGCCATTTATTGGTGAGTTATGGCGTAGGCGTGAATCGCTCTTGGCCTTTATGGAGTTGACACCAGCTGTTTATGGCGCGGGCGTGAGTCACTTTGGCCTTATGGCATTTGACCCATTCTAAGTAGCTGCCTTTGAGTGTTGATGACCTTGATTGCTGCTGCGTCTTAATTATCCCATATGGCAGATTGACCCTTTGACCTTGGTATATTTAGGGTATATCAGTTACCCCCCCCCCACCCCCCTCCTTTAGTTTAGAATTTGTGGAGCTTACTTCTAAAATTCGGAAGTTTTTTTTTTACCTGCTCTTGCTCAGCCCTTTTTGCCGAACATTTTTTGTCGAGCTATTTTTGCTTAGCTGTTCTGGCCGAGCTATTCTTACCGAACTTTTCTTGCCGAGTTGATTTTTTCCGAGTTGCTCTTCATGGACTTTTCTTGCCGAGTTACTCTTCCTAGGCAATTTCTGGTGAGCTGCTCTTCGTGGCAATTCTTGTCGAATTGTTTTTTTCCAGGCTGCTCTCCATGGATTGTTCTTGCCGAGCTGCTCTTTGTGGGCAATTTCTGTCGAGCTGCTCTTCGTGGCAATTCTTGCTGAGCTCTTTTTTCCGAGCTACCCTTCGTGGGTAGTTTCTGCCGAGCTATTCTTGATGAGCTTTTTTTTGCCTAGCTGCTCTCCAGGGACTATCCTTGTAGCACCCGACCCGCCACGTGGGTCTGGAGTGCTAGTAAAATACATATAAGTCTCTCTGATACCACCTGTAGCATATATAAATGCAACTCGCCCTAACTAGGGAATCCCGGGGGCACCTGCCAATACTTAAATTAAACCATATAGTGGAAGATTTATAAAATATCCAAACGATTTACCAGAGTTCTATCTATTCCCAAATACATACACACCATTATCTGTCTACATATTACAATCCCAAAATAACAAAATAAGAAATCTAGTTTCTCACCAGTCCTGATAATCACTCCCAAAAGTCTAATCACAACATCGAGGTAAGCTAGGTACGGTTCCCTAAAGGACCTAAAAAATAATTTGTATAATGGGGTGAGACACTTCTCAGTAAGACGGATTATATTATTATCAGTGTGTGGCTAGCATGAGTTCTCGTGTGAATATCAAATTTCCATTATTTAACTGTATATGAAATGACGTTTTATAACTGTACTACACTGTTTATATATGAAAATTCATAATATCAGAATAATAAATTATTGGCTCAATATAGCCCTTTTATAGTAAATTTGCCCATATATGCATAAAAGATACAACTTGGACTGCTGTATTAGCGTTGTCACGCTATCATAAACTCATACAACATGCTTTCCCCCATGACAAATTGTGCAGCTTGAAGATTGGACTCAACATATGGCCGACCGACCATAACTGAGTAAGTAAAGGTAGTAAGTACAATTGTGCCTACCTATGGTCATCCGGAACTGCATCGGATGGGCCACCCTGCACTTTTCTCAAGGGAGAACTGTGCCTCGGTCACCAATCGTCTATCCATCATCACACTATCATCCTAGTGTGATTGCACTTCTTGCCAACATATAACTACGATACCGTGCTCATAACATCACATTTCATATCCACAAGGTTCTAGAATCATATATGACAATTTACACAATAAAAACTGTTTTATTCTCATTTCATATAAAACCTGTCATTTATTAACTTTTGGCCCTCGGCTGTCATATTAAATCTCGGCCTCAGCTGTCATATCAAATTTCGGCCCCCGACTGTCATATTAAATCTCGACCCTTGACCGTCATATCAAATCTCGGCCCCCGACCGTCATGTCATACTATGTATTATCAGTAAAAACATTCTGCTCATATATACCATTTGAAAATTGTTCTCATGCCACACAATTTTTATCTGATAAATCATAAATAAAATAAAATGATGGGGAAAGACATAAATTTCTAAAAATAGGGTCTGAGTATCTCCAGGGTTTTATTTAACTTAAACTATTTATTTTATAGAAAATAAGAGAATTCAAGCCAATCACAAAAATTTTCCCCAAAAACATATAACAGTCAAAACCATCCTTTTATATACCCGATTCGTTAAAAAAAAATCATATATTGCAATTTAATTGGTCCATATTTCAAAATTAATTGACATAATATAATCCCCTAACCTGGCTTATTGGGAACCCTATTTCACGTCCTGCAGTGTTCGAAACTCAAAACCCTGAAATTACATTTTCCCCAAATTAATCAACTTAACACAAAATATTTATCATTTAGCATTTCCTAGGCCTTATATACTCCAAATTAACAATAAAACCCTAAAATACCCTGGTTTTGGAGTGGTGCCTGGAAAGTCCAGTTCAAAAATCCACTCCACTAGACTTGTAGAGAAACGCCCCTAGATCCTTGTGACGGCTTCCAATCGTCTATTCGGATGACGAATGGTGAGAAATCAAAGAGAAAGAGTGAGGGGCACAGGTTTAGAGAGAGAGAGAGAGAGAGAGAGAGAGAGAGAGATTTATGTTTACTTAATGAAGAAGTAACTAAAAAAATCTATTTATAACCCTTTGACTTGACACAATTTGTTGAAAAAATAGGACCTTCATTGACAAATCGTAGAAGAACATTTGTCGACGAAAGAAGGGGTTCGTCGAGGAACCATATGCCTGAAATTCCTCTTGGTATTTCTTCGTTGACGACACCTGAATTTCGTTGACGAACCACATAAGGACATTTGTCGACGAAAGCAAGGAATTCGTTAAGGAACTACTGCCTTTTAGAATTTTCTTTTTTTTTTCTTTATTTATTTCCTTATTTTCGGGTTCGAGTTTCTACAATCTTCCCCCCCCCCCTTATAGAAATTTCTTCCTCGAAATTTGCTAATTGATTTCCATTACATCTCCTGTATTATCACTAATCTGCTGATTCGACTCTAGGAAGAGCCGGCGGTTACCCACATAGCATCCCCATCCCAAGTTTATTAAATACCCTCACTTATGGCGGAGGAATACCGTGGTTACACACAATGTCTCGAGAGATTACAATATCCATACAAAACTCTCTTAGAGACCATCCATAAAAAATAACAATAAACAACTGACAAAACAAAACAACCTACTTTAAGAAACCTATATACAAAACCAACTCTTACCAACCGCTCTACTTACTAGAGTAGTTGTGGATACTTTTGACGTATTTCTGTCTCTGATTCCCATGATGCTTCCTCCACTATATGATTATTCCAAAGCACCTTTACAAGTGGAATCCTCTTAGTATGTAGTCCTGTTCCTTATAGTCTAGAATCTGAACCGGTATCTCCTCATATACCAACATATCCTTGAGCTCCAAAGACTCGTAACTAATCACATGTGAAGGATCCAGAATGTACTTCCTTAGCATGGACACGTGGAACACGTCGTGAATCCTAGACAATGATGGGGGTAATGCTATTTTGTATGCCACCGGACCAACTCTTTCTAGAACCTCAAATGGCCCGATGTATCTAGGGTTTAGTTTCCCCTTCTTCCCAAATCTCATTACCCCTTTCATCGGAGCAATCCTAAAAAATATGGCATCACCTATCTCAAACTCCAGCTCTCACCGGCGTGTATCTACATAGCTCTTCTACCAACTTTATGCTGTCTTAATTCTTTTCTTGATAAATTAGACCTTTTTAGAGATCTGTCGAACAAGTTTCGGTCCCAAAATTTTTCGCTCACCGACCTCGTCCCAATACAACAGAGATCGGCACCTCCGACCATACAGTGCCTCATACAGTACTATCCCAATACTAGTCTGATAACTGTTATTGTATACGAACTCAACTAATGGTAGATATTTAATCCAACTACCCCCAAAATCCAGTACACACGCCCGCAGTTAATCTTCTAGAATCTGAATGGTCCTCTCTGATTGACCATCGGTCTATGGGTGAAAAGCAGTACTAAAAGTAAGTTGAGTTCCTAGTGCTTCCTGTAGACTTTTCTAAAACTAGGAATTAAACCGAGGGTCCTTATCTGAAATAATGGATGCAAGCACCCCATGCAATCTGACTATCTCCTGCACATAGAGCTTTTCCAGTCTGTCAAAAACTACTCAAATAACATTCTGTCCCTGAAGTGCCGATGGCAATCCTATGACAAAGTCCATGGAAATATGCTCCCACTTCCACTTAGGAATGAGAAGTGGTTGCAACGGTCCCGTTGGCCTTTGGTGCTTGGTCTTCACCTACTGACATGTCAGGCACTGCTCAACAAAATGGTCGATCTCTCTATTCATGTTAGACCACCAGAAAGATTCTCGCAAATCCCTGTACATCTTTGTGCTCCCTGGATGCACTATATATAAAGAATGATAAGCCTCTTCCTGGATGATTCTTTTAATTTCAGCATCATTCGATACACATATCTTGGTGTGAAATCTCAACACCCCATCATCTGAGATGTTGAAATTTGAATTCAACCCATCCTATATTCCACTCATAATCTCTACCAGCTCTGTATCTTTCATTTGAGCCATTCTGATCCTTTCCCGTAAGGTTGGTTGCACTACTAGGCTAGCAATGAACGGCTGGTGATTTCCTTCCACTAACTCCACACCCAACCTTTCCATATCCATTCTGATATGATGCTGAACTCCAATTGTTGAGACTGACACATGCACTAACGTCCGACTCAAAGCATTAGCTACCATATTAGCTTTTCCTGGGTGGTAACTGATGGTATAGTCGTGATCCTTTATCAACTCAAGCCATCTCTTCTGCCTCATGTTTAACTCCTTTTGAGTGAAAAAGTTTTTAAGACTCTTGTGATCAGTGAAAATCTCACACCTTTCACCATATAGGTAGTGCCTCCATATTTTTAATGCATAGACTACTGCTACCAATTCTATGTCGTGCATCAGATAGTTCTTCTCATACTCCTTGAGTTGGCGAAAAACGTACATGATAACTTTTCCCTGCTGCATTAAGACACACCCAAGTACTTTCTGAGATGCATTATTGTAGATCACAAATCCACCATCTCCCGATGGAATGATCAGCACTAGGGCAGAAACTACTCACTGTTTCAGTTCCTAGAAACTCTGCTCGCACTCACCAGTCCATTTGAATTTGATGTTCTTCCTCATGAGTCGTGTCAATAGACCTGATAATCTAGAAAATCCCACTGCGAACCGAAAATAATATCCTACCAGACCCAAGAAGCTTCTAACCTCACGCACGTTCTTTGGTCTCACCCAATCAACTATCGCTTCTATCTTACTCGGGTCCACTGAAACACCTTCCTTGGATACCATATGTACTAGAAATGCCACTTGCTCTAACCAGAACTCACATTTCTTGAACTTTGCAAAACAACTTATTTTCTTTAAGTACCTGGAGTACTAACCTCGAATGAATTGCATGCTCCTCAGGATTCCTCGAATAAACCAGGATGTCATTGATGAATACAACCATGAACTGATCTAAATAATCGTGGAACACCTTGTTCATCAGGTCTTTGAGTGCCGTAGGAGCATTGGTCAATCTGAAAGGCATACCAGAACTTCGTAGTGGTCATACCTAGTATAGAAGGTCGTCTTTAGTACATCATCTGATTTAACTCTCAAATGATGATACCCGAATCGCAGATCAATTTTGGAAAAGACCTGTGTGCCCTATAACTAGTCAAATAGATCGTTGATTTGAGGTAACGAGTACTTATTCTTTATTGTCACTTTATTAATCTCTCTATAGTCGATACACATCGTCATCAACTCATCTTTCTTCTTTACAAACAATACCGGTATTCCCCAGGGTGAAACACTCGATCTGATAAATTCTTTGTCAAAAAGTTCCTACAACTGCTCCTTTAACTCCTTTAATTCTGTTGGAACCATTCTGTATGGAGCCTTAGAAATAGATGCTGTCCTTAGAAGCAACTCAATGACAAATTTCACCTCTCGAGCAGGATGTAATCTCGGTAAGTCCTCTGGGAAAACATCTAAGAACTCTCTTACCATAAAAATATCCTCCAATTTACATTCCTCCATTGGTGCTTCTTTTATGAATGCTAAATACCCCTGACATTCCTCTAGGAGTAACCTCCTCATCTGCATAGCTGAAAGGATCCGTGGTGTAGAGTGCACACATGACCAACAAATATAAACTCCTGCTTCCCAGGAGGTCATAACACTACTTCCTTTTTGTGGTAGTTTGTACTTGCATAGTTGGCTGCTAACCAATCCATCCCCAGAATAATATCAAAACCATGCATGTCAAATATAATCAAGTTAGCAGGTATCATTTGTAACGACTTGAAATTTCCATCCCTTTTTTTTCCTTCTATGTTAATATATAATTTCTAATACCTTGTATGAGCATAACGGACATCATCACAGCCTGAAGTGGGACCATGGTATCTTGTGCATTTCGTATAACACCTAAGCAATAGAAGTACATACATATCCAACATATTCCAAAATACAATACGAGAGTACTATAGACCTAGCTGTACACATACACACATATACATAACACTTCCCAAAAATCCTAAAATACTGTGGGCTCCACAGACTAGCCCAAAACTCACCCCAAAAACTACGTCGACTCTACACCTCCTCTACCTCTAAGCCAGACCTGCTCACCTCTTTGGATTACTTGAAATGTTTAATAATGTTGGGGTGAGACACCTCTTAGTAAGGAGAAACATGTTATCACCAGTGTGTGGCATATGAGTTAGTTGATAACATATCATTTAATTAATATTGTATACAATATACATCAAGAAAACATTTGTATAATAACTCATGCTTATATCATATAGAATATGAAAATTTATGAGTTATCTATTCAAAAGTACTTCTATCTATAATACATAATCTTTGCTTTCTGTGTGTACTATACATAACCATATATCTACAAATTTCCCCCTAGATGGCTATATGTCATGACTTACCCCATCATGACTGGGTTATACGGCTCGTAGGTAGGGCTAAACACTAGTTGGCCCTCCAGTGCCAGCTTAACTGTATGCATATCTAGAAGCCCATAGCATGAAAGGTCCGCTCCACCTGATCTGGACGCCAAGGAGCTAACAACTTTACTCGAGGGCACAATCGACTGTATCATACTCTATTTGAGATGTATAGTTACACTATCTATACTGTATCACAACGGTACCGTACTCTATAAATTGCTGTGTTCCATTGGGATTTGATATTGTGTAATAATATTTCTATATAAATCTAACTATTTTACCATGATTCTGTATTTTTGTATAACCATTATTCTGTATCAACTATATAGCCATGACGCTATAATGACTGTATACCTATATATTTTGTAACTATAATTCTGTATTCTGTATGTCATGACTCTATGCTCTGTAAAAACTATATTTCTATATATCATGGTTCTATATTTTGTATATAATGATTCTATAAAATTATGTATAATCATGGTTCCTAATAATTTTGTATAATCATGGTAATAAAAACACTGTATAATCAACTCTGTAAAACACTATACAATCTTGTTCTGAAATATACTACATAATCATAATTCTGTAATATATTGTATAAGTATGATTCTGTAAAATACTATATATCATATAAACTGTATTTTTGTATAATTCTGTATAGCCATAACTCTGTATATATAACTGTATAAGTTATGCTTCATAACTCTCTAGGCTATATAATCATGCTTCTGTAAAACTGTATAACATATTCTATCATATTAAAGTATTTCTCATGCCACAAAATTCAAAAAAACTCTATAAATATGTACTATAATACTATATAATTTTCATGCTTTAATCAACTACTATATTATATTGATAAAATGTCTAATAAGGCTGGCATAACATGTATTCCCCTTACTTGACTATCTGGGCTCTAAATACTATTTATAATTTCATGTATGCGGCGTTTATAATTTTCAACACCTTGAAATAACACCCATATAATTCCGAGTCAAACAATTGAATTTACCATATTTCTAAACTATACTTTACCTGAGCTCCTGAAAAAATATTCACTGGGGTCCTCAACCCATGCCTGCAAGGTTCCAAAACACCCTAACCCTGAAAAACACAATACCTTAGTTTTACTCCAAAAAACACTAGTATAATCGCATACAACACAGAATCTAAACTCAGATAAGCCCGATAATACTGAAAATGCCCAAATAATAAACTTGCCCTATTTTTGGGATGGTTCCCAAGTTGGCCTAACCAATAATCTACTCTAATAGACTTAAACAGAATCTTCCCAAGAGTAGCATGGTGTCTTCCAATCGTCGAACCGACGAAGAATGAAGCCGGAATCATAGAGAGAAGGAAAGGGAAACGAATTTTAGAGAGAGAGAGAGAGAGAGAGAGAGAGAGAGAGAACATGGTATGCAATCCTTGTAGAAATGTGATTTTTAGCCTTATATAGAGTGTTTGTCAACGTGGCCTCATTGACGAGTCCAAGAAGGGGGTTCGTCGACGAGCACCTAACCCTCGTCGATGAGCTTCAGGCCCTGAAATCAACCTTCTCGGTAAGCTCTCATCGACGAGACATGAGTCCACGTCGACGAGTGCTCTGCGTTCGTCGACAAGACCTAGCTGAGTCCCTTTTGAAATCTTCCTTTTCTATCTTTTCTTTTATTATTTAATTCCCATAATCATTCATGTTACTACATCATTCTCCCCTGAATTTCTACTGGCCAATCTCGGATCACTATACTACACACTATCGATGTGACCACTTCTAACTTGGCATCTAACGGTTGTGTTTCTACCATGCACAATTTAATGAAACCTCGAGAAATAAAAGAATGCGTCGCACCTGAGTCAAAAAATACAATGACTTTATTTGACAAAATGAAAATTGTACTTGTCACCATGTCTCCGGTGTTCTCAGCGTCGCCAAGAGTTAAGGAATACACCTGTGCCTGGGTCGTATCCCTCTGATAGTTTTCACGTGGAGCCAGATTACTCCCCTGATATGGCTGCTGGGGAGGTGTGTTGTTCGATGCCGCACGACAATCACACACCAAATGTCCAGGTCTACCGCACCTAAAGCAACCACTTGATCTTGCCCTGCACTTTTTCGAATACTTCTTGCCATATGTAGGGCAAATAGGGCATGATGAGATACCCTAGAATGCCCTAACACCTGTATCCTGTCGATGGCCTCTACCGTTATCGTACCTCCTCCAAGGGTCCTGCTTGGCACCCATATGAGAACCAAAAGGCATCAGCCTCTTCTTAGGGTTTTAAGCCTTAACCTCCCCCTATAAGCTCGCCTCTGCCACAGTGGCCTTATCCACCAGTGTAGCAAACTCCTGTACCTATAACACAACCACCTGCTTTATAATCTCCTGCTTCAAACCCCTCTCAAACTTCCAAGCTTTCGCAGACTCGTCTGATACCATGTAAGGAGCAAAGTGTGATAGCTCCACAAATAGGACGGTGTACTTCTGAACAGTCAGCTGTCCCTGAGTCAGGTTAAGGAACTTTTACACCTTTGCTTTCTTAACAGAGGCTGGAAAATACCGATCAAAGCAGACTTCTCTGAAACGGCTCCATGTCATCGCCACCAGTAATAGTCTCTGCTCCTTTAGTAGCTTTACCGCTTCCCACCATCTCTCGGCCTCTCCAATCAGTTTAAACATGGCATATAGCACCTTCTGCTCATCGGTGCGTTGCAGTACGATCAAGATCTTCTCAATCTCCTAAATCCAATTCTCCGCAAGAATCGGGTTGGTACTTCCCGTGAAGGTAGAAGGCTTTAGGAGAGTAAACTTTTTAATAGAATCTTCTAGCTCAGTAGTGGTACAATCTTGCCCTTGAGAGCTCCACATAACCTCGGCCATAAACTGATGGGCAAAATCCCGAAGCACCACTGTAGAATTGCTGCCACCCTCATGGGCAGCTCCTTTACTGCTACTACCTCCAGCGATAGCGTTATTGTCCTTGGGATCCATCCTGTAGACATAGCCAGAACGAATTTAGAATCCTAATATCCTACCATGTCTAGTACAATCATAATACTAAAATGCTTATTTTAAATAAATTCCAAATATCAGCCTAAATCTTTACGACATACTCTGCCTTTTTCATATTCCCATTCTAGTTTTCAAGTTCCTGCCTCTCTGCTCGGAAACAAAACCATCAATGGATTGTCGTGGTTTTTTGAACCCATTGACTGATCTAGAAAGACGCAGAAGTCCATCAAGAAATTTCTGTCTCTAGACTTATGAAGCAAAACTCAAAATTCCTATTCTACCCATCCCTATCCTCGTCCTACTAAAACCTATACTTTGGTAAGATCATCTAACCTAGTCTGCAGAACCTAGCAACCTAGGCTCTGATACCACCTGTAACGCCCCGACTCGCCACGTGGGCCCAGAGTGCTTGTAAAATACATATAAGTCTCTCTAATACCACCTATAGCATATATAAATGCAACCCGCTCTAACTAGGGAATCCCGGGTGCACCTGCCAATACTGAAATTAAACCATACAACGAAAGATTTCTAAAACATCCAAACAATTTACTAGAGTTCTATCTGTTCCCAAATACATACACACCACTATTTGTCCACATATTACAATTCCAAAATAACAAAATAAGATATCTGGTTTCTCACCAGTCATGATAACCACTCCTAGAAGTCTAATCCCAGCCCCGAGGTAAGCTAGGTACAATAGTTCCCTGAAGGACCGGAAAAATAATTTGTATAATGGGGTGAGACACTTCTTAGTAAGACAGATTATATTATTATCAGTGTGTGGCTAGCATGAGTTCTCATGTGAATATCAAATTTCCATTATTTAACTGTATATGAAATGACATTTTATAACTGTACTACACTGTTTATATATGAAAATACATAATATCAGAATAATAAATTGTCGGCTCAATATAGCCCTTTTATAGTAAATTTGCCCATATATGCATAAAAGGTACAACCTGGACTGTTGTATTAGCGTCGTCACACTATCATAAACTCATACGACAAACTTCCTCCCTTGACGGGTTGTGCGGCCCAAAAACTGGACTCAACATACGGTCGGCTGACCATAGCAAAGTCAATAAAGGTAGTAAGTACAATTATGGTTGCCTATGGTGGTCTGAAACTACATTGGTGGGCCCCTCCGACACTTTCCTCGGGGGAGTATTGTGCCAAGGTCACCAATGGTCTATCCATCATCACACTATCATCCTAGTGTCATTGCACTCCCTGTCAACATATAGCTATGATATCGTGCTCATAACATCACATTTCATATCCATAGGGTTCTAGGATCATATATGGCAATTTACACAATAAAAACTACTTTATTCTCATTTCATATTAAACTTGTCATTTGTTAACTCTCGCCCCCCCGGCCATCATATTAAATCTCGGCCCTCGACCGTCATATTAAATCTCGGCCCCCAACCATTATATCAAATCTCGGCCCTCGGCTGTCATCATATTGTGTATTATCAGTAAAAACATTCTACTCATACATACCATTTAAAAACTCTTCTCATACCACACAGTTTTTATCTGATAAATCATAAATAAAATAAACTGACAGGGAAAGACATAAATTGCTTAAGATAGGGTCTGAACATCTCCAGGGTTTTATTTTACTTAAACTATTTATTTTATAGAAAATAGGATATTTCAAACAAATCATGAAATTTTTCCCCAAAACAAATAACAGTCAAAACCACCCTTTTATACACCCCATTCGTTAAAAAAAAAAATCATATATTGTAATTTAATTGGTCCATATTTCAAAATTAACTAACATAATATAATCCCCTTACCTGGCTTACTGGGAACCCTAATCCACGCCATGCTGCATTTGAAGCTCAAAATCTTGAAATTACATTTTCCCTAAATTAATCAACTCAACTCACAGAATATTTCTCATTTAGAATTTCATAGGCCTCATATGCTCCAAATTAACAATAAAACCCTAAAATGCCCTACTTACCCTAGTTTTGGAGTGGTGCCTGAAAAGTGCAATTCAAAAATCCGCTCTGCTAGACTTGTAGAGAAATGCCCCTAGATCCTCGTGGCTTCCAATCGTCGATTCGGGCGACAAACGACGAGAAATCAAAGAGAGAGAGTGAGGGGCATAGGTTTAGATATATATATATATATATATATATATATATATATATATGTTTACTTAATGAAGAAGTAGTTTAAAAAAATCTATTCATAACCCTTTGACCCTGCACAATTCATCGATGAAATGAGACCTTCGTCGAGGAACCGTAGAAGAGCATTCGTCGATGAAAGAAGGGGTTCATCGACGAACCATATGCATGAAATTCCTCTTTGTATTTCTTCGTCGACGACCCCTGAATTTCATCGATGAACCACGTAAGGACATTCATTGACAAAAGCAAGGAATTCATCGACGGACTGCTCTTCATGGGTAATTTTTGTCGAGTTGCTCTTCGTGGCAATTCTTGCCGAACTGTCCTTGCCGAGCTCTTTTTGCCGAGCTATTTTTTACCAAGCTGCCATCCACGGACTGTTCTTGCTGAGTTTCTCTTTGTGGGCAATTTTTGCTAAGCTGCTCTTCGTGGCAAATCTTGCTGAGCTCTTTTTGCCGCACTACCCTTCGTGGGCAATTTTTTCTGAGCCATTCTTGTCGAGCTGTTTTTTTCCAGGCTACTCTCCATGAACTGCTCTTGCTAAGGTGCTCTTCGCGGGCAATTTTTGTCGAGCTGCTCTTCATGGAAATTCTTGCCAAGCTATCCTTGCCAAGCTCTTTTTGCTAAGCTGCCCTTCGTGGGCAATTTTTTCCTAGTTGTTCTTGCCGAGCTTTTTTTTTTTTTTTCCAGGCTACTCTCCATGGACTATTCTTGCCGAGCTGCTCTTCGTGGGCAATTTCGACCGAGCTGCTCTTCGTAGCAATTCTTGCTGAGCTGTCCTTGCCGAACTCTTTTGCTGAGTTGCCCTTCATGGGAATTTTTTTCGAGCTGTTCTTGCTAACCTGACTGTTCTTGCCGAGCTGCTCTTCGCGGGCAATTTCTGCCAAGCCGCTCTTTGTGGCAATTCTTTTCGAGCTGTCATTGTTGAGCTCTTTTTGCCATGTTGTTCTTGCCGAGCTGCCCTTTGTGGGTAATTTTTGCCGAGCTACTCTTCATGGATATTCTTTCCGAGCTACTCTCCATGGGCAATTTTTGTCGAGCTGCTCTTCATAGGCTTTCTTGCCGAGCTGCTGAGCTGCTCTTCTTAAGCATCCTTGTGGCCTCATGAGATTTTCTCGTCAGTTGGGCTATTTTTGCCTAATGAGCTGTGCTCATTCGTTGGGCATTCTTGTAGCCTCACGAGCTTTACTCATCAATTTGGCCATTTTTGCCTAATGAGTTGTGCTCATTCATTGGGCTCTTGTGGCTTCATGAGCTTTGCTCGTTAGTTGGGCCATTTCGAGATCCTTTATTTTATTTTTTTATGTTTCCTGCACCTGTAGAGTTTCAAGATTTGTTGTTATTTGCACTGTACCTAGAGAGACTCAAGATTTATCGGGATTTGTGATCACTCATATTGGATGTCTCATCTGCTTAGGATACATGTGACAACTTTTGTGTGCGGTAAGATATGCATCCTTCTTGGATAGTGTGCTTGTATGGGAACTTGAGTTCTTCCCTCGAGACACATACTAATTCATATTTCCCGCCTTCTCTAGATACACGCTTTCTTGGGATTTGGGCAAGCTTTTCGCTATAAAGGGTGTTCACTTACCCATTTGCTCCTTGTCCCGAACGAGTGTTTCCCTTTTCCTTTGCTAGGTACGCTTTTCTTTCGCTTTTCTTTGTCTCTTTTCATTGTTTTTTTTTTTTTTGGTTGTATGTTGGTTTGTGCTTTGTTCTTCGTATGTTCTTGATGTTCTTATAGAAAATTAGTACTGTTGATCCAAATGATCAAGTAGTGAAATTCGTTTGTTGTGTTTACCTTTAATCATCATGAGGTTGTCGGAGGCTCAATCCATGCCTCCAATTACTGTGAGGACTGCCCGATGTAGCTTTTCCCCAGTAGATATACATAATATACGTCACTTATTCGTTGTTCCTGATAATATCAACATTAGGTTGCCGACCAGTTTCAAGTCTGCTCTAAAGCCAGGGCCTAATGAGATTTGTCTATACTCTGACTTCCTTGACCTAGGCCTTAGGTTGCCCATTGATCTTTTCTTTGCCAATGTGTTTCGTTTTTATAATATAGCCCCCTCACAACTCATGCCTAACTTTTACTTATCATTGGTGTCTTTTTCCGTCATCCTCCTAAAACGAGGTCATCAGCCTACAGTGTCTCTGTTTCGGAGTTGCTTTCAGATGAGAACACACTCCATAGAGAATGAACTGTATTACTTCAACTCTCTTCCTAAATATAAATTGTTTAATTCTGGTAGCTCTTCCATTCACAATTGGAATTTCCAATTCTTTTTTGCTTTTGGTGAGCTAAACTATCACAACCCTCACATCTGGTTTACTCCTCTTGATTCCTCTCTCTTTTATTTTATTTTGTGCATGTATGGGTTATTAGTGTTTGCATATATACTTTGCATCTAACTATACTCTCTTCTTCAATGCGGCTGCGGCGCCTGGCTCCTACACTATCCCCATCAGAGTAGGTCATCCTTAAAAATCTGCGAGAAGGTTGTCGGTAGGGGATTGTTCCTCATGGCGAGCTACTCAAGGAATGGGTCCTTCTACAGTATAGGCTTAGTCCCGTCTCTCTAGGTTTGTCCTTTCCTTGATTATATATACCATGTTCTTGTTGTGCTTGGTTTTATTCACTCTTCTTCTTCCTTTTGCATATATGGATTTCAATCAATACGAGGTAGTGATGGCCGAGGCGAAAAGGCAAAGGTCGAGCAAGAAGAAGAAGAAAAGAGATTTTCAGGGCGAGTCTTCACAAATGGTGGATGAGCCAGTAGTGGAGTGCGAGCCCTTACCTCAGGTGGATCCACCTATGCCTGTTCCCTCAAGAGGGCCCATCTTTCATGAGCCCACACTTACTACCCCCGCCCTGCATTGTGCGATGCATTTAGAGAACCTTGTGGAGGCTAAGCTGTCGCTTCCTAATCATTTGTCTACCACTATACGACATACTACCTACCAAGTACCCTTGTTAGTTTTGCCTATGATCTCTCGCTTTTAGTACTTGTAATCCGTGATAATCTCATATTGTTTGTAGATGGCAACTATGGTTTTGGCCCAAGAGGAGAAGGTAATTGAGATGTACCGATAGACCCTGGATGCGAGGGAGAAATATGTTGCTGCACAAAATGAGTTGCATGAGGCCCGAGCTGATGCTGATCGCCATGAGAGGGCTCTCTAAGAGGAGATAACAAGGATTCGACATAAAGAAATCCCTACTGTGACTAGTTTCATAGTGTCGGAGTATCGAAATTCCAAAAAGTTCATCCTTGACACTTCTAAAACTTATTGCACTAGTTTCCGGATTATCTAACTGGTGTGTGCTCAAACAGTTATAGCAATGAGAGCCCAGAATCAAGGGAGGAGATGGACTAGACTGAAAATCTTGGGGAGGAAGAGGTTGGAGAAGGAAGCAAAGCTGACGACAAGAAAGTTTAGCTTATTATTTTATTATTTTTGATAGTGTATTCTGGCTATTGAAGCCTCTAAAGCTTAATTGTACAACTTTTTTAGAAATTTAAGAGTACTACTTTAACATATCATAATTCCATGTGTTTTTCATCTCCCTTTCCTCTATGTCTTTTAAAGTGTACGTCCCCAGCTTAATTTCTAACACGATTTGGTATGGTCCCTCCCAATTAGGCTTCATTTTGCTTGAAACAGGCTCTGCTGGGTTGTTTTGCACCTTCCTGAGGACCATATCTCCTGGGTTAAATGTTCGCACCTTAACCCAAGCATTGTAATACCTGGCCACCTTTTGTTGGTATGCCACAATTTTCATTTGTGCTTGGTCCTGTCTTTCCTCTCTGAGATCTAATTTCGCTCTTAATTCTTCATTGTTGCTCTCCTCGTCAAAGTGTTGCCTTCTCCAGGAGGGGATTTCGACTTCTTCAGGGATGACTGCCTCTGCTCCAAAGGCGAGCATAAAAGGGGTTTCACCTGTAGCTATTCGTCAGGTTGTGTGGTATGCCCAAATAATTGACAGGAGATCTTCTGCCCATTTTCTGTGTAAGGCCTCGAGCCACATTCTTAGACTATGCAGTATTGTCCAGTTCATGTTCTCCACCTATCCATTACTTTGCGGATGTGCAAAAGATGCGAATAGAAGTTTTATGCCTAGGTCGGCACAAAATTTCTTGAAGCGGTCATTGTCAAACTGCCTCTCATGGTCTGTAACTATAGCCACAGGGATTCCAAACCTATAAACCACTAAAGTCCAGACAAACTTGGTAATGTTGCGCTCTGTTATATGGGCCAAGGCTTCTACTTCTACCCATTTAGTGAAATAGTCTATAGCCACTAATAAGAATTTTCGTTGCCCTGTCGCTCGTGGTAGTGGTCCAAGGATATCCAGCCCCCATTGGGCAAAGGGACAAGGACTCGTCAAAGGGGAGAGACCACTGGCTAATAGGTGTGGTATGCTCGTGCACCTCTGGCATCTGTCACATCGTTTGACCATGTCGGCCGCTTCTTTCCTCATAGTAGGCCAGTGGAATCCATGTCGCAGAGCCTTGTGAGCTAAGGCTCTACTGGCCAGGTGATTCCCACATACCCCTACATGGATCTCTTTTAACACGTACTCTTCTTCTTTTCTACCTAGGCATTGCATGTATGGAAACGTCAAGGATCATCTGTACCACTCTTGATTTATGAGTGTATACCTGGCTGCCTTCTTCCTCAGCTTCACAAACTGCTTCTTGTCATCTGGTAAGGACCCATCTCGGAGGAACTGTATTAGAGAGTCCTCTAGTCTTCCTTATTAACTTCAATCATCGCCATATTGACATCAATCTCCTCATAAGAAGGCTTCCCAATTCTTTCTAGGTAGATGGCGCTTTCCCAATATGGTCTTGAGGCTAAGGCCAATATTTCCAGCGCATCATCCTCTGAGTTCTCTGCTCGTGGTATGTGCTCTATATCGAACTGAACGAATGTTTTGAGGTACTCTTGTGCTTTTGTCAGGTATTTCTTCATATTCTAATCCCTAGCCTCGAACTCTCCTTTTACATACTCAGCCACAAGCTGAGAATCGCTTGAGACTTGAAGCTAAGCTACCCCGAGCGATTCTGCTAGATGTAGACCCACCAGCAAGGTTTCGTATTCTGCATTGTTGTTAGTTGTTACGAACTCCAACCTCAATGCGTAAAAAATTTTTGAGCCGTCTCGTGTTGTAAGGATTAACCCTATTCCCGCTCCAGCTCCATTCGACAATCTGTCCATGTGTAGTATCCAAGACTTCAATTCCTCTATTCTTTCGTAGGATTATTCTACCATGAAATCGGCCAACACCTGAGCTTTGATAGCAAGCTTTGGCTTGTAATCTAAATCGAATTCTCCTAGCTTGACTGACCACCTTATCATTCTCCCCAAGGTATCCGGCCGTTGGAGGATCTATCTCAACGGCAAGTTGGTCAGCACTATTATCTTGTGTGCCTGAAAGTATGGTCTCAGTTTTTACGTAGCACAAACGATGGCAAGGCTTGCCTTTTCAACTGTGGTATAATTAATCTCGGCCTTACTTAGCACCTTGCTGGTGTAGTAGATGGGCTTGTGCTACCTTACCTCTTCTCTAACCAAGACTGAGTTGACCGCATGTGAGTTGAGGCCACATATAAGTAGAGGTCTTCTCCTGCTTCCACATTTGATAATAGTGGGTGGGGGGGGAACCAAGATTGTAGAGACTCAAAAACTTTAATTAATGAAAGTAATAAAAGAAAGAAAAGAAAAAGAAAGGAAAAGAATAAGAAAATGGGAAAGAAATTTAAAAAGGGCATCAGCAGGGTTTCATCGACGAACCCACAGTCTTCGTCGATGAATGTCCCTCTAAGTCTAGTCGACGAAGTACACGTGTCTTGTCTATGAGAAGATACTGAGAGTCAAGGAATTTTGAAGAATTTCAAGTTCGTCGATGAACTAGCCTCCTCATCGACGAAATGTCTTCATGGGCTCGTCGATGAAGCACTTTAACTCGTTGATGAAGCCTGGCCTATAAATAACTCTTCCATCATTTTCAAGTGAAATCTTTTCTCTCCTCTCATTTTCTCTCTCTACCCTACTGTTCCAACACTCACACTCTCTCTCTCTCTCTTCGATTTTTGCTTCGTCTAAACCTATTTTGACGATCAGAAGTTACCATGGGATTCATGGGGAGATTCGAAACAACTTAGTCGAAGCAGATTGTTGATTTGGAGTTATTGGTAACCACTCCAAAATCAGAGTAAGTAAGGTATTTTAGGGTTTAAGTATTTATTTGGAATATATAGGGCCTAGTAAGTGTTAAATGAGAATTATTATGGGGGATGAGTTGATTGATTTGGGAAAAATGTGAATTTTAGGGTTTCGAGTTTCGAATGCTGCGAGCGTAGGATTTTGGTTTTAATGGGTCTCTCAGTAAGTCAAGTAAGGGGAATAAATACTGGTTGAATTAATATGCGCAAATGAGAATACGATATTTTGCCTAAAATTATTATGATACAAATATCAGATAAAATTGTGTGGCATATAAGTTATACTAAATTGTGATGTTTTGGGATTTGAAAGATATGAAATGATAAATTATGTTTTATTAAGAAATGTTGAAATACTCGAAATGAAATATATACTATTATAAGAAGGGAATGTGCATTGAACATATAAGAAAGAAATAGAAAATGATGAGAATATTGAAATGTGATATATACCATTATGAGATGAGATATGAATGCTGAAATGTGAATATTGCAATGAGAATATTGCAATGTGAATAGTGAAATTTGAATATGAAAATGTGAATATTGCAATGTGAATACTGCAATGTGAATGTTGAAATGTGAATACTAGAATTTTGAATATGGAAATGTGAATATTGCAATGAGAATATTGCAATGTGAATACTGAAACGTGAATACAAAATGTGAATGATGAAATGTGGAAATGAGAACCCTGATGGATGGTTGTTGATAAAGAGTACGGTACCGTTGCTAGTGAGGTGTTAGTGCAACCACACGGTCTCGTGAAGAGTATGGCATGACATTCAATTGGGCCTTCAGAGAGATGTTGACTGCCCTTGGGTCCAAACCTGGCTGTAGTAGGCCAATCGTACTACAAACGGACATGTAGAATTCTTATTTTAATCCAACCGGGTAGGCCAATTGCGGTTTAGATCTAGCCTTTGGGCTGCACAACCTTGACCATGGGGGGAAGCATGACGTGGAGAATATCCTCAGGGCAGCCATGAGTTACAGATGGCACATGGATTGGTTACCAAGGACACTCATGAGCTAGATGTGAAATGGAAATGAGAAATGAAAGAGCTTGAGTTTAATAACATAAATAATTAAGAGAATTAAAACTCTCCGCCTGAAGGCTTACTGAGTAAGGTGAGTGCCCTGATAAGTGTCAATTGCAGCCTCACCCGAGTTAATCGGGCAAGGTTACAAATGATATCAAAGTAGAGGGGAGCTACATGTATAAGCATGTAATCTCTTTTATCTTTGGAAACTTTCGCTGATAAATATGAGTTGCATGCAAATGAGTTTGAAAAATGGAATTAAAGCTTATAAAATTTTATGTTTTATATCTATATGATTATGAGTATAATTGGTATATTTTTCTCAAATGGTATTATCATTGAAATGAGTACATTATGATATAACGAAACTTATACTGCCACACACTGTAAATAATGTTTCGTCTTACTGAGATGTGTCTCACCCAAATATCTAAATTTTTTAGGGAACCATGACAGACTAGGAGATAGAGTTCCGAGATAGAAAGGAGATGGTACCTTGATAGACAGGGTAAGTGTTTTGAGCTAGGGATGTATGATTCTCCTAGAGTTTTTGGTTGATTTTTTGGGATGTGTTAGATATATATATATATATATATATGGTTTGAATTATCGTTATTTGTATTCTAAATAGTTTAAAAATATTGACTTCCATTGTTAGGGATGTTTGTATGACTGTTTACCCGGCACCCACTTCAGGTCGGGTTATATTTAAATGGTATCAAAGTTTTGACGTGGCCGATGTTTGATTAATATGTATTATAAAAAAAAAAAAAAAAAAAGATGGTATGGAAATTGGGGCGTCACAGTTTGGTATCAGAGCCTCGGTTTCTAAGTTCTGCAAACTTTAATAAACAGCAGAATACAAAACTAGAGTATAGGAATGGATTGTGAGGAGGATAGGAGATGGGTAGATTGAGATATGAGTAAGTTGTTGTTAAGGGATGAGATTGCAATTTAGGGTTCTATCTTGTAGCTTGGAGGCAAGAGTTCCGTGATTCTTTCTGTAGTTTTCCAGGGGTGTGACGATCTTAGGAAAATTATAGTAAACTATTGCCAGTTCTTATTTCTGAGTGATAGGACTGGATCTTAAATTGGGATTGAGAATGTTAAATGGTTATAGAAGATTATTTTATGGGTCCTAGTTTGTTGAGTGTATTAGTTGTGTTATGATGATAGAGTTCTAAGATTATTTTATATCATTTTCAGGATGGATTCAGGGAGTAGTAGTGCACATGCTGGAGGTGATGATGCGGGCCTTCCAGTATAGGTGGCGGAAACCCTAATGCAGTGTTACGTAGCATCACCCAGCAGGTGATGGTAGAGATGGCTAGGGGTTCGAGGGAGCGGAGCTGCACGATTGAGCAGTTCATGCGCATGAGACCTCTGTCTTTCTCTAGAGGGGTCGACCCATTAGTGGCTGATAATTGGGTCCAGTATATAGAGGATATGTTGATAGTTATTTCATATACATATGAGCATAAGGTATTGTTTGCAATGTTTAAGTTGACTGGGGAAGCTAAACGCTGGTGGAGATCAGCGAAACTATTAGAGGAGCAGAGACCTGAGCCTGTAGTGGTAACCTGGAGCCGCTTTATGGAGATCTTTTTCAAGCGGTACTTCCCCGCTACTATTAGAAGTATGAAGGCAGCGGAGTTTTTGCACTTGACGCAGGGGCAGATGATGGTACAACAGTATGCAACTAGATTTATCGAGCTGTCCCGGTTTGCCCTGTACGTGGTACCTGATGAAGAAAAAAAGGCAAGAAAATTTGAGGAGGGCCTGAGACAGAGTTTGTTCGAGCAGGTTGTAGGCTTTCAGGTCCAGAATTTTTAAAAGATAGTGTATAGAGCTGTAGTGTTTGAGAATGCCCTACAAAGAAATGTTGCGGCCTAGAGTCAGAAAGAGACCCACGCCTCCAGATTTTCAGGTAGGGTCCGACTAAGGGTCGTGGAGGAGGTAGCATAACAGAAGAGGTCAGAGACAAGGGATAGGATATCGAGTGGTACAGGATAGATCGATGCCCTCTCTCTATCATATATGCTATAGAAGACACTCGGGAGAGTGCTGGGTTAGAGAGGTGGTATGTTACCGATGCCATTAGACTGACCATATGGTGAGGGATTGCCATACAACGCTAGTGAATGCGCCTACTCCTAGACCATACCAAGGAGGTCACCAAGCACCCCGAGGCAGTCAACAGAGGAATAACGCTCTAGCATGAGTCTATGCGCTAACACTAGGAGATGCTGAGGCAGCAGGAGATGTCGTGACAGATACTGTTTCAATATTGTCATATAAAACTATTGCCTTGTTTGATTAAGGGGCAACCCATTCTTTTATCGCCTGGGAATTTGTTAAATTTTTTGGGATAGAAACTCAGAAATTAGATATTAGTTTGTCTGTTTCTATACCGACTGGGGCAGTAGTGTTGTATAGGAAGGTACTTAGGAACTGTCCAATCGGTACTCAGGGGAGGTCTTTACTAGCTAACTTGGTGGTTTTAGATATGCATGAGTTCGAAGTAATTTTAGGAATGGATTGGCTAGCTGGCCACTATGCTAGTATTAACTACCACCAGAAAGAGGTAGTGTTTAGAACTCCAAGGGGGCAGGAATTCAAATTTGTGGGGTCATGAGTGCACACTCCACCATAGTTGTTATCCACCATTCAGGCGAGGAGGTTGTTGTTAGAGGATTACCAGAGATATTTGGCTTATGTGAAGGAAGTATCAGAAGGGGAGTTGAGGTTACAAGATATCCCAGTAGTGAGGGATTTTCCTGATGTTTTCCTTGAGGATTTGTTGGGACTACCTCTTGATCGTGAGGTAGAGTTTACTATTGATCTAGTCCTAGGGACAATGTCAATTTCTAAAGCACCATGCAGAATGGCACCGAAAAAGTTAAAAGAGTTGAAGGAATAGTTGCAGGAACTGTTAGATAAGGGGTTTATTCGGCCCAGCGTGTCACCCTGGTGAGCGCTGATTTTGTTTGTGAGAAAGAAGAATGGGTCAATGAGAATGTGCATCTACTACAGAGAAATTAATAAAGTAACCATCAAGAATAAGTATCTGCTTCCCCGCATCGATGATTTGTTTGATCAGTTATAGGGGACACAGATTTTCTCAGAGGTAAATCTATGGTCTGGGTACCATTAGGTAAAGGTCAAAGCAGAGAATGTTCTAGAGACAGCATTCAAGACTCAGTATGACTACTATGAATTTCTAGTTATGCCATTTGGATTGACAAATGCTCCTGCAGTGTTTATGGATCTGATGAACAGAGTCTTTCACCCGTATCTAGACCAGTTTGTGGTGGTATTCATTGACGACATACTGGTATATTCAAAGAGGCCAAAGGAGCATAAGGAACATCTAAGGATAGTGCTTCAGGTGCTAAGAGAAAGAAAGTTGTATGCAAAATTCATGAAGTGCGAGCTCTGGTTGAGGCAAGTTACCTTCCTTGAACATGTGGTATCCAGGGGTGGTATTTTGGTGGATTCGAGTAAGATCGAGGCGGTAGTGGACTAGTTGCGACTTAAGAATGTACAATAAATCTGAAGTTTTCTGGGATTGGTTGGGTACTACCGCAGATTTGTTGAAGGTTTCTCTAAATTATTAGGTACTTTAATAAGATTAACCAGGAAAGGTGTGAAAATTGAGTGGACCAATGAATGTGAATGGAGCTTTCAGGAGTTAAAGCAGCGGCTCATCACTACATCGGTGTTGATGATTCCATTTGGAGAATAAGGTTTCATAATTTATAGTCATGTGTCACCTAAAGGGCTCGGATGTGTGCTGATGCAGCGGTGCCTCTCAATAGTTAAAAGAATATGAGAAGAATTACCCTACATATGATCTGGAGTTAGCAGTGGTGTTCTACGCTCTAAAAATTTGGAGACACTATCTATACTGGGGTAGGTGTGATATTTTCATGGATCATAAGAGCCTGAAGTAATTCTTCACGCAAAAAGAATTAAACATAAGGTGGAGGAGATGGTTGGAGCTGATAAAAGATTACGATTGCATCATCAGTTACCACCCGAGAAAAGCTAATGTGGTGGCTGATGCTTTGAGCCGGAAATTAGTAGGTTCACCAGTATCTACAGTGGTGATGCAGCATCCGATTCAAATGGATTTAGAAAGGCTCGGTGTGGAACTTGTAGAAGGCGATCATCAGGCATTTATTGCCAATCTAGTATTACAACCAACCCTACAGGAAAGAATTAGAGTGACTCAGAGGAGTGATACAGAGTTAGTAGAGCTTATAGATCAAGTACAGAATGGTTAAGAGGTAGATTTCAGTATCTCAGATGATGGAGTCTTGAGGTTCCATACCAAGCTGTGTGTACCTGCTGACCCTGAGATTAAGAGAGTTATTCTGGAAGAAGTGCATCAATCCCTGTATACTGTACACCCTGGTAGCACTAAAATGTAGAGGGATCTTCGGGAGTCTTTTTGGTGGAGCAGTATGAAAAGAGAGATCACTAAGTTTGTAGAGTAGTGTTTGACACGCTAGCGGGTGAAAACTGAGCATTAGAGACCAGCGGGAACATTACAATCACTCCACATCCCTGAGTGGAAAGGGTAACATTTTTTCATAGGATTATCACCGGCACTATATGGGCAGGACGCCATTTGGGTAGTCGTAGATCAACTTATAAATACTGCCCATTTCTTGTCTATCAGAATTAACTACTCCATGAGCAAACTAGCGGATTTGTATATTCAAGAGATAGTTAGACTGCATGGCATGCTAGTGTCCATAGTATCATACCAAGACCCACAATTTACATCTCAGTTTTGGAGGAGTTTGCAGAAGGCCGTGGGTTCTTATTTGATGTCCAGCACAGCATTTCATCCTCAGACAGATGGCCAGACAAAAAGGACAATACAAATACTAGAGGATATGCTATGAGCTTGTGTGCAAGATTTTGGAGGCAGTTGGATAGAGTTCATTCCACTAGTTAAGTTTGCTTATAATAACAGCTATCAAACCAGCATTGGGATGACACCATATGGAGTGTTATATAGCAGGAGGTGCCGATCCCTGTTGTACTGGGATGAGATTAGAGAAAGACAGATTTTGGGGCCAGAGCTGTTACAGTAGACTCATGATAAAGTCATACTCATCAGAGACAAGATCAGAATAGCATAGAGTCGGCAGAATACCTATGCAGATACTCACTGACAAGAGTTACAGTTTGACGCAGCGGATCATGTGTTTCTGAAAGTAGCACCAATGAAAGGAGTTATGAGATTTGGGAGAAAGGGTAAAATAAGCCCTAGGTATATTGGATCATTCGAGATTCTTGAATGAGTGGGTCTAGTTGCCTACAAGTTGGCGTTACCACCAGTCTTATCTAGAATCCATGACGTATTTCACGTTTCTATATTAAGGAAATACGTCCTAGATCCCTCCCATGTGATCAGTTATGAGGCACTAGAGCTTGATGATGCCTTATCTTATGAAGAAATATCAGTGCAGATTTTAGACTAGAAGGAACAAGAACTACGTACAAAAAGAATTCCACTGGTAAAAGTGCTATGACACAATCATGCAGTTGAGGAAGTTTCATGGGAATTAGAGGAACAGATGCGCCAGAAATATCCACATCTCTTGCCAGAAATATCCACATCTCTTTAGTGGAATTTATAGTTAAGCTAGTCAGAGTAAAAGTAAATATCAAGGTCTTTATGTTGGTTTGCATAGTGTAATGTTGGATAGATAGTGTTTTTGGTTTTAGGATAAGAATGGTTTTGGGAGAGTTTTAGGATAAGAATGGTATTCTTCTGCCATAAGTGAGAGTAATTAATAAAATTGGGATGTTTTTGTAAGGATGAAAAGGTGATGAATATCAATTTCGAGGATGAAATTTTATAAGGAGGGGAGAATGTGGAGACCAAGAAAATTTAATTAATGAAAGTAATAAAAGAAAAGAAAATAAAAGAAAGAGAAACGAAAAGAATAAGAAAAGGGGAAAATTTTAAAAGGGGCATCAACTGGGTTTCGTCGATGAACCCAGAGTCTTCTTCGACGAATGTCCCTCTAGGTCTCATCGACGAAGTACACGTGTCTCGTTAATGAGAAAATACCGAGAGTTAGGGAATTTCAGAGAATTTCAGGTTTGTCAACGAACCAACCTCCTCATCGACGAAGTGTCTTCATAGGCTCGTCAACAAATCACTTTAACTCGTCAATGAAGCCTGGCCTATAAATAGCTATTTCGTCATTTTCCAGTGAAATATCTTCTTCCTCTCGTTTTCTCTCTCTACCCTACGATTCCAACACTCTCTCTCTTCGATTTTGCTCCATCTAAACCTATTTTAACGATCAGAAGCTACCACAGGGTTCTTGGGGAGATTTTCTACAACTTAGCCGGAGCGGATTGTTGATTTGGAGTTCTTGGGCACCACTCCAAAATCAGGGTAGGTAAGGTATTTTAGGGTTTAAGTATTTATTTGGAATATATAGGGCCTAGGAAGTGTTAAATGAGAATTATTCTTGGTGATGAGTTGATTGATCTGGGAAAAAATGTGAATTTTAGGGTTTTGACTTTCGGACACCGTGGGCGTAGGATTTGGGTTTTAACAGGCCTCTCGGTAAGTCAGGTAAGGAAAATAGATTATAACAATTATTTTGAGAAATACTAGTTGAATTAATATGTGAAAATGAGAATATGATATTTTGCCTAAAATTATTATGATACAATTATCAGATAAAATTGTGTGGCATATGAGTTATACTGACTTTTGATGTTTTAGGATTTAAAAGATATGAAATGATAAATTATGTTTTATTGAGAAATGTTGAAATACGCAAAATAAGATATATACTATTATGAGAATGGAATGTGTATTGAACAGATGAGAAAGAAATAGAAAATGATGAGAATCCATTATGAGATGAGATATGAATGCTAAAATATGAATATTGCAATGAGAATACTGCAATGTGAATACTGAAATGTGAATATGAAAATGTGAATATTGCAATGTGAATGTTGAAATGTGAATATTGGAACTGTGAATATGGAAATGTGAATATTGTAATAAGAATAATGCAATGTGACTACTGAAATGTGAATACGAAATGTGAATGATGAAATGTGGAAATGAGAACCCTAATGGATGGTTGTTGATAAAGAGCACGGTACCATTGCTAGTGAGATGTTAGTGCAACCACACAGTCTCATGGAGAGTGTGGCGTGACAGTCGATTGGGCCTTTGGAGAGATGTTGATTACTCCTGGGTTCGGACCAGGTTGTGGTAGGCCAATCGTACTTTAGACGGATAGGTAGAGTTCTTATTTTGATCTAACCGGGTAGGCCAACCGTGGTTTAGATCCAGCCTTCGTGCCGTACAACCTTGACCATGGGAGGAAGCATGGCGTGGAGAATATCCTCAGGGCGGCCATGAGTTACAAATGGCACATGGATTGGTTACGAAGGACACTCATGAGTTAGATGTGAAATAAAAATGAGAAATGAAAGAGCGTGAGTTTAATAACATAAATAATTAGGGCAAAATAAAACTCTCCACCTGAGGGCTTACTGAATAAGGTGAGTGTCCTGATAAGTATCAGTTGCAGCCTCACCCGAGTTAATCGGGTAAGGTTACAAACGATATCAAAGCAGATGGGAACTACATGTATAGGCGTGTAATCCCCCCTATCCTCAAGAACTTTCGCTAATAAATATGGGTTGCATGCGAATGAGTTTGAAAAATGGAATTAAAGCTTATAAAAGCTTATATTTTATATCTATATGATTATGAGTATAATTGGTATATTTTTCTCAGATGGTATTATCACTGAATTGAGTACATTATGATATAACAAAACTTATACTGCCACACACTGTAAATAATTTATTTCATCTTACTGAGATGTGTCTCACCTAAATATCTAAATATTTCAGTGAATCGTGACAGACCAGGAGATAGCACTCCGAGATAAAGAGGAGCCGGTACCTTGATAGCCAGGGTAAGTTTTTTGAGTTAGGGGTGTATGATTCCCCTAGAGTTTTTGGTTGATTTTTGGGGAAGTGTTAGATATATATGGATGGTTAGAACTCTGGTTATTTGTATTCTGAATGGTTTATATATATTGACTTCCGCTGTTAGGGCTATTTGTATGACTGTTTACCCAGAACCCACTTGGGGTCAGGTTATGTTTAAATGGTATCAGAGTTTTGACGTGGCCGATGTTTGATTAATATGTATTATAAAAAAAATGGTATGAAAATCGGGGCATCACAAAGATACTGCTTCAACTATTTAAAGGCCTTACCTTGTTCTTCCCCCCACTCGAATCCTCCCTTTTTTCTCAACGCTTTGAAGAAGGGTAGGCTCTTATATCTCGAGTATGAGACAAACCTACTAAGCGAGGCAATTCTCCCGGTTAAGACTTGGATCTACTTCTTGGCTCGAGGGGCCTTCATCTCCAGCAACACCCGTATCTTGTTAGAGTTAGCCATTATTTCTCTGTGTGTCACCATGAAACCTAGAAACTTCCTGGAAGAGATGCCGAATACGCATTTGGAAGGGTTTAACTTCATTTGATACCTACACAGTAGCTTGAATGCCCCCCTTAAATCTTTGCAGTGCTCCTCTGCTTTCAGGTATGCCTCCATCATTTTTCCAAGTAGATCTTTAAACATCCTGTTTACCAGCCTCTAATACGTTGTCCCTGCATTTTTCAATCCGAAAGGCATCACCCTATAACAGTATAGCCCCCTTTCTGTGACGAATGATGTTTTTTCCTCGTCTCTTGGGTGCATTGGTATATGGTTGTATCCCGAATACGCATCCATGAAACTGAGGACCTCGTGTCCATATGTCGAGTCTACAAGTTGGTCGATGTAGGGAAGAGGGAAACTATCTTTCGGGCACGCTTTGTTCAAATCCTTGAAGTCAATGCACATCCACCACGTCCCATTTAACTTCTTTTCCAAGACCACATTACTGAGCCATTTGGGGTAGTTAACTTCCCTGACGAACCTGGCCTTTACTAGCTTTGCCACCTCTTCATCTATCACCTTGACCCACTCCAACGCGAAGCTCCTCTTCTTCTGTTTAACAGGCTTGTGGTTAGGGTCGACCTGCAACCTATGCTTCATGATTGCAGGGTCAATCCCTGGTATGTCATCAGCCGACCAAGCAAAGACATCCACAAACTCACTTAGTAATTTGCTCAACTCTGTTTTCAAAGTGTCTGATAAGCGACTTCCTACCCGGACACACCTCTCCTCATCGTCGTTTATGGGTATATCCATGAAATCTTTGTTAATCATGCCGATTTGCGGATATTCTCCCCTTACCTCCAGGTCTTCGACAGTTAGGGCCTCTCGTGCCTCATTCTTACCTTTTAGTGCCATCACATAACAATTTCGAGCTACTGACTGATCTCCCTTAATCATCCTCGTCCCGTGTGGAGTAGGGAATTTACCTTTAGGTGGTAAGTGGATGTCACGGCTTGGGCTACGTTGAGCGATGGGAGCCCACTATGATGTTGTAAATTGATGGCCAGTCAACCACCACGAAGTTTGCCATCAAGGTGATTTGTTGTGGGGACGTCCCCATTGTCCCTGCGAGTGTCATCGTACCCATCGGAAGTACCACATCTCCTCTAAACCCAACCAACGGGGTGGAGATGGCTTTTAGGCATTCTTTACCTATTTTCATCTCTTGGAGCACCAACCAAAATATTATGTTGGTCGAGCTCCCATTGTCTATCAGCACTCGTCTCACCTTGTAGTTGGTCACCAGTAGTGACACAACTAGGGCATCATCATGAGGTTGTTGTACTCCTTCCTCATCTTCCCCGTTGAAGGAGATAGTGTCTTCTTACTTTTGTTTCTTACCATCCAACTTTCTTTCCTCGGTTAAGAGTACTTGTTTGGCATACCTCTTTTGGGCACCCCCGCTGTCTTCATTGCTGGCGGGTCCGCCGAAGATCACTGCTATCTCTTCAACAACCTGCTCTTCCTTCTCTTCTACCTCGGGATTTTTTTGTTCGTGATTTTCCCTTCGGTGATCCTTTTTTTTCACAAATCCTAACAGATACCCCCTTTTTTATTAAGGGCTCGATTTCATTTTTGAGGTGAATACATTCCTCAGTATCGTGCCCGTGATCCCTATATGGAAAATAATTTGACATATTTCACTTATATGAGGGTGTTCGCATAGGCTCAAACCACGAAACATATCCCTTCTCTTGTATATTCATTAGCACATTGGTGCGAGGTGCGTTTAGGGGAGTATAAGATTGAAACTTACTAGTATGTCCTAATCCCCTGGAGCTGCTTTGTGGCTTGCTGCTCTCCTGTCTTTTCTCGACCCTAGAGGGTTCGCCAATATCTCTAATCCCTTTTCTTTTTAATTCGGTATGATCTCTCCTCGTATCCATTAACTCCTCCAAGTTGATGTACTTTTGTACCCTAGCAATCAACTCCCCTATGTCAGCTAGTGGCCTCTTCCCTAACGAGTATAGGAAGGCTTTGGGTTGGAGGGTCGTGTTTACGGCCGCTAGTGCCACCCTGTGATCTAGGTTGCGGATCTCTAGGGTTGCCGTAACGAAGCGGTGTATAAACTTCTTCAACGTTTTCGGTTCTCCTTGAACCAGACTCATCATATGGGTCGTGGTTTTGGTGATCCTTCGACTACTGATGAAGTGGCCCGTAAACTGTTGCTCCATCTCAGAGAAGGAGTTCATCTACCTAGGCTTTAGGGTTCAGTACCATACCCTAGCATTACCATTAAGGGTAGCTTCAAACGCACAACACAAATTGGCATCGGGTGCACCCTGCAGTTGTATCAATACCTTGAAGGTATCCAGGTGATCCATTGGGTCAGTCGAGCCTTCATACCTTTCAAAAGTCAGCATCTTGAACCTTACTGGGTAGTGGAACCTCCATCACTTCTTTGGTGAATGGTGGATCTAATGATTTTAACGAATTTTCCCCATAAGAAGGGTTAGTTCTTCCCTCTTTCATCATTTTTTCTATTTGATCTATCTTTTTCATTCTTTCCTCTAGCTCATTTGATTGTTGCTCATTCGTTCCTATGCTATTCGCGTCCTCCACCTACTTCTTGGGATTTGTTTTTCCATTGCTCTCCTTCGGGTCTTCTGCTTTGTCCAGTGAGTTAGGATCGATCGGATGTTGGTGGAGGGTAGGTTCTTCATGACTCTTTTGTTGTAAGAGCATGTGGAACATGTGGTCCATCTTCTTCTGGGATGCTTTCCATTCTTGGAAGATAAGGAATTCCTCCCTTGTGACTCCTAAACAGTCTATGGGTGTAGAGTGAACGAACTGGGGTGACTGATCGCCTGCGGCAGGGTTAGATCTAGAATTGGTGGTTGCTGCCATGATTTAGGGATCCAGGTCAGAAGCGGGATGAACAACTCTCCGAAGTGTTCCACAGACGGCGCCAACTGTTGTGGAATAAAAATGTCAAAGACTTCCGATGAGCCTTCCAATCTCTGATCACCTGAAAAGGATGAAAACAAAGGTGGCTTGGAGGAGTCGAGGTGTACCCCGGGAGATCACTCTGATGCCTAAGTAAGGGACTGCTTTAGAAAGGTTATATGCAATAGTAAAGTGTGGTTATAAATGAGATACCTTGGCCTCTCCGCCCGATTCCCTATTTATAGCGGCGAAATTTGACCTGAGGATGTAATGCCATTTATTGGCGAGTTATGACGTAGGCGTGAATCGCTCTTAGCCTTTATGGAGTTGACACCAGCTGTTTATGGCATGGGTGTGAGTCACTCTGGCCTTTATGGCATTTGACCCATTTTGAGTAGCTGTCTTTGAGTGTTGATGACCTTGATTGTTGCTGTGTCTTAATTCTCCCATATGGTAGATTGACCCTTTGACCTTCGTATATTTAGGGTATATCAAATTTAAATACAAATACAAAAACAAATAAAATCACACAAAACAAGGGGGAAAAGGTCTTTATATTTATAATTTAGACTGCATCTATTCCTTTTTGGAGGAATAGGATGCTTACATAACCTGTTAGGGACCAAACATTATCTAGTTCTAAGAAAAATATTTTTAGCATATAAAAAATATCTTTTGGGGGAATTTTGAAGAAAAAATATAAATTTTAGAAAATCAGATATTTTAAAAAAAAAAAAAAAAAAACCCTTCTAAATTCTTATTTTTAAGGAAAGAAAACTTCTTGGAAAACTCTGATTTTCTTAGAAAAATGATTTCAAAAACCCATTTAAAACCCATATCATAAACAGTGTTTAAAAAAAATTAACTTTCGGAGAAGTCAATTTGATTTTTCAGAAATAAAAACCACAAAACTAAAACAACTCAAGGTAGTTTGATTTTAAAAATAAATAAAAATCGCAAAATCTGTAAAACTCAATTTCCTAAAAACTTCGAAAAAAAAAGTAATTTAGAAAACCCATTTAGATAAACCACTTCATAAATAGTGTTTACTAGACTAATTTTGTAAAATGAAATGATTTGATTTTTTAAGAACAAAACCCACCAAATTGGTATAACTCAATTTCCTAAAAAACTGTTGTTTTCTAAAAAGTAATTTATAAAAAATTCATTTAAAATCCACTTTACAAATAGTGTTTCTTTAAAAAAAAAATTCTTAAAAAAGTGATTTGATTTTTTATGAATAAAAACCACAAAATCAATTCATATATTGATTTGATACATAACCAAGTTGACACACCCTTAGCTGTTGTGTTTTTTTTTTTTTTTTGGGTTATGTACCGGTGCATAATGCACATTTTAAGATTTTAATACTTGATAAATGAAAGATGGGATATTTAAAAGAGAAGGGCTGTCATTTAATCCTTATTAATGTTATAATATTAGGCTTGAGAATTTTAAACATGATAAATACCAAAGATGGAAACCCAGTCCAGATAACTCCAATTCAAAAGGATACCTGCAAATCTGTAATTAATACCGCTGGTAGAATGTTTTAGCATATAAAAAAAAAATATCTTTTTGGAGAATTTTGAAGAAAAAATTTAAATTTTAGAAAATCAGAACTTTAAAAAAAAAAACCCTTTTAAATTCTTATTTTCAAGGAAAGAAAATTTCTTCAAAAACTCTGATTTTCTTAGAAAAATGATTTCAAAAACCCATTTAAAACCCGCATCATAAATGGTGTATAAAAAATAATAATTTTCTGAGAAGATAATTTGATTTTTCCGAAATAAAAACCACGAAAGTAAAACAACTCAAGATAGCTTGATTTTTAAAAAATAAAAATCACAAAATTTGTAGAATCAATTTCCTGAAAACTTTGAAAAAAAAATTTAAAAATATATTTAAGAAAACCACTTCATAAATAGTGTTTACAAGACTAATTTTGTAAAATGAAATGATTCGATTTTTTAGAAAGAAAACCCACAAAATTGGTGTAACTCAATTTCCTAAAAACTATTGTGTTTTTTTTTAAAAAAAATTAAAATTCATTTAAAATCCACTTTACAAATAATGTTTCTTTTTAAAAAATTTCTAAAAAGAGTGATTTGATTTTTGATGAATAAAGACCACAAAATCGAGATAACACGGGATCAAGAGGATTCGATTCAATCACATGAAAAATACATAATGTAAAAACATACCAGAAATTCTCAACAAATATCTAGAAAACTTTAAAATACAAAATTCTAGTCTAGCCAATCCACTGACTATTAAGTAGCGATCGATCACCCAATTTCATTTAAAATCACTTGGGCTTCAAGTACACAAGTGAGGGACTTGCGGAATAGTCCTAAGATCTGGTTGTAGTGCATATGGATAATAATAATAATAATAATAATAATAATAATAAATTAATCATTGAAAACTTAAAGATCTGTGTGAAGAGATTTAAAAGACGAAAGACATGGTTAAACGAGAGTTTAAAAAATCAACTAGAGAATGGAATCAAGCTCAAAGTGAAGCAAATGGGAGTAGTTAGACTTTACTCTCTCTCTCTTTTTTAGATGTTATTTTGGAGTTGAAAATTTTTTAAAAAAAAATCAACATAGTAGAATGATTTAAAAATTTAAAAAGAGTGTAAATCTCGAAACAATATTTAACAAGGTCAAAGAGTTGTTGGAAAGGAAAAGATTACAACTAAGGCATCAATTACACTAGATTCGTTGATGGCGTCCTCTCCACAAAAGGTTGTTTCAAACTAAATGTGGATGCAACCACGCATGATGGTCAAGAAATCAATTTTGGGGAACGTTCCAAAAAAGGGTTTGGAATAGCAAGGGGTGATAATAATAATGATGGTCCAATATGTTATGATAATGGATCGGATAATGAAGATGCACAGCGGAAATTAAACAAGTAAATAAAAATACACAACTAGAACAACAACACAAAGATTAACGTGGTTCGGCAAAGCCTGCATCCACGGAAGTAATGACACATAAATTTTCACTAAGAAAATCAATATGTACACAATACACTTCTCTAATGATCATCTTCACTCTCATATATGCCCAGAATAACATATATAAAAGTTTCTTAGAGGTTTCCCTCCGTTTGCCCAACCACCCAACCATTAAAATTCAAAAATTCTAAAATACTACTCACTGCCCAGGCGCCTCTCATCTATGAACACAGGACTTCGTCGACAAGACCAAGAAGATCCTTCGTCGATGAGAACAGACTTTCATTGACGAATCCAGAAGTCTGAAATTTCCTGCTCTCGGTAATTACTCGTCGACGAACTTCAGAGCCTTCGTCAACAAGCCTCTACTGTCCCCTCGTCGATGAACATAAGCCCTCGTCGATGAGGCTGTTGTGTTGCCCCCTTCATGTTCTTCCTTCTTCATTCTTTGCAAATAAAAACAAAAGTATAAGAGTCACAAATAACAATCTCTACCTTGGCGATTATATGCCCCTAGGAGAGTCCCGGAAAACATGACCAACTCCACCTTGATCTTGAAAACATTAGGTTTGGACTTGTTTCCCTTCAATCACTTGGAGACATGAAGTAAGTCCACGCAATGCTTGAACTTCTCTAAAGTAACTGATTTGGTCAGAATATTTGCTACATTATCAGATGTATTAACTTTCTTTAACACAAGTTCACCCGAAGAGATCAATTCTTGAACCTTGTGAAATCTCACATCAATATGCTTGGTTCTAGCATGATATACTTGATTCTTCGCCAAGTAAATGGCACTCTGACTATCACAATGCAGCACCACACCATCTTACTATATTCCCAACTCTCTGATTAAACCAGTAAGCCATAAGGCTTCCTTTGCAGTTTCAGCAACTGCCATATATTCCGCCTCAGTCGTGGACAATGCAACCAGCGACTGTATCATGGATCTCCAACATACCGGTCCTCCTACAAGGGTAAATACATATCCCATTGTAGACCTTCTGTCATCCATATCTCCAGCATAATCTACATCAACAAACCCCATAACTGAACAACAACCCTGTTGCTTGCCGAACATGATGCTATATCTCGATGTACCCCACAAGTATCTGAATATCCATTTAACGGCTTCCCAATGCTGCCTTCCTGGATTAGAGAGAAACTTGCTCACCACGCTTATTGCACGCCCCAAATCTGGTCTTGTACATACCATGGCATAAATTAAACTCCCCACAACACTAGCATAGGGGACCTTTGACATGTCCCGGATTTCCTCATTCGAACTTGGTCAATCTGTAGTAGACAACTTAAAATGTTTCGCTAAAGGTGTACTCACTGATCTTGCATCAGCCATGCTAAACCTCTCCAACACCTTCTACACATAATCGCCCTAAGATAACCATAATCTCCCTGCAGCCCTGTCATGGTGAATCCCCATCCCTAGTATTTTCTTGGTCGAACCAAGATCCTTCATGTCAAATTCCTTATGCAACAAATCCTTTAACTGATTCACCTCAGTTAAATCATTTGCGGCTATCAACATGTCATTGACGTACAATAACAAGAAAATAAGAGAACCATCCTCAAGTTTATTCACATAAATGCAGCAATCATACTCACACCGTTTGTAGCCAATCTTGATCATGTAAGAATCAAATCGTTTATACCATTGCCTTGAAGATTGTTTCAGCCTATAAAGAGACTTCTTCAACCTGCAAACAAAATTTTATTTTCCTAATTCAATAAATCCCTCCGGTTGTACCATGTAGATTTGTTCCTCCAAATCACCGTGAAGAAACGTCGTCTTCACATCTATTTGTTCCAAATGAAGATCGTAATGAGTTACCAACCCCAACACAATTCTAATAGAAGTATGTCGTACCATTGGAGAAAAGATCTCATTATAATATATTCCCTTCTTCTGTGAGTATCATTTTGCCACCAACCGTGCCTTGAATTTCTCTCCTTCCTTTTCTAAAATTGCCTCCTTCTTCCTATACACCCATTTTCAACCTATCGGTCTATTTTCATCTGGAAGCTCCACCAAGTCCCAAGTTTGATTCTTATGCAAAGATTCCATCTCCTCAATCATCGTTCCTATCCACCTATCTTTCTCCTGGTCGTGCACTTCCTCTTAAAAGGTAGTTGGATCGTTGCAACAAGTAAGAAAAGCATAAGATACTAACTCATCAAAACCATACCTTAATGGAGGCCTGATAGTGCGTTCGGATCTCTGTATAGGAATATCGTCGACTTGCTGGTTTCCTGAGCTAGAGCTCCTGCAACCACTGGACCATGATCATTTCCGTTGCCCTGACCTTCCAACTCCACCTGCACAACATGTTCATTAGTACCCCAGCTTTCTGGCTCCTGTTTCTGATCATCAAACTCTTGAGTATGCTTCACTATAACCTTCTCATCAAAGACTACATCTCTACTGATCACCACCTTTTTTGCCACTGAGTCCCACAGTTTATACCCCTTCACACCCTCTAAATACCTCAAGAAGATGCAACAATGAGACTTCTAGTCAAACTTAGACCTTTCCTCACTAGACACGTGGACATAGGTCGGACACCTGAATACCTTCAATCCAAAGTAGTCTACTGTATTTCTCGTCCAAACCTCTTCCGCCACTTAACCCTCTAGTGATACCTTTGATGATCGTTTTACCAGAAAACAAGCCATACTAACTGCCTCGGCCCAAAAATTCTTCAGTAGCCATGCATTCAATCTGAGACACCGAGTCCTATCAACAAGAGTCTGGTCCATCCGTTCTGCCACACCATTTTTCTAAGGTGTCCAATGAATGGTAAAATGTCTCTTGATGCCCTACTCCTCACAAAACTCCATAAACTGAGAATCAGCGTACTCTGTCTCATTATCTAAACTTAAGTATTTGATTCTCCTCCCTGTCAGGTTTTCCACTTCAACCTTCCAAATCTTAAACTTGGCAAACGTACTAGATTTGTAACGCATGAAGTAAACCCAAACCTTCCATGAGTAATCATCAATGAAACTCACGTAATGCACATGTCCACCCTTTGATGCAACTCTAACTAGGCCCCAAACATCTGAATGCACATAGTCAAGAATGCAGAATTGAATTTTGTCCTATTCTGTTTTCCAAGAACACAAAATCTACAAAATTCCAACTGACATGATTTCAAACCTTTCAACAATTTTCTTTTGTGTAGTTCTTTCATGTCATGTTCTCCCATATGTCCAAGACGCATATGCCACAAGATGGTCGCATTTGATTCAGCATCCACAGCTGCAACTCCAACTACAATAGTAGTTCCCTGCAATGTGTAAATATTTCCATCCATTTTCTGCCCTTTCATTACAGTCAAATTACCTTTCAATACCATTAAGACTCCACCTTTGGACTTATAATTGAAGCCATTACAATCCAAAGTGTCAAATGATATCAAACTCTTTCTCAACTCAGGTATATGTCTTACATTACACAATGTTCTTATAGCACTATCAAACATTTTTATCTTTACATTTCCTATGCCAACGATCTTACAAGAAGCATCATTACCCATAAGAATTAATCCAGAGCTTACTAACCTGTAAGTGCTGAACCACTCCTTGTTTGGAGTCATGTGATAAGAACATGCCGAGTCAAGTATCCAAGAGTTCATTAGATTATCCGACTCTGCTGAAACTGATAAAACATCACCATCCACTGAATCCTCTTCTAGGACAACATTCACAGATTTTAAAATCCCCTTATGCTTATTAGCAGTTCCCTTCTTCCAATCTGGACACTCCGGTTTCACATGCCCCTTTTTACCACATTTATAACACCGAATTTCCTTTTTCTTCTTGGATTGATTTTAGGATTTCTGATTATACCCATTCTTAATCTTTCCTTTGCCTCGCTCATTGCTACCCTTTATCACAAGTCCTTCTCCTTCATCACAAATCTTCAATCTTTGATGAAAATTCAAATTTAACGATGTCAACCCTTGCAGGAGACGATCCCAATGCCATAACAACTTCGCTCTGATACCAATTTGTTGTGATAATGGATTGAACAATGAAGATGCATAGCGGAAATTAAACAATAGGTAAATAAAAATGCACAACCATAACAACAACATAAAGATTAACGTGGTTTGGCAAAGCCTACATCCACGAAAGCGAGGGCACACAAATTTTCACTAAGAAAATCAAGATTTACACAATACAATTCTATAATGATCATCCTTACTCTCATATATGCCCAGAATAACATATATAAAAGTTTCTCGGAGGTTTCCCCCGTTTTCCCTACCACCCAACATTCAAAATTCAAAACTTCTGAAAAACTGCTCGCAGCCCAGGCGCCTCTCGTTGACGAACACAGGGCTTCGTTGACGAGACCAAGAAGATCCTTCATCAACGAGAATAGACTTTCGTTGACGAATCTAGAAGTCTGAAATTTCCTACTCTCGGTAATTACTCGTCGACGAACTTCAGAGCCTTCATCAACAAGCCTCTGTTGTCCCCTCATCGACGAACATAAGCCCTCGTCAACGAGGCTGCTAAGCTGCGCCCTTCATGTTTTTCTTTCTTCCTTCTTTGCAAATAAAAACAAAAGTATAAAAGCCACAAATAACACGATGGAGTCGCCATTAACCTATTCCTAAGTATGGTAAGTTCACATAATCACTACTCGTTGATTAGTTCTAAACTAATCCTAAGGCCAAGGAGCAAGTTAGAGCACTAATATACTTCAAACTAAATATCAATAAAGAATGAATTTGAAGCTCAAGAAATTAATCACTGGATTCTTCTTTAGATTGAATAAAACTCAATAAGAGCATAAGAACCAAGTGATTATATCAGCAGAATTTCAGTAAAACTTCAACAATAGTGAGTGAGCAAGAAAGTTTTTGAAGAGTAGGAGAATTAGAGACTTTGAATGCGGATTGTATGAAGTTGTTGTGAAAGTCATTCAGTTTTCCATGTATTTATAGAGTTCTAAAAGTAATTTCGTGTTGCCCAAGTTTACTTGGGGTATTTTCCAAGTTTTTACAAAGTTTGGAGCCCAAGCAAACATTTTTGGAGAGTTTCCCAAGCTATTTTAATTCAAAATTTATGAAGGTCAGTCGCCTAATAAAAAGGTGTCAGTCACCTGTCACTTTAAAAATCGGCGTATTTCAAAAGTCAATGCTCTGTCAGGCGCCTGAGTATGTTCTGTTAGTTGCTTGACTACTGTTAGTCACTTGAGAAAGATTTGTGAAGTATTTGTCATGGTTCTATTTGCCTTTCTTAAAAACAATATAATCTGTCAGTCACCTAATAAAACTTAGTCAGGCTCCTGAGCATGCATTTTAACTGTTTTTAAGATTTTATTTTTCGAAAACTCTTTTAGCTTTTAATCTTGGAATCTTTGATTTGAAATTTGAAAAATGTATTTTCCAAAGTTTTAAAAAATGGGTCTTTAAGTCCATAATCATTCCTAAAAAGCTTCAAAGCATCCGTATTGATTTTAAATTGAAGTACTTACATAAGACTTTCTTAAGACTTAAGCATTCTAAATGTGAAGTCTTCATTTATGTCTTGCTTTGAGTCCATCTTGACTTTGAGCTTCAAAAGTCTTTAAGCTTTCATAAGATTTGTCAAACTTGATCTATTGAGCTTTCTTTTGATCACTTGTTTGGAATGTAGGCTATCAATGCACTCTTGATCTTGAACTCTAATTCTTAATTCCTAAAACGTCATCACTTTAACCAAAACATGTTAAATTCCCTTGATTTGTTATCATCAAAATAAGATTTTTAAGTCTTGTTAGGCCAACAATCTCCCCATTTTTTATTATGACAAATAAGGAGTAAAAGTGAGTGAACCTTGATAAGGCACCCACTTACAATAAGCACACTTTTAACAATGTTTTGAAAAAAACAAATCATTCATTTGGTCAAATAGTTTCAGAGTTAATTTCAGATACCATGTAAGTTCATTGTTCAAGATCGATAGATCAATAAGTTCATTGTTCAAGATTGATAGATCAATCAAGGATTAATGCACTATAGTTTATATCATCATATCATCATACCATTATTTAGCAATATCATATCCATATCTCATATTCTTCATTGCTTAAGCTTTCTTATCTTTGTATTTTATCTCCTCAATTTTGCTCTCATTTTTGCTCAAACTTTCTCCCCCTTTTGACATCAATCGAAAAGATAAAAGTAACACAACAAAGGCAAATGTAGACACGGAATAGCACACAAAAGATATTCATATTCATCCAGAGGTGTACATAGTGTTAAAAAACATATGGAGATACAAACCAAAGTACAACTGTAGAAAAACTGAAATGTAAAGCAAATACAAATAGATAACTGAGATACATAGCACAAAAAAGCAATAAAAAAAGAAATCAATCATCATCAGCTGTGATTATACCCTGAAACTGCGTAATTGGACGTCTTAACCCGAGTTTTGTGGTTTATATTTTTAATTAAATATCCAAAATTTTCCAATATTTTAATAAAGTGCCAAAATTATCATTCTTGAGTTTTATTGTGCAATTTATGAATTTTTGGTAATATTTTATCGCAGGAAAATTTCTGGGAATCAAAATCGACACCTGTTCGTATTTCATATATAACTATTCCGTCCGAACTCCGATCGAGACGATTTAAATTTTTGGAGAACGAGGAAAGGAATATCTACAACTTTCATGTTTTGAGTTTTAAAGAAATGGGCTCAAGGAGGGTCATATTTGGCTGAGAACGCGGAGAGCAAAGTTGAAGAGAAGAAAAATAATAATAATAATAATAATAATAATAATAATAATAATAATAATAATAATAATAATAATAATAATAAAACCATGTTTTTGATGTGACCTGGCCATGCATGGCCGGGTCGGGTTAGCTACCAGCAGGTCATAGGTTTTTTTTTCCCTATCCTATTTATACCTTCTTTCCTTCCTCTGTTCGGTGTGCCTCCGCGCACCCGCTGCACTCCCTCTCGTTCCCTCACCCTCTCTTCTTTTCCACGGCCTCCCTCGGTTTCCTCTGCTGCAACTTCCACCCGCAGCCCCTGCTAGCCAACCGAACATCAGCAGACTCCAGCCGAGAGACCTGCTCCAGCCAGCACCAGCAGCCTCCCGTGAAGATCACACCAGCAGACGAGGCCCCATGCTACAGCAGCAACCTGCTGGAACCCGACCACACCAGCAGACAGCTCCGGCCTCCTTCCCCACTACTCCTGTTCAACCTGCTGCAAGACCCGTGAAGCACCCTCAGCTCTTCTTCCAGACCAGCAGGCCACTACTCTCGGCCAGTCCAACAAGTCCCACACCAGCACCACAGCAAGCAAGGTGCCTCTGCACATCTTTCCGGCCTAAAATTCCTCTGTTCTCTCTCTCTCTTATCTTTTCTTTTTCTTTTATTATTACTAATTAATTAGTTGAATATTGTTAACTTTTTATTTGAGCTTATTGTTATTTTTAGATTTTGAACATTATTTGGGGTGTTTCATGATTAGTGAAGTTTAATTTTTTTCTTTTTTTATTATTCTCTTTCTGTTAAATTTTTTCCCGTAGATTAGTTTAATATTCCAAGTTATTTAATTAATTTAGTTAGGGTCAGTTTCATCAAAGTTCATATTTTTTTTCAGTTTTGTTAAAGTTCGTATTTTTATCTTTTCGGTATCATTCAAAGTTTAGATTTTTGATGTGTTTGCATTTTTGTTCGAGTTCTTGGTTTAAATTATTGATCCATATTAAAGGTTTGATTTTTAGTGTGTGTGTGTATGTTTGATTGAGTTTCCATTGCATGTTTTAATTCCTTATTTGTAGTTGCCATCTTTACTAATGCGTGTTTAGATATTTCCTTAAGTAGACTAGGATTTCCATACTTGTTTTTTTTATTGCAAGCATGAGTGGCTAAGTTCGGTAACTTGGGTTGTGGGTCGATGTCGTTTGTGTTCCATGGTTTATTAGTTATCCTATGATATCATTGTTAAACTTTTATTTAGTTAAAACCGAAAATTGAAGGGATCGTTGATAAATTGCTAGCTCTTGCTTCTTGTTTTGTTGTTGACGTTAGGCACATCAAAACCTTGATTTAATCTAGGATTTTCATCAACTAATTTACACGACATTCGTTTGATGCTTAATGAGAGTTTATATTTTCTTCCGTTTGGATGTTGCAAATTTACTCGAGTTTAGTAATAAAATTTCGTCTTATTAATGCCTTGATTGGATGAACAAGAAGAGGAGTAAGGCCTATGGAATTAGTAAACGATGGAAGCAAGCAGACATTGACCCGTAACCCGAGTGTTTGGTAAAATTTGTTTAGTTTTGATTGCGTTATTAGATTTACATTTTTTGGAAAATTGATAAAATTTCAAATTCATTTTGATAGTTTACCCAAGCTTCTTTCTCTTTGTTTACTGTTTTCAAAATCATAAAAGACTAAAAAGATTTTCAACCCATATTTTACAACAACAGGATTTCACTAAACTTTCACAAATACTTTGATACTCAGTGGTCCCTGTGGAATACAATCCTGGACTAATCCTTGATACAACTTGACACTTCTGCACTTGGAAGCATAACTTAAAACGAGTCAAGTTGCATCATCGTCCTCAGTATTTTCATCATTTTCTTCACCTTCGTCAGATTCTTCATCAGATGCATCATCACTGGGAGGTGCAAAGCTAATGCCATAGGATCTCTAGTGTGTGAGGAACTAGCCAGATGTTGTTCAATACGTACGTCCAATTCTCTAATCAAGTGAGGAATAGTTGATCTGTAGAGATGCAACATTTTCTTGAAGAGAGTTAAGTCCAGTCCTCATGTCATTACTCAAGATGGAGAATTGGTGATGAAAAGGAAGGACCCATGAAGGGTTGTCCTCTGCTTGAGGAGCAAACTGCTACTCTGGATGCTGAACAGCTGGTTGGGGTGCAGGAGCTTAATATCGTTGCCTTCCTTCTTTGGGAAACCACCCTTGTTCATGTTTTTCAAATCCCATCATCTTAAGGGTAGTTGCAGAAAAATGTCATAGTGAGTCCATTCAACAAATGGGGAGGATGGTGTGGTAAGATGAAAGTGTGCAAATATCAAATTCAGAAACCCACCATACAGAAGAACAATACGACGAGCTTCTTCCCTTGTAATCATCCACTTAAGAATGAGGCTTGGCAAATCCAACTTTTTCCCTTTAAGAATACACCACATTACAAAACAATCCAAAAAAGTAACATAATCATGTGATCCAGCTCGTGGTAGAATATTGTAGGCGATCAGTTTTTGAAGGACCAGAGCTTGGAGGTTTAGTTGTTTGTAAAGTTGGGGATTACTAAAATATATAGGTTCATCCTTCATAACCAACGACATAAATTCTTCTAGAGTGAAGTCTTGAGCCATGATCCATGATTTTTCAGTTTGAGGACATTCAAAATCGTCTTGCTTAATATGGAGAAATTTGGCTAGGGATTGTGGGGTGAGTGTAATTGAATGCCCTATGACCTCGGTGGATAGTCCCAAATCTCGTTTGACCAAATTGGCATAAAATATTTTGATCAAAGTTAGATAATATCCAGTGGCTTGATACATGATAAACTTCTTCCATCCTAATCTTTTAAACATGGGCAACATTTTAGGAAAATCAGTTTCAAGGAAGGATGTATCAAGAACTTTTTCAAATATAGGATCCGTGGAACGAAGATGATTTCTATATAGTTGCTTTTCCTGTGGAAAGGTTAGCCATTGTTCGACTTCATTGTTATCAACATGCCTAGAGGATGAAGCTTTGTTCCCAGTTGTCTTTGTACGTGACAAGATGATTTGATGGAAACCCTAGGTATTTTGATGGAGATGAAGCAAGAGAGTGTGATTTTAAATGAGAATCGAAGGATTTTGAGAAGTGAGAGGCTGGTAAGTGAAAGAGAGGGTGTGTTGGATGAGTGAAGTAGTAGAGTTAGACACCTTAGGGTTTCAAAAATGAGGGTTTTTCATATATATATGTACATAACCCGCCATGTGTCAATCACCTGACAATCAAAGAGTCAGGCACCTGATGAATTTAAATTCGTCAGGTAGTAGCGAGTCAATCGCCTGCCCTTCATATGGTCAATCGCCTGATAGTGCAATTTCCTGTTTTCTTCTTTAAATGAATTCTATAATATGTAATAATCCTAGCTCACGCCTAATAGAGATAAATCGATCCTCTAAAAGTGGTTTTGTAAAGATGTCTACCCATTGATCATTTGTATTCACAAATTCAAGAATTATATCTTCTTTTTGTACATGATCTCTTAAGAAATGATGTCTAATATCTACATGCTAGATTCTTGAGTGTGATATTAGATTTTTGAAAATATTTATAGCACTTGTATTATCACACTTAATAGGTATAGATGAGCACTCTAAATTAAAGTATTTTAATTGTTGCTTCATATAGAGTGTTTGAGCACAACAGCTACCTGCTGCCACATACTCAGCTTCAGCAGTAGATAAGGCTACGAAATTTTTTTTCTTAGAAAACCAAGACACAAGATATCGTCTTAGAAAATGACAAGTTCCACTTGTGTTTTTCCTATCAATTTTACATCCCACATAATTTGCATCAGAATAACTAACCGTCTCAAATCCAGTGTCCTTAGGATACCATGGACCTAAGGCAATAGTACATATTAAATATCTTAAGATTCTTTTTACCGCTATTTGATGAGATTCCTTAGAAGCTGATTGAGACCAGACGCACATGCATACACTAAATGTTGACTCTATGAGTCCAATCCAGTTTTGATGATAACAAATCACTTGGTATTTGATATGTGCATTGAGATTGTGAACAGCAACTATATTAAGCATGCACAAACAGATAACAAGTCATGGAAGCCATGAAGATTAAAGCATACAACTTGGCACAATTTATGGATCTAAAAGAGTTGGAGAGTCAAGATGCAAGCGGCTAGTTCAAGAACGTCATGGGAATGGGTACTTAGAACCAATGTATTTACATTTCATATGATTTAATTTAAGGCTTAACATATACCCTAGAATGACCTTAGGACTCATGCATTTCATGAACATCATTAGGGGATATCTATGGACTTAGAAATATTTTTAAAACCCAAAAAAATATTTTTATAAAAGAGCCAAGAAAGAGAGCAAAGCATAATTTCAAATTAAAAAGAAAAAATCTAGGAATTGGTCAGTTCAGAAGACTGAACTCCACGTTTAGTCGTCTGAAGATTGAACTTCAGAAGACCGAACTTAGCGTTCAGTTTTCTGAAGATTGCACTTCAGAAAACCGAAGATAAGTTCAGTCGTTTGAAAATTTTCTTTAGAAGACTGAAAATTAAGTTCAGTCATCTGAAGAATTTATGTGAAACACAAAACCTGGCAGAAGCACCTCAGAAGACCGAACTCAGACTTCAGTCGTATGAACCCGACACTTTAGTCATCGGAACCCCAACTTTAGTCGTCTGACCCTGTGTCCAGGTTATTTTTTCAAAGATCTAAGGAACTTCAGCCATTTGGGCCTTTAACCTCAGTCGTCTGAACTTGCAAAAAAACTTAAAAATTTAATTTTTAACTCGGGAGATATTTTTTTATCCAACGGTCAAGATTGATTCTAAGGGCAAGATACCTATATATTGAACATCTAAACCCTAGTGCGTTAGCTAAGATCAACGAGAAGAGAAGAGAACATCTTTTTAAAAGAGAATTGAGAAACTTGAACATATTGTTATACGATTGCCTGCATTCCAGCTCATACTCATCAAGCTTGGGCAAATCAACTAAGAAAATCAAAGGGAATTCATTTACACATCATGTTTTCATTTTGGTATTGAGGTTTGGTAAATCAATCTTCTTGTTAAGAGTTATTCTCATAGAGTTTCTTCATATAAACTGATTTTCTGATTGATATTCATTTTTCAAAGAGCTTGGTATTGCGAAATCCATTTTTGAATATTTGTTAAGAGGTTGATCTTGAGTGTGCATATATTAAATCATTTTGATAAGATTACCACTTGAGAAAGGTTTTGCCATTGATTAATTAGTTATCATTCAATTGTATCCTTAGTTAAAGACTTGATAATTTTGATATCACAAAACCACTTGAGTAAATATCCTGATTGTTCATAACTATATTTTTTTTATTGAGGAATATTTTCTAGAAAACATTATATTCAGCTCTTGATCTTTGGAAATCTTATTTTATATATATATATATATATATATATATATATATATATATATATATTTGCATATTACAAAGATCATGTTGTGATTGAATATTTGAAAGAAAGCTTTTTGATTTTGATTGATATAATATTCAAGACAAAGCTTTTGATAAGTTCACACTTGATATTCGTGTATTTTTGTAAAGTGAACTAGAACCCTAATTTTCTCCAAAGCTTTTAATTATATCATTACTTGGGAATTTTTTATAAGAATGGAAATTGTGGGTTGAAGCATATTCATTCATTAACGATTATATCATTTCATTTATACGGAACTTCAAGTCTCATCATATGATTATGTGTTAGGAATTTTAATTGTACTCACTAGCTTTGTTAGAAGTAACATTGAGTGTTTTGCAGATTTGATATTATATTGTAATCACAGTTCGGGTTGTGAACCGGGTTTGAGGAAAGAGTTGTGTCTCTTGTAAGCAGCGGATTAAGAGGAAGTTGTACCTCTTGTAAGCAGCGGATGTAAGGGAAGCTCCATCCCAATTTAAGGAGTATAGATTATAGTGGAATCCTTGAGTGGGTTGCTCAAGGCAAAGACATAGGTCGGGTTGGCTGAACCTCGTAAAATCACGTTTGCCTTTTCTCTTCCCTTATCTTTTTATTTTCAACACTGCATTTTATTACTCGTATTTCATGTGTGTATGTTTGATTAACCTCACACGCACTTAACAATTAATTGGGTAAAAAGGATTCATTGATATAATAATTTAATTCAGTCTTAAATCCCTGCAATTGATTTGTTAAATATAAAACTTGGGAATAAGTGATAAATAATCTGAAAAATTTTAAAAATACCCAATTCACCCCGCTCCCCCCCCCCCCCTCTTGGGATTAAACCTAAATCAACACTAAACATTATATCTGGTCTACTAGTTATCAAGTATAGCAGACTACCTATCATACCTCAATAGTATTTCATGTCAACTTGTTCTCCTTTTTCATCCTTATCAAGACTTATGGAAGTACTCATTGGTGTTCCTATAGGCTTACTACTTTCCATGTCAAACTTCTTAAGCATGTCCCTTATATATTTTGATTGATTTATATATATACCATTTTTAGCTTGCTTGATTTGCAATCCTAGGAAGTAATTTAATTCCCCTATCATACTCATTCAAATTCGTTTTGCTTACATTTTGCAATTCCTTATATCTTTATTCTTAGATTTTATGAATAAGGTGTTGTCCGCCTTTCCTCTTAAAAAACCATTTTCTAGTAGGAATCCACTTAACCTCTCATATCAAACTTTAGGGGTTTGTTTTAACCCATATAATGCTTTTGTTAATCTAAATACATGATCAAGGTTATTTATATCTTCAAAACCAGGAAGTTGTGCCACATAGACTTCTTCATTTATAAATCCATTTAAAAATGCACTTTTACGCCAATTTGATAAAGTTTAAATTCTTTGTGAGATGCATAGGCTAATAACATTCTTATGGCTTCCATTCTTGCTACGGGAGCAAAAGTCTCATTATAGTCTATTCCATCTTGATTATATCCTTGAGCCGTGAGTCTTACTTTATTTTTTACTACAATACCATTTTCATCCTTTTTATTCCTAAATACTTGTCTTATTCCAATTATTGAATGATCATTGGGTCTAGGAACTAATTTCCATACTCTATTTCTTTGAAACTGATTTAATTCTTCTTGCATTACTTTTATCCATGAATCATCACTTAGCATTTCTTCAATGTTCTTGGGTTTTTCTTGGGATAGAAATGCATAATGATTACATAGGTTTTTCAATGAAGATCTAGTTGATACTCCTCGTGATGGTTCTCCTATGATTTGATCTACTAGATGATTTCTTACAAATTTCCATTCTTTAGGTAATTCATAATTTTCAATAGAATTATTATTTGGAGTTACTTCGTTTTTCTCTTCTTTCACTTCTATGATTTCTAAGTCTTCTAGTTTTTGTGTAGCATCAGTTTTAACTTCTTTTAGCGGTGAATAGAACGTTATGTTTTTCTCTATTTTCAACAATGCATTTATCTCATTTGAAGATTATGTCAAATCCTGTCACGCCCCGAACCCCGAAATGGGACCCAATGGTGAAAATGTAACCTAACATGTCCATGTATCTAATAAAACATCCAAAGATACAGTACAATGGATGAGGGTCCGACCCCATGGGGTTCCCAGGCACCCTAACACATCCAATCAAAATCATATACGCAGCGGGAAAAAGGTCATTCTATAACAACATATGCAGTACCATACCAGAGTCTATACAAGAGCAGAAACAGGCTCTAGTCAAAACATACAAACGAGTGCCCATATACATCTCAAAATGGCACCCCACCAAAAATACAGTCTTAGCACTTACCTAAGCGCTAAACGCATTACACCAGCCACTATGCTCCCTACACCAGGACGCTAGTTCCAGTTACTCGAAGGACCTGTAAAAATGTACGTACAGCAGAGGTGAGACACCTCTCAGTAAGGAAGAACATAGGTTATATCGGTATGTGGCATTTGAGTGTTATCATGATACACTAACATGCATGGATCAATAGTCAAAACAATCAAAACAGTTCCAGTATTTTCACAAACCCAAGCAATACAATCTAGTGTCGTCACACCCTTTGGCTCAAAGCCGGACTGTCTGGTGGTATTTCACACCCTTCGGTAAAAATCAGTGATCTGGTGGTATTTCACACCCTTCAGCAAACGCCGGTAGTCTGGTGATATTTCACACCCTTTGACAAACGTCGGTGCCCCCGGTAACCTGGCATAGCATCAACATTGAACCGGTGCAGGTCTGGTGTTCGTACACCCTTCGACTCGAAAGTCAGCCAATCTAGTGGTATTGCGCACTCTTCGGCAAAAGCCAGATTTTCAAACTTGGAACAATTCGGAACCCCATTCCTATTTCATCAAGAAACAACATATACATGCTCATATAAGCAAACAAACAACACACATTTGGTAATCTAAATCATGGTTTTCTAAACAAATACAGTTTAAACAAGTCAAGGTACGACCATCCCAATATCACAGTATAAATCAATAGATACCCTCGATTTTCAACAAGACCCGAGATACAGCCCGTCGCCCCCTTTTCCCAAAATTGTAATAATGAAAAAAACATAGTTTTTCCCGTTAGATCCCCCCCAAATGAGTAGCCAAAACATACATAGGACCGTGAACCACAGTTCCACCGAGTCCGATTTCAAAAATAACCGATATAAACACAGTTCCCCTTACCTTTTCCCTGAATAACAAATCTCGAACTCCAAGGCCCCTAAACAGCGAACCGAGTTCCAAAACCTACAAATCACAGTACAGAATACGTTCACCATACCATTACCTACAAAACTACCGGATTAGAATTGAAAACCAAGCCTTATCTCGATTTTACACCAAAACCCAAAAATCTTCGAAACGAGATTCCAATTTATAGAAGTTGTAGAGAATCCTTCCATGATCCTCGTGGTAACTTCAGATTTCCGATTCCATCAACGATCAGTGAAGAAATCTAAAGAGAGAGAGAGTAGGGAGAGTTCTAGAGAGAGAGAGAGATAGAATTGAGTTTTCTTAATGAAGAAGTAATGAAAAATCCATTTATAGTACCTTTGACCCGGGCAAACTCGTCAACGAAATGGTGCCTTCGTCGACGAGGCCCTATAGTCTTCTCGTTGACGAGATGAGGAATTTTTTGACGAATTCTGATATTCCCGGTTTTCGAAACTCCTCGGCTTCTCCTCGTCGACGAATCTGTGAACTTCGTCTACGAAAAGGACAAAGACTTCATCGACAAGGCCTGCTCTTTTACCAAAATGCCCTCTCTTTAAACTCACTTATCACTGTTTGGGTTCTTACAAATCCTTTATCACTTAATTGGCCTATACTTAAAATATTATGTTTCAATTCATCTACCAACAAAACATCATCAATGGTCAAAGAAGATTCTTTACCTATTTTTCCAATTCCAATGATTTTACCTTTAGCATTATCGCCGAACGTGACTTATCCACCATCTTTTTCCATTAGTGTGGTGAATTTGGATTTATCTCCGGTCATGTGCCTTGAACACCTGCTATCCAAGTAACCATTGGTCTTTTGATGGGGTTATCCCAAAGCAAACCTACAAGAAGGGTTCAATGTTTAATTTTTAGGTACCCAAACCTTTTTAGGTCTTTTTACTTCAGATTTATTTTCTTTTACTTTCCATACTTTCTTGACTTTAACATTTTTTCTTTTAAATGGGCATTCAAATTTTACATGTCCTTTTTTCTTACACAAGAAGCACGTTTATATTCATAGATATTTGTGGAAGATGTACTTGCATAATACTTTGATTCCTTGACAAAATATCCCATATTTATATTCTTTTTCTTTTTGTTCTCAATTCCATTATATCTAATTCCTTCTTTGTCTAATGACGTTCTTTGGGTTCCAATCAACTTTTCAAAATTTTCCTTTCCTTTTGTAAAATTGTAAATGATTTTATCCTTATCCTCAATTTTATTTTTAAGATCTTTTATTTCTAACTCTTTCTTACTTTCACCATTTACTTGAAGTTTTACCAACTCTTGAGACATCTTGTTGATTTTCTTCATGAGTTCATCAATATGTGGTTCATCTTCTTTTTCAACTGAATTTGAAGTTTCTAGTTGATTTTTTAGTGCTTCATTTTGTTCTTTTAAAGTTTTTCTTTTTGTTATTTTTATAAACCTATTATGTAATGCAAACAACTCAGCCTGAATTTCTTTATATAATGGCATACTTTCACATGAGTCACTACATGATTCATCACTAGATTCTTCGGATGAGTTAGAATAGTAATTTACCTCAACATTTTTTTGTCATGAAGCAAATGTTCACTACTTCTTGTTCACTTGATTCGTTCTCCGATTCACTTAAGCTTGTGTCGTCCCATGTAGTAGCTTTCATAGCCTTCTTATTCTTATTTTTGTCTTTCTTGAGTTGTGGACAATCAAGTTTAATATGTTCAATCTTTTTACAATTGTAACATGTAGGAGGTTCATTCTTAGTTTCCTTTTTACTTGTTTCTCCTTTTCAGATTTTGAACCTCTAAACTTTCTAGCAAATTTCTTATTTTTCTTGAAGAATTTTTCCGAGTCTCCTAGTGAGCAATACTATTTCATCATCATCTAATTCATTATTATCTTCTTCTTCACTAGAACTTTATTTTGCAGCTTCAAGGGTTATTGATTTCTTTTCTTTGTTATTTTCAAAATTCCTTTCATTCATAGTCATCTCATAGGTGAGAAGTGATCAATTAATACGTCTAAGGAGGTGTTTTTGAGATTTGTTCCTTCCGTAATTGTTGTGGCTTTAGGTTCCCAAATTGGTGGAAGTCCTCTAAGGATTTTCCGACTCATCTCATATGTAGAGTAGTTTTTCCCTAAGGCATTGAGGGAGTTTATTATATGGGTGAACCTAGTGTACATGTTAGTGATAGTTTCATCAGGGTTCATCCTAAAAGCTTCATATTCGCTAGTGAGCATGTCAATTTTATTGTCTCTCACATCAATTGTTCCTTCATAGGTTACTTCTAATTTATCCCATATTTCTTTGGTTGTTTTGCATGCCATGACCCTATTGAATTCATTTATATCAAGGGCACAATGTAATGCATTTATAGCACTTGAGTTTACTTGCAACATCTTATGATCATTGTCGGTCATCTCCTTTTCTTCTTTAGGCATGTTTTTACCATCCACAATTTTAGTTGGGATAAGGTCACTGTTGGCTTTTTGAGTCCAATCCGTATTTTGATGCTGACAAACCACCAGTATCTTCTGTGTGCATTTAGTGTGTGAACATGTTTTCATTTCAATACGAACATAAGATACCGAAAAATGGATGCCAGCTAGAGCATAAAGCTCACACTCTCCTGACGTTTTCCATGAAGGTTAAAGAGTAAAGAAGATCAAGAAGAAGTCATTTTGAATTTATTTGTACAATGCATTTAAGTTTTTATATGTTGGTCTATAATAACTGCATACATCCTGCATGATATGTCTTTATGCTTAAACAGAAATTGTAGACAGACCTTAGGGCTGACTTCGTTCAAGCGATACTAAGTTTTTTAGAGTAAATTAAAATTCCTAGACCTTAGAGAGACCCTAGGTCCTTGCACTTACACTTAGGAAAGTCCCCATTTTCACATATGCTATTAGGGGAAATTTATTTTCAAAAATAGTACTTAATTGCACAACTTTAGTGTGTTCGGTTGACCGAACCTGAACACACATAGACCTTCGGTCGACCAAACCTCCCCAAGGTCAACAGTTGACCATTTGGTCAACCAAATGTGAAATGAACTTCAACACTCTGGTCGATCGAATTGGCACGTGGGAAATCCCAACGCCCTGGTCGACCGAATCTCTAGTTATAAAAGGACCTGGTCGACCGAACATCCCAATTCGGTCAACCCAACTTAGCCCAATCGACCGAACCTTAGAGATTCTCAAATCATCTCAAGTCTGGTCGACCATCTCCTCAGTTCAGATACACCCTGATCGACCAAACCTTAAAAATGGTCTACCAAACCTCTCAGGTTGCTCGAATTTTACCGAGGTTAAAATGTGGTTATTTTTTATTAACCATACTTAATCTTTTCTAAATTCCATCTATGCCCCCCAACAGTTATTTTTTTAGTGTATCTATAGATATAGGTTAATTTGCAAAGATTAACAAGAGATTAGGGTTTTTGATTTTCCTCTGAAATTTTTAAAGCTTTACTTCCACATATAAACCTATATACTCTACCTTTTTTCATTTTCTTTGCTAAAACCAATTTGGTTAGAGTATTATGAGATATCGCATTGTAACAACCCGAATAATAATGGAATTTAAACAATAAGAGGAGGAGAAATGGAAATGGTAACAAAAGGAGGAAGTCGACTTCTTCGACGAATACAGGGGATTCATCGACGAGAGCTTAAGAGAATTCGTCGACGAAAAAATACCGAGAGGGTTTGAGCTGACTGAATTTCGTCGACGAATTTATTGAAGGATTCGTTGACGAATGACATGGCTCGTCGACGAATCTAGTTCTATAAATAGAAAAATCCAAATTTTTAACTTCACTCTTAAGCAAACTCTCACCTCTCTCTCTCCTCTTCAGTGCTCTCTCTCTCTCTCTCTCTCTTCATTTTTGGGCCAGATTTACGCCGGATCAACATTCCGAAGTCACCACGACGCTCCTAGAGAAGTTCTCTCCAAATCTACCGGAGCGGATCGTTGGTGAAAGCAAGTTGGAAATCATCCCTAAGTTGAGGTAAGGCTTTTCAAGCCAAATTTGGTCTTACGACAATTATAGGAAGTGATGTACACGTAGAAATACTGAAGTTTAATACTGAAAGTTTCAGTTTCAGGGTATTGATTAGGAAACCTTACAGGTGTGAGATTAGAGTTTATAGGGACTTTTCTCAGTAGTCAGGTAAGGGAATAAACTAAACCAGTTACTTTCTTACAAATTATTGTTATTTATGAGAAAAGTTATGTTCAGGAAAAGCATATATTTTATCTGTATATTACGAAGGAAATGTACGATTGAGAAAAATATTGTTATTACGTTGAAATATATATATATATATATATATATATATATATATATATGTATGAGATGCCAGAAACTATGATTTTAGAATACAATGCATAAGTTTTATACAGCAAATGTGTGGCATGAATATTGTTTTACGTGAAAAAATATTATGATATGATAATGATACGAATGTAGTATGATTTGAGAAATTATGGAACTATACAGTACATTATGATTCTGACAAATATATGATTAAATGAATATTTTTAGAATGACGTATGTATGTATGATTTCGGCGCAAGGCCGTAAGTATGTATGATTTCGGCGCAAGGCCGTATGTATGTATGATTTCGACACAAGGCCGTATTTATGTATGATTTCGGCGCAAGGCCATATTTATGAAATGTTTGGCACAAGGCTGTGATTATGAAAGATGCTATATTGTCATGTACTATATGTTATCAGAACCCGGATGTTAGTTTAGTTCAGTTTCAAGAGCTCGGTACCGTAGCTAGTTATAGATCAGATATCTATGTTCAGACTTGTGTTAACCACCCCACGAGGGGGTGGGAGATGGATAGTCGGTGTGGCTTTCAGTGTAGAGTTGTACACGTCCACCTGGCAGTTCGGACCAAAGTGCGGCAGGCCCATCGTACTTACAGACATATTTAACTCGGCGGTGGTCGGCGAGCCATTGTCGGGTCTCGCCTTCGAGCTGCACAACCCGTCATGGGTTGTAATACATGACATTGGCTAACTATTCATCCTGGATATATTTTCAGTATTACAGTTATAGCAGATGTTTTATGTACGTTATGAGTTATTAGCAAATATGAAAACGTATGATTATTCAATATGATATAATGAATGTTTTTCGATTTATGAAACGTACTGTATATGTATAATTGCATTATAATTCATGTTACCACACAACTGTATTTAGTTTATTTTCTCTTACTAAGAAGTGTCTCACCCCCAACATTAATATATTTTTCAAGAGACCCTGAGTGACCGGCGGGTCGTGGCCGCCGTTGAGTTAGGATTATTACCCCACTAGGAGGGTAAGATTTTGTACTAGGGTCAGAATTATTTTGTATTTGACCCTAGAGTTATTTTGATGTTTATGAGGATGTATAAAAATACAGTTTTATGATGTGTAGTAAACTCTGGTATTATGCTTGATGGATGGATGATTTAAATGTTTATGATTGCTGCTGCTTAGGTTTCTGCTGTGATTGACAGGTGTCCCCGTTACCTACGGGTTTGGGTTGACTTTCCCATTTATTATGTTACATTTTATGTTAAGGAAATTCAGGGTCGTTACATTACACAAGCTTATACTCTCATTGCATTTATTGTTTACTTGATTTTGAGATTGAGAGTTGAGCATAGTTTTCTCCCTAGATTTAATTTAATAAATCTTTTGTGTGGGAAAACTTAAAGCTTGTGGTTCTTGACATTCAAATTGCAAGACACCTTAGCTTGTGTTTTTGTTTGAGCAAAAATTATTTTCACAAGCTTACTTTTGAATATCTCTTTGTGCTTGAATATTGAGAAAATATTTTTGAGATATTTTGATTACACTTGGTGAAAATATTTGAAACCCTAAAGTGTGATTGAGATATACATCTATACGAATTTTTAAAGATTAGCTTATTGATACGCTCATTGCACTTGATAGAATATAGACATTAATCTGAGTGTTGATTGCACACATATAGCACTAAGCTTATAGTTCTTACATTGTTGGTGTGCATTGATTATACTGTGCTGAATTGGTACATAGTCTGCTTAGTTAAGAACCATTTGAATTGTACACAAAAATCATATTGATTATTGTTTTCTAGGCGTGGCCTGAGGGGGTATTGATCTAACCCGTAAGGATCAATTGTTAGGGTCTTCTCCACCCCGCAAGGAGAGTTTGTAAAGGTTGAGATCAACCCTAAAAATTTGACATGGTTATAACCGGTGCCACTCCACCCGTTAAGTAAGCAATAGTGGTAATCCTCGAACTTGTGAGCTGAGGCGAGGATGTAAGCAGTATTGGCCGAACCACGATAACATTTCTGGTGCCTGCTTTTAATATTTGCATTTTACATTTTAGCACTTGAATGTTCGTGTATTATTATTGTGAATGATTGGATTTATGATTATATAGAAATACCTTAGGTTTGTATAATACTGTTTGTGGAATTTGGACCAAACCTATGAGAAATTTTAAATACCTAATTCACCCCCCCCCCCCCTCTTGGGAATACACCAATTCCAACAATTGGTATTAGAGCAAAGGTTGCAATAAGCTTAACATCTATTTGCATAAAGATTGCAATGGCTCGTTTTTTTGTGTATCCCGATTTTGAGGGTCAACCCTTTGCAACTCCTCCACTGTTTTCATTGCATGGATTTTACTGAATGAATATTGAAAATGATTTTTGTAAAATCAAATGATTGGAGGATTTGGAAAGTGTTTGTCAAAGCTTTTCATATCTCATTAAAAATGTTTTTTTTTATAAAAAAGATGCATGTTTCCCAAACCTAAAAATAATTTGAATCTACATGACATAGTTTTAATGCATATCATTTGAATGCCATGCATATGATTATGTCTTGTAGTAGTCCTAAGGAATTTTGGGAACAATAGAATTTTGAAAAATCGAGAGAGAAAAAGACACCACTTCGAGTTTAAACGTTTAAGAAGGATTAAATTGGAAAGGTATATATCTTCCTCCTTCTACTTTATTTGATGTTTGATTCACATGTTGCATGTTTTATGTTTATTCTTACTATGTGAATCATATGATAATTCTATGATTATAACATGCCATCGTATGAGGTGCACGTAAGAAGAAAATTTTGTTAATACTCGTAAGACTTTAGGATATATGTTGACTTAGTTTGCCATATCCCAGTTTTGATAATGACAAATACATTTGATACTGATGTTTGTCATGAGCTTGCATGCAAGTTCACTGTAACACCCCGACCCCGAGGGGTCTGGGATATTAACTTTTTACCATTAATTTACAGCGGAAGCAAATAAACTCAATTAGTATTAAACCAGAGCGCTAATTATCCATATTACAATCATTTATTTCAAAAGAAGAATAATTACATAAGCATAAATATCCGGCATCATACTAATATTTCTAAATAATCTTTATTTTTCTATCCCCACCCGTATGCTTACTAAGCCTGATTTCCAACATGCTCTTCAGAGTTATCTGAAATAAAAATATGATTGGAGTGAGACGATGCTCAATAAGTAAATAAGATTATTATTAGTGTGCGGCCAAAATGAGCTTTTAAAGAATTTCGTAAAATAATATTTCATACTATAACTTCAAGACTGCTTTTAGAATAAATATAGATTTAAAAATTTCTGCATAAAACTTTTGTCATCAATTTCAACAGTAAATTTTTACAATCATATACTATAACTGCTAAATTAAACTTTTAACTTTAAAACTGTAAAATATTTAATGATAAACATACATATACTTTTCTTTATACGTTTTCCTTAGATCGTCATTTAAGCACCAAAATGATCCTTTTCACGTAAACTTACACTTTTCCTTCAAATCATCAGTAACTTTGTACACGTAATTAAATATGTAAAAACCACCCTTAGGCCTGTTTGCCATAAGTCATGTTTACCCCCATGACTGGGTTGTGCGGTTCGAAGATTGGACTTAGTTGGCTGGCCGACCAAACTAAATCAACGTACGTAAACTTTAAGTGAGATTTTCCTTATTAAGTCCTGGTCCGGAACCAGGTGTGCACTTAGGAGAAATCCACTAACATAAAAAACCACTCTGTAAACAGTGTGGGTGCACTCTGATCCGTATAAACTTTAAGCTGCGGTACCGAACATCTGTAACTTTGAACTTTTGTTGCCATAGGGGGTTTTAAAATCATCTTATTATAATTTATGCAATTTAAAATAATATCGTGAAAATCTCATCTTTACTCATATTTTCATAAAAAAATGTAACGTAGAAATAAACTCATGCCACACAATTTTTGTGTTAAAAATATATATAATTTTATTTTTGAATAGAAATAAATGCTGAAAATTTACCCGAGGGGATTAGAACATTTTTTTAACCCAAAAATAGATGCAAGTATATTAAAGATAGAACTGGTATAATTAAATACGCGTAAAAATAAACTCATGGAAATTTTGTGGAACTAATTAACATAATTGAAATTTACTTATAAAATAAACTCGGGTATGAATTTTAAATAAAAAAAAATTAACATAATCAAAATTTACTTACCTTCTTCCTTACGAAAACTGTAACTATCTCTAAGAAATGAGATCGGAAAGAGTGGGTGATTGAGAACTTACTCAAAAATTCTCTCTCCACCACAATTTCTTTCACTCACTAATTCTTCTCTTCCTTGGAAAATTGTTGTGAAAAATGAAGGTTGAGAGCTTCCTATTTATAGGAAAATTTTGGGGAATAAATGAAATTTATAAAAGTGTTGGGAGATTGGTAAAATTATGATTTTTAAAAATTAAAGAATGGGCAAGGTATGGGTTGTGTATGGGATAGGGATGGAGGCCATGTGGGAGTGCTTGCCACCATTCCCACTAAATAATTTTTTAATTAATTACTTACCTAATTAATTAATCAATTACTTAATTAATTATTTTATTATTTTATTATTATTATTTTTTTCCTAATCATTATTATCATTATTATTATCATTGTTATTAATTTTAAACTACTTTTAGTATTTATTTATTTTACTATTTATTTTTGAATAAGAATTAAATTTAAATTTTGAAAACTCATGTGGGCCCCACATGGTCTTGTGGGCCCCACACAACTTCGAGACCCGAATGGATCCTATGTAACTCGAATAACTCTTATATGATTTTATGCATCCTACCTAGCTTTGAGACTTGTGTAAACCTCTATACGGCTTCGGGACTCATGTGGGCCCCACACAGTCTTGTGGACCCCACATAGGATACCTATATTATTATTATTTTATCATATATTTCTTCAAATTATATCAGTTAAAACATTATTTTATGTACTTATTTATGTATATAAACAGTGTCTTGTGGCTCCGGGACTCATGTGGACCCCACATAGTCTTGTGGGCCCCACATATGATACATATATTATTATCATCTTATTATGTATTTCTACAAATTATGTCTATCAAAACACTATTTTATGTATATATACTTATTTACGTGTACAAACAGTGTCTATAATGTTTATCCTATGAAATTCCATTTTGACCAGGCCGACCTCCAGGGAGCGACTGAACCGCAATGGTCGCTGAACACTCGCTAAGACAAGGTCTTTCTTAGGCATCAAACATGGAATCAAGGATCCTACAGAAAAACACTTTTGTATTGATATTAACTTAATGACTATTTTTATTATTTTATTATTATTGTACTTTAATCATATATATATATATATATATATATATATTTTGGGTCATCACATTCACCCTACGCGTGTATTTGAATAGAAAGCTACATCATGATGGCGTATGGTGATCACGTAGAAAAATGAAGAAAATTGTGTTGTATTTGTAATTATTTTTATATTCTTCATTATGGGATGTAATTTAATTATGGACTGTACCTCAATATGGCTTGTAATAATCTGCATCATGCATGGCAGGTAGATATGCTCAAAATGACCTTAGATGGACTTTAGGTTCCTACACATAGTGCACTAAGCCCCAATATCACATAAAATATCAGGGGAATTAACTAAAGCAAAATTGGACTGAAAGGGTAAAAATTGTGAGTGGTTGGGCGACCGAACCCTTGGTGTTCAAAACATCTCGAGCACCTGAACCGTGAACCGGTCAACATGTTGACCTGAGTTCGGCAAACCAAACTAAAATTCACGTATCGTCCACGGTCGACCGAACCCGTGTCAGGACCTTTCCCACCAACTAGGGCGCCTGAAACATCGCGTTCATTTTACCCTCGAGTGACCAAACTTATGAGTTCGGCATACCAAACTTCAGACCAGGCACCCAAAATGCAATCTTTTTGAGGAATCACCTCATTCAGCATACCGAACTAAAATTCAGGCACCCAGACCATGAAAATGCCTTTTATTACTATGTCTATTCGGTCAGTTGAACTTAGGCTCGGGCACCCGAAACTCTCAGGTTGTTTTTATTTTTAACCGAGATAAAAGGGCAAGTAACCCAGAGAGATGTGCAGATCCAGCTCAGAGATAAAGGAGGCAGCTGAGTCGGCATAGTTTTGGGGTGAGTCTCAAGCTGAGTAGTAGAGCCCTTAGTATTTTGGGATTTTTCAGGAAATGATGTTCATGTGTGTATATATTTATAAGTGGATCAGTAGTACTCTGGTATTATGTATTTTGGGATATGGTTTGAATATTTATGTTTTTCCATTACATAGGTAATATACATGGAATGCACAGGTTACCATGACATCCACTCTGGGCCGTGATGATAACAGATATTTATATACAGGGTATCAGAGTTATGATATATAGCCTGACAGTTAAAAAAAAAAATGGTTAGAAAATTTGGGTCATTACATGTCAAATCCAAACCAAGATGTAAATAAAAAACATGTACACATCTTGTCGTCCTAGGAGGGACTAGTTCATGGACACCATTTGGTCTAATTCCTTGTATTATGCACTTTCACTCAGGACACAAATGATAAAACATCATCCTTTTAATTAATCATACCATATTTTGAGGATGGTCCATAAACTTTGACAATTGCAGGACTTGGGGGGAGTTCTTCATTTTACGCACACTCATTGTATTTTGAGTTGTGCCATCCTCTTTGAATCCTTATTACATTACCTTTGAGTATAGTCTTGATTGACTATAGTGCGTTAAACTGAAATGCAATATGTCATGTTATGTTCTGAATGCCTAATATTTTCTACATATTGAAATTCTTAGAAAGGATGAAATATGAGGATTGTTCTTAAAAGACTATCACCCTTGAGCTTAATGCAAGTAGGTGTGCACGCAAATATATAGGGGGAGGGTAAGCCCCACTTTTAGGAAAGAATGAATAGGAGCTTAACGTTTATAATCTCTTGCATGCTAAGTTATATTAATAAGGATGAGCATGTGATGAATGTGCTTGAATGAAATTCATCATTGAGCGTAAATGCACTTATGTATGCCTGAAACTATACCAAGGAGTTTAAGCCCCATCCGTGCGAAAAGGATTAATAGCACCTGACCCATGGACTCATATTTTCATTGTTTCCACTTTTTGAGTCCTAATTTGTTTTAAGTACCTTGAACGTCATATCTTGTCTTTATTGAATCATCTTTGATATACATTGTTCCTGATACGCACGAACACTGCACAAAACTTAATGTTTGCATTTTCTAGTGCATGGTTTATCCATAGTATCTAAGCACATATTCAAACTGATAGAGGGAGCATCTAAACATAAAATCCTATCTTATGTTGCTCACCAACATTTTCATGCTTAGATTTTTTTTTTTGGTGGCCTGTGCTTAATCGAGATGATTTTATTGAAAATTTTGATTTAAAATATACTTCTTAGCCACAGGTGTCTTAGGTTTTGCCATATGATCCCTATTTTAATTTTATTTAATATCTTTGGATCTATATGGTTGTATTTTTCTGGTACTTTGTGATTTGTGCTTAAATGATAGACTAAAAAAATAATGCTTGCTTGAGCTTTGAATTAAAGTTTCTTTTTCAGCGAGCATAAGCCCCCAATATTTATCAAAAATTTTAAGGGGATAATTTTTTTTTTACATATATATATATATATACTTATATACATATTTTAAACGCAAGAAATGAACCTTTATAGAATACATCTTGTTTCTTGCTTGTGTGTTTTTAAAGCCTTCATGACTCATGCTTTTCTTGTATTAAAATCTTATATCATGAAGATTTATTGTTTATAAACTTCTAAAAGAGTATTGCATAATTGGTTCATGGATTTTTCATAAAATGCATGTGAACTAGTTAGATCATATTTATGCTCAAACCTACTTTTTATATGCCGCATGTTCTTAAATTTCAATCTTTGCGGGGACTTACATTGTGCTTAAATTGCAATGGTTTGAGAATATTTCTGGTCTGATCTTGTTAACATGTCATTTAATGTTTTAAATGACCAGTATAATCTTATAGTGTGCTTCATTGCTATAATTTTTACAACAGTTATAAAATTTTTATGCCCAACTGCTATATCACATAGGGGAGAGTTTTTCAAAAAGAAAGAGTTCTCTTTGCTTAATCTATTTTAAATGATAAAATTATTTTCTACTTAACTTAGCCCTTTTGGCTGATGCCAAAAGGGGGAGAATGTTTTTTTGCAAAATGATAATGACCAAAAGGGAAATTGTTAGGGGCAAACCATAAGGAAAATTGTTTGAGTGTGTGCTGTAATGCAAAAATTTAAATGCACAATCTTGGTTGTGTCTTCTTTCATGAATATACTTGAGCTATTATGTTTATTTTTACATTATGCATATTCTTAGGGGGAGCCGTTTCAGGTTGTACCCATTTTCGCTCTTGGGTGTTTGTCATCATAAAAAATGGGGAGATTATTGGCTTTTTTAGTCCAATCCCTGTTTTGTTGCTGACAAACCACCAGTATCTTATGTGCATTTAGTGTGTGAACAAGTTTTATTCAGCACAAACATAAGATACGAATAATGGATGTCAACTAGAATATAAAGCTCACACTCTCCTGGCGTTTTCTATGAAGGTTAAAGAGTAAAGAAGATCAAGAAGAAGCCATTTTGATTTTATTTGTATAATGCATTTAAGTTTTTATATGTTGGTCTATAATAACTGCATACATCCTGCATGATATGTCTTTATGCTCAGATAGAAACCGTAGACAGACCTTAGGGCTGACTTTGGTTGAGCGACGCCAAGTTTTTAAGGGTAAATTAAAATGCCTCGACCTTAGAGAGACCCTAGGTTCTTGCACTTGCACTTAGAAAAGTCCCCATTTTCACATATGCTATCAGAGGAAATTTATTTTCAAAAAATAGGACTTAATTGATCAACTTTAGTGTGTTCGGTCGACCAAACCTGAACACACATAGACCTTCGGTTAACCAAACCTCCCCAGGGTCAACATTTGACCTTTTGGTCCACTAAATGTGAAATGAACTTCAACGCTCTGGTCGACCGAACTGGCACATAGGAAATCCCAAGGCCTTAGTAGACCAAACCTCTAGTTATAAAAGGACCTAGTCAACTGAACATCCCAATTCGGTCAACTGAAATTAGCCTGGTCAATCGAACCTCGAAGGTTCTGAAATCACCTCAAGTCTGGTCGACCATCTCCTCAGTTCAAATACACCCTAGTCGACCAAACCCTAAAAATAGTAGACCAAACCTCTCGAGTTGCTCAAATTTTACCGAGGTTAAAACATGGTTATTTTTTATTAACCATACTTAATCTTTTCTAAAATTTCATCTATTTCCCCCAACGGTTATTTTTTTAGTGTTATATATATGGGTTCATTTGCAAAGATTAACAAGAGATTAGGGTTTTTGATTAAAAATTTTCCTCTAAAATTTTTAGAGCTTTACTTCCACATATAATCCCATATACTCTACCCATTTTTCATTTTCTTTGCCAAAACCAATTTGGTAAGAGTATTGTGAGATATCCCATAGTATTTACACAAGCTTATACTCTCATTGCATTTATTGTTTGCTTGATTTTGAGATTGAGAGTTAAGCATAGTTTTCCCCCCAGATTTAATTTAATAAATATTTATATGGGAAAACTTAAAGCTTGTGGGTCTTGGCATTCAAATTGCAAGACACCTTAGCTTGTGTTTTTGTTTGAGCAAAAATTGTTTTCATAAGCTTGCTTTTGAATATCTCTTTGTGCTTGAATATTGAGAAAATATTTTTGAGATATTTTGATTACACTTGGTGAAAATCTTTGAAATCCTAAACTATGATTGAGATATACATCTATACGTAGTTTCAAAGATTAGCTTATTGATACACTCATTGCACTTGATAGAATATAGACATTACTCTGAGTGTTGATTGCACACATATAGCACTTAGTTTATAGTTCTTACATTGTTGGTGTGCATTGATTATACTGTATTGAATCGGTACATAGTTTTCTTAGTTAAGAAGCATTTGAATTGTACGCAAAAATAATATTGATTATTGTATTCCATGCGTAGCCTGAGGGGGTATTGATCTAGCCCGTAAGGATCAGTTGTTGGGGCCTTCTCCACCCCGCAAGGAGAGTTTGTAAAGATTGAGGTCAATCCTAAAAATTTGACCTCGCTATAACAGGTGCCGCTCCACCCGTTAAGTAGGCAATAGTGGTAATCCTCAGGCTTCCGAGCTGAGGCGGGGACGTAGGCAGTATTGGCCGAACCCCGATAACATTTCTAATGCCTGCTTTTATTTTATGTAGTTTACATTTTAGCACTTGAATGTTTGTGTATTATTATTGTGAATGATTGGGTTTATGATTATATAAAAAGACCTCAAGTTTGTGTAATACTGTTTGTGGAATTTGGACCAAACTTAAGAGAAATTTTTAAATTTCCAATTCACCCCCCTCTTGGGAATACACCAATTCCAACACTCACCATGTGTGACAACTTTTCATGCTTTCCAATCTATAGTTTGTAGATAGATTCTCATTCTTTGTTTCCAAAATGTGTAGTTTACACCAAAAAAGATAGGAGGTCTAGTTGAGGATTGTCCCTTGGCAAAGGGAGATACGGCTAGGTGTGCCATTAAGATCTTTATATAGCTTATAATTTAAGATTTGTTATAACTTGACTTTGATACCAATTGAAAAGTAAGGTGTACTCCCAAGAGGGGGGGATGAATTGGGTTTTGACAATTTCTTTTAAACTCTTTTGATAAATTCTTTCTCAACTAATTTTTGAATTCAGCAAGCACACATGTATAGTTTGATTTTCAATCACAAATTTAGCCAAAACACAATTTAAACCAAAATTCAATAAGATAATTCAATCAATCAAGCTAATTCTTCATAATGTGAACTGTTCAATCAAGATAATTCTTCATAATGTGAATTGCTTTAATAATTCCAGCAAGTTTCCAAGATTCGGTCTTTTGATGTTGAGATGTAGCCAATGAGCGACCTGTTTAATGAACGTACTCCATTAGAAGGTTTCCGCAAGTTTCAATCAACGTATTCCCCTTTTGAGGTTTCCGTAATTCTCAATCACAAAATTATTTCTAGCAATTTAAATAAACATCCATGCAGTATATATGTGCTGAAATTTAAAGAGAATAGGGAAAAGAGTGACACCAGGATTTTTACGAGGTTTGGCTATACCCGCCTATGTCCTCGCCTTAGGTGCACCACCCAATGATTGCACTATATCACTCTTTTAATCAGACGGAGCAAACCGTTTACATACTCCTTCAAATAGGATAGAGCCCTCCTCTCCAAGAAATACCCCACGCTTGGTAAACCAACGATTCAACAACCTGAACCGTCAAAAACAACAAGAAACAAGAACAAATTCTTGTTTACAAAGACACTCTCACAATAGAGTTGATTACTACAAGTTAGAGCACTAATATACTTCAAATTAAACATCAATAAAGAATGAATTTGAAGCTCAAGAAATTAATCACTGGATTTTTTTTTAGATTGAAGAAAACTCAACATGAGCACAAGAACCGAGTGGTTATATCAGAAAAATTTCAATAAAACTTCAGAAAGAGTGAGTGCGCAAGAAAGCTTTTGAAAAGTATGAGAATTAGAGATTTTGAATGTTGATTGTATGAAGTTGTTGTGAAAATCCTTTGGTTTTCCATGTATTTATAGAGTTCTAAAAGTAATTTCGTGTTGCCCAAGTTTACTTGGGGTATTTTCCAAGTTTTTACAAATTTGGAGCCCAAGCAAACAGTTTTGGAAAGTTTCCCACTCTGTTTTAATTCAAAATTTATGAATATCAGTCGTCTGACAAAAAGGTGTCAGTCTTCTATCACTTTAAAAATCAACGTATTTCAAAAATCAGTGCTTTGTCAGGCGCCTGAGTGTGTTCTGTCGGTCGCCTGACTACTGTCACTCGCCTGAGAAAGATTTATGAGGCGCCTGTCATGGTTCTGTTTGCCTTTCTTAAAAACAATATAATTTGTCAGTCGCCCGATGAAACTTAGTCAAGCGCCTAAGCATGCATTTTAACTGTTTTTAAGATTTTGTTTTCTGAAAACTCTTTTAACTTTTAATCTTGGAATCTTTGATTTGTAATTTGAAAAATGTATTTTCCATTGTTTTAAAAATGAGTCTCTAAGTACATAATCATTCCTAAAGAGCTTCAAAGCATCTGTATTGATTTTAAATTGAAGTACTTACATAAGACTTAAGCATTCCAAATATGAAGTTTCATGTATGTCTTGCTTTGAGTCCATCTTGACTTTGAGCATCAAAAGTCTTTAAGTTTTCATAAGATTTGTCAAACTTGATCTGTTAAGCTTTCTTTTGATCACTTGTTTGGAATATAAGTTATCAATGCACTCTTGATCTTGAACTCTAATTCTTAATTCCTGAAATGTCATCACTTTAACCAAATCATGTTAAATTTTTTTGATTTGTTATCATCAAAATAAGATTTGTAAGCCTTGTTAGGCTAACAATGAACAATACTTAATTAACTAAGAATTATCCTAACTTGAACTATATGGTTCTTAATTAACTTCAAAATAATTCAATAAATATTAGAATTTCAAAAGAAAATATGAAATCAAATGTGATTTAGGAATGTCTAATACGATCTCCAAAATAAGGGGTGTTATTAGATAAATCTTCCCTGTGAACTGTTATATGTTTTTATCCTTCGTTTTATCATCGAGACGCACACATGCACATGCACACACACACACGCACAAAATATGATGAATACATGTATTAAATAGGTACAATGATAATGCAAATGCATCAAATTCAAGCAAAATGGATCTTTAAAACATTCCTAGATTTTCATAAATTTTTCAAGAAATTTTCTAAAATTTTTTTGCATTTTTTTGGGGATTTTAAAAAAAAAAAATTATCCATTTTATTTATTTTATGTATTTATTTATTTTTTATTTTTTGAGTCAAAAATGATTTAAATAATTTTATTTATTTTTTCTGATTTTTTCTAAATTTTGCTAATTTTTCTAATTTTTTGTTTTACTATTTTCCCCAATTTTTATGAATTAAAAAAATTAATAATTTTTAAAAAATTTCTATGGATGGGGCTATATGGATCATAGATATAGAGTTTAGATTGAGCCATGTTGGTTTGGGCTAGGTCAAGCTTAGTGTAATTTGGGCTTGGGTCATTGAATGTCTAAGTATAGATTGAATAGGGTCAAGCCCAATTGGGTGTGAGGAGGTCTGAATTTAATTGGGTAATCGATTTGATTTAAATGGGTTGAATTAGTTTACGATTTAGGTTGAATAGGTGTTGGGCTTAGCTTAAATTTGGACTACTGGGTTAGAGGATATTAAGTTGGTTAACTGGGCTAAGTTAGGACAAACAGGTCTAGGCTATGGGTTAAAGGTTCAGTTGACTTGGACCCGTGTCAAATTGACTTATGTCCCTAGGTTGGGTCTGAGGCTTCATGGATTTGGGTTTTCGGACTTGAGTTCTCAAATTGGTGTCATTGAATCTAGGTCCTTGGACATGAGTTTTTGGATCGGGTGTTTGGGTTTTTGGGCCAAATTGACTCAAATATTTCTATCGTTTAGCTCAAGTTTGGTTAGGGTATTTTGACTTATAATTCTAGAATCATAAAAGGTTGGGTTAGGGTCTCAAAATTTGGGCTTTTAATTTTGGGTTCATATTTTAAGTGAGAATTTTTTTTAAAAGATTGAATGAAGAATTAGGTTGGTACTCAAAATCAATATTAGCTAATTTATCATAAATCAATTCCAATTTTGCAAATTAAACACGTTTTGAAATTCTACAAATTGATTTCATTGCACAATTCTCCCTATTTCTGTACCATCCTGCAACATTTGCTTAATCAAACCCAACTTTAATTAAAATAACCAGAACCACATGCATATATAAAAAATTAAAGGTACTTACTTATTAGTCTGTTCCTCTCCAATTACTATCTTTATCAACAAAGAAGCCCTTCTTCAAATCCCTCTCTTCCGATTTTCTTCTGCTCTCTTTGCTGCTTCTCAACAAATCTTAGCTACTCCTTTTTCTTTGAAGAGTTTTGGCTTCTCTTTCCTCTCTCACTTGGCATAACCTTGCCCCATCTTTTTTAATCTTTCAACCTCGCCTTTAGCTTTTCTTTTTACCATTTTTTTCCTCCCACCACTTCTCTGGAAAACTAAATTTATAGATTAGAGTGAGAACCACCAATTTAACTTTGATTGATCAATCAAATTTAAAACAAATTGATTGATTTTTTAATTTTCGATTTATTTACTAATTTGATTGATCAAACAAATTTAAAACAAATTGATTGATTTTTTTTATTTTTGATTTATTTACTAACTTGATTGATCAATTGAATTTAAAACAAAATTGATTAATTTTTTTTTTAATTTAATTACTAACCTATTACTGACTAAAATTTCTCTTATGATGTGTATCCAAGTGTGAGCATGGAGAAGCCAGGCCACTAGAATTTTTTTTACTTTTAATATATTTCATTTTTCATTTCTAAAACTAAAAATTCACAGTTTCTTTTGGATGTTTCAATTGTAAAGAAGAATTACGCAAATTTTAATGTGAACTTTGAGTTATCTATAGCTATATCTATACTATATATAAAAATATGAATAGTACTAAATCATTTTATGAACAAAAATATCCTTAACTTTTGAAGTAAAGAGTAAAAATTTCCAAAAGATATAAATGCAAATCAATTTGTTGTAAAAGCATCCTCATTTGTAAAAGCAAACTTTTAAAAGATCAACATTTCTAAAAGATATAAATTTTTATACAAATACTTATCTTTCAAAAGAAAGACCGAAATATTATTCGAAGGATTAGATCTCTATAATATGTATAGATAGTAAATTTAATCAAAATTAGATAAAATTACATTTAAAATATTTAAAAGTTAATATTTGAACTTTTTTTTTAACTTTAAAAAACCTCTTTTACCATGCCATGACAATCCTAAATAATTCATTCACCTCCTGAAGTACCCGAATTGCCCCTACAACTGTTATCACAATTAAGTTTTATCCACCTTACTGGAAGTTTAACTCACGAAATAATTTTTTCAGGCCTGTCGCAAACTCCCTAATGCTTAATTTGAAACTCATTCAAAATCTTAATGTCCAACTTCTTCAATTTTTGAAAAGAATTGGTGCTCTCAGCAGTAAAACTAACCCAAAATCAAATATTTCTCCACATCTGATCTATATTTTGATAAACTCCTTCCATTCTCGTTTTACATCTTCGATTCCATAGGCACCACGTAATCAAGCACGAAATCAGCCCGATTAAAATACCTTTAATAGACGATTTTTGAGTATAATGGAACCAATTTGCCATTTTGTTTTTCCAGAGAAGGGATCGTTGGAAAGGAACCCCTAATGCCACACTAGGCCGACGCCAAACCTCTGAAGCCACCCCACCTAAAGAAAAAATATGATCAATGTTTTCCTAACTTCTCTAAACGCGGCAATCACAAGCCAAAGCCATCTAAAATTAGGAATAGCTTCCCAAGAGGGGGGGTGAATTGGCTTTTAAAAATTTCTTTTAATTCTTTTTAGAAAACTTAAACTTATTTTATTTCTTTTAATCAGTTCATAACTTATTTGTTTAATTTGTTAAGCACTCGAGAACTTAGTTTCTTTATTTATTTTTTAACCATACAAACATCCAATCATTCAACCAAACCAATCAAATATAATTAGAAAGTAAACAAACAAGCAAATACACAGCACTTATGTAATATAACAACTCGAGATGGTTGTTTGTTTATATTAGCCAAATTTGAACCAAGCCCTTTAGTGAATAAGATTTTATACTTGCTGATGTAAAGCTCTGTATAGATGAATCCAATCACTCTTTCCAAATATTTAGAACTCAAATAAACTCTTGGTAAATTTATCTTTGGGATGTTTACCAAGTAACATACTCCCGTATGGTTTCCGTAAGATATGGTGTAACCAACGTACTCCCTTTCGGTTTCCGCAACCCAAATCAAAATTGGCCTTTAAGTTTCCTTGATTTCCAAATATACGTAGTATGTATAATTTAGATATTTAAAAAACATCCACGCAGTTGTATATGAACTGAAAATAAAGAATAGGGAAAGAGAGAGTGAGACGGAGATTTTTACGAGGTTCGACTTATACCCAGCCTACGTCCTCGCCTTTGGCAAACCACCAAAGGATTCACTAAACCTGTTCCGTTGACGGGTGGAACAAAACCTTTACAAGCAATACCCCACGCTCAAACACTCCTTCACTTAGGCTAGAGCCCGCCTCTCCAAACGATGTCCCCTCGTTCGGTCACTCCTTTAGGCTAAAGCCTGCCTCTTTAAGCAATATCTCCTTGCTTAGCCAACGATCCAAACAATCCTTGGAACGTCAAAGAATTACAAGAAACACAAGATAAGATCTACGTACAAGTATACTCTCTCAAAGAGCAAGTTAGTACAATTTCAGCACTATATACTTCAATGTAAAATATCAATATGAAATACAATGAAACTTAAGTGTAGAATTCACCAATATCCTTCTTAGATGAGGATTAGCAGCAGGAATTCAGAGAAGGAAGGATTAGAACTTCAGAATATCTTAGCAAAAGAGATTTGCAATGAGTGAGCAAGAGAACTTTGAAAGAACAAGAGTGCTTTCAGCTTCTCAAAACAGATTTTTCAATTCATGGTATGTTTGGATTTGCAAAACCATGTATTTATAGGTTTTCAAACAAGTTTCCTTGTTACTAAAGTTTCCATAGAAAATTTCCCAAGTTGTTAGAAATTTTGGAGCCCAAACGGCTATAATTTAAAATATTAGATTTTAAAAAAATTTCCTGTTGAATAGTGTTCAGATGTCTGAAGAGAGGGTTCGGATGTCTAAAGTGTCGAGTTCAGAAGTCTGAAGTGTCGGGTTCAGTCGTCTGAACAGCTACTGCCTGTTTCAGTTCTGTCCCAAAAAATCTTCAAACGTTTGAGCTTATTCTTCAGACGTCTGAGGTCGTTCTGTGTGCTATTTAGACAGCTGAAGTTCCTCTCGTGAACAGTGTTCAGATGGCTGACAGCTGTGACCCCACTTTAGTGTTTTGACCATAACTTTTTCTGTATTATTCCAAATTACTTGTTATTGGTGTCAAAGAAATCTAAGATAAAATATTACAACTTTCATTTTGAACACATTCTAAAATAAGGAATTTTTTATGGATAAAAATTCACCCCAATGCGGATGTATAAAAACTGATAACATTTGGAAAAACTTTTTTTGGTGCTTTTCATTCTAAAAATGATTCTAACATTTTTAAAATAATTTTTGACCTTATAAAAATATTTTCCAAGTATGTTAAAAGGTATCTAGGTCCAAGAAATTAACCTAAGAGTTTCAAAATATTTCAAACGATATTTTAAACATTAAAGCACTTACATGAGACTTCTAAAACATTAACATTCTAGGTTCTTGAGTTTTTATGCTGTCCTTGGATTGAGTCCATCTTTTCTTCAAGCTTCTATATTCTTTGAACTTTCTCACTTTTCCTTTCTTTGACTTTTTTGAATTTAATATTCCTTGGCTTTCAACAACTCATTTATGTCCTCATAATCTTCAAGGTTTAATATATCATCTTTAAATTCATGCTTTGACTCATTTAAGGTTCATTTGATCCTTGTAAGCACTTTGACCTTACTTTCTCATATGTGAACCCTAAAATAACATTACTCACACAAATATGTTAAATTCCACTTGTTTGTTAGCATCAAAACAAGATAACAAGATTTTAAGCCTTGTAAGGCCAACACCATCGATATTCCTTTGGCCTGAATTCTATCATCTACAGGCAAACATCAAATCAGGTTCTCCATAAACACATTGAGATTCTTCTGGGCAATAAAAAATGTCAAAACTAGTCATTCCACACAAAATTATCACTTCTGCTCCTCACTCTCTCCCAAGCCATTTTTGTAGAGAAATTACTGTCAGGGGCAGGCTTCTAGACAAAAATATCCTATCCACTTTTTCCCGCCGGCACTTGGTGCAAAATTTCCCTTATTTTTTCGGCACCAACCAATTCCAATACTAAATCAAAGTTCTAATTATTATTTAGCCAGTAATCCTTAATACACAAGTTTCTTATTCAAAATATCCTCAGTGCTCACAGATAACGGGTCTGATGACAGCCACTTATCGAATCAAAAAGAAGAGTTCCCACCTCTCACCAAAATTTTAACATTATCCATAACTTCTAGAATGGTGGCCATAATTGATTTCCAGAACCGAGAGTCATTTGGTCTCCCCTTCCTTATTAATAAATGATTATTTCTGCAATATTTAGCCTTGAAAAAACCTGCCCACAAATTGTTAGGGGTGAGCAATCTGAAGGCAAATTTCATGAGAAGAGATTTCTAAACTTCCTTAAGATCTCTCAGACCCAGACCCCCTTCCGAGGTAGGTTTACAAATTTTCCCCCAAAAGCGCCAATGAATCTTTCTTTTATTATTCACTTCTCCCCATAAAAAATTAGAAAGAAGAGAATTAATGCGAGAATATATGACCTGCGAAACCTTAATAACAGACATCAAATGAATAAGCATGCTAGACAACACATGTCTTAATAATATCAATATTCAACCTTGTGAGAGCAACTTAGATTTTCACCCTACAATTTTCTTTCTAATCTTCTCCACAAGAGGCTCTAATGTCCTGGAAGTCAATTTTTCAGAAACCAAAGGTGCACCCAAATATGTAATTGGGAATTTACCTTCCATGAAACCCATGATTCTCAATAAACCACGCTTCCGAGTAAGAGTGATGTATTTTGAAAGGAATAACACTGACTTTGTCTTACTAATATTTTGACCCAACCGCTTCTTATACATTTCCAGAGCATAAACTAAATTTCTAATAGACCTATTCCCACCATTCGCAAAAATAAGAATATCATCTGCATATAACAAATGCGAAACTAATGGGCCCCCAATCAGATGATTAAATTGACCAATCTGACCAGTCTCATAGTTTTTCTTAAGCAACCTTGTCAAAACCTCCTCCATTATGATGAATAAATAATGAGAGAGTGGATCCCCTTACCGCAAGCCTCTCGTAGATTGAAAAAACCCTTTAAAAATTTCATTCATCAAAACAGAAAACTATGGGGACTCCACACAACTTTTTATGAGCTTACAAAATCTCTCAGAGAAACCAAAAACCTTAGGTACCACCAAAAGAAAATTCCAATTCACTCTATCATAAGCCTTAGCCATATCGAGTTTTACCATCACATTGCCGCCAGCCATTTTTTTGTACAAAGACTGAACCATTTCTTGAGCAAGTATAATATTTTCAAAAATACTATGCCCAGGAATAAAAAGCACTTTATTCATGCTAGACCAACTTATCAACAACCTTGGTTAGTCTAAAAACAATAATCTTGGAAAGAATTTTATAAGCCACAGAGTACAAACTAATAGGCCGGAATTTATCAAAACTAGAAGGATTATCCACCTTCGGAATTAAAACAATAAAAGAAAAGGAAAAAAACTTGGAAAGAGTAGTGCCCTAAAAAAATCCATTGCCGCATCCAAGAGATCTTTTTTTTTACAATGTCCCAGCAAGATTTATAAAATTCAGAGTCAAATCCATCCGGTCCCGGACTGCTTTCTTTGAGAATAAAGAACACCGCTCTTTTAACTTCTTCTTCTGTCGGTTCGGCGTAGAGGAAATTATTATCAACATCTGAAATTTGCCTTTGAATTAACTTGGAGAGATCACATGATTCAACTACCGAAGACTCTAAAAGAAAATTCTGGAAAAAAACAACTACTTCATTATGAATTGCTTTCGCACCCTCCAATATCCTCCCATCATTCAGAACCATACGATCTATACAACTCTTATTCCGCTTTTGATTGATAACTGAATGGAAGAATTTAGAGTTTTGATACCCCTCAATCAACCATTTTTTTTTTTTCGCAATTTGTCCTAGGCGAGATGCTTCCCTATTCTCCCACACTTAAATCTCCAACTTAGTAGTCAAGTGATCAGCTTTGACATCCTCAAAAAACCCTGCTTGCAGTTGATTTTCTAAATATTTCATTCTTTTCTCAAGAGCTTTTAAATTTTCTCCCATTCTCCTAAAGACATTTTTATTCCATGCACAGAATGCAACTTAAGTTCTCTTAAGGCGAATAGCAAGTTTCAAAAGCCCCGAGGCCGAGTCATTCCTGATTCAGGCATCTTTAATGCACAACAAAAACAAATTATGCTAACTCCACATATTCAAGAACCGAAATAGGGTAGGGTCATACCGAGAGAAAGACGTATTTGTATACACCACCATAGGGCTATGATCCGAAGATTTCTGACTCAGATATTTGAATTAAGCCGAACCATATAGGTTGAAAAAAAATAAAAAAAAATAAAAATTAAATATAAGAACACGATCAAGTTTAACCCAACTACGAGCCATCCCTTTATGGCCATTGCACCACAACATTCGTGAGTCTGTATTTGATAAATTAAGAGACCACAATAATGTAAGCAGTCATTAAAAACACAAATAGTGTAAATAATTTCATAGACAAAATATTATTATATTTTCAAAGTACCATAAGTATTTCTAAAAAAAATAAATTCAATAATATTAGATAAATCTACATTTAAAAATTTTATTTTGAAAAAGTCAAGATCTGGATCTATTATTTTATTTAAAAAAATAAAATAAATGCAATTGTATTATAAATGACAAGTAAAATGAACATCCCAAAATAAAATAGTTAATTCCTTTAATGTCTTCTAAAATTATTGTGAAGTGTCAAACATCATTTAGATAATTATATAATATAATTTTTTAAAGATGAATCTTAGAAATGAAACCGTGGACCTAATAATACCCTCCAAATAATAAATTTTAAATTTATTTTAAAAAAATATTAATTGATTGTTAAGAAATAATAAAAAAATAACAATAACTAAGATTTTAGATAGCAAATAATAGCTTAGAAATTACAATAAACTTAATAGTATTTTCATAATAAAATTCAATATTTTTTATAATTTCAATTTAGCATTCAGTATCTTATATTTTTAAGATTTTTGAAGTCCATCTTGACATTTGTATTTTATAGTTTTGAGCAAACTATTTTAATAAAAAAAAAAAAAATAAGGCCAATAGGTTGTCAATGCGTGGCATTTATTTCAATAATTATTTAGAACAGATTTAACATTAAAAAGGAGATAAAGATAAGAGTACAAGCCACAAAGGCACAGCACAACGGCTGATCAATCAAAGACGCGACACAACGGCCTTATCAACCAATCCCAGCACGACACATAGTTCAGGATACAGAGACTTCCTCATCTCGGCATACACCTTACCATCCCACTTCCTTCCTGCCAACTGCTCCCCCTGGCGCACCGCAGCCTCCACCGTGCTCTCTCCGCTAACGTGCGCCGAATCCACGATCCCCATCTTCACCGCCTCCTCCGCCTTCAGCTTCGCCGCGCTCAAAGCCACGCGCCGCCGGGCAGCCGGGTCGCCGATCTTCGACCTCAGCACCGCCGTGAAATAGTCCGGCAGCGTAAGGCCTATATCCAGCTCGCTCATGTACAACACACCTCGATCGCTTCTCATAAGCACGTAGTCGTGGCTGAGCGCGAGCACGAAACCGGCGGCGGAGGCGTGGCCGGAGACCGCAGCGATCGTCGGCATCGGGAGAGACAAAAGGTCTGCGACGAGGGGCTTGAAGAGGTGGATCATGTGGAAGAGGCGGTCTCTGGCGGCGGATGGGGAGCCGGCGGCTTGGGCCCAGGCGATGTCGAAGCCGTTGGAGAAGAACTTGCCGTGTGCGACGGTGACGAGGGCGGAGGCGCGCGTGGCTTGGGACTTGGCTTGAGAGAGGGCGGATCGGATAGAGTCGATGAGGGCGGGGTTGAGACGGTGCTCGTCGTCGCCGGTGAGGGTTAGGATGAAGAGGTTGCCGCGCCTCTCTAAAGAGCACATGGTGGCGGAGTTGGGTAGTGCTTTTGGCAAATTGTTTGGAGATAAACCGATGGTGAGGGTTGCAGGGTCGCCGTCTATGGATTTGCTACATTTTATAACATCCAAGTTTAGTAGTAGTAGGACCCATTACAATCACTACTCTTCTTTTCTTGCCTTACTTTCCCCTTTTGCTTCTCTCATTTCGGGGAGCAATGTTTAAGAGCTTTTTATGAATTTAAATTTATTTTAATGAAAAATATTTAAGAAAAATTCGGGTGCAACTTTATTTTTATGATTAATGTGTCACAAAATACTTTCAATGATCCAATTTTGTTTTGAGAGAGAACACGTGACAGGAATAGCATTTTTTGCGATGATATTTTTTCTCTCCTCCTTTCATCTCTGCAATTCGCAGAGGAGGCCAAGAGCGAAGAGGAGGGAAGGTGATATGACGAGTTTCTAAAGTTGCAGACGAATGTTAGGTTCAGATTGTATAATCTGAACATTCTGTCACGAATTACAATCCAAATGTTGGGAAGGTAGTATATAAAGAAGGAATATGAGGTATGATTTCTTACATTAAACCTTGTTCTTGTTTTACTAAAATTCTGAAATTTGAGTTGGAATTTGTGTTAGTTTGTAGTAGAAATTGATATTTTTTACGTTGAATTTGGTTATATTAAAATAAATTTGGTGATTTGAAGCATCCTTTTGGAAATCCCCAATTTGATGTTAGAGTTTTTTTCATGTATGAATTTTTGCATATTAAATTTATATGAATAAATGATAAATGCATATGAAAGTTTGTGTTTGATAACATGGAATTATATTATATGATTTTTATTTTTTATCTTTTATTTTTGTTACACTAACATGTTTGATAGCACAAGATTAGAGAGAGAGAGAGAGAGAGAGAGAGAGAGAGAGAGAGAGAGAGAGACTACGCACATGCCAGCCTAGGTTATGTATTTTTCAGAGCAGCAATACAAAGACAGAATACATAATAATATAAACTTAAACCTAATATATATACAAAGACTAAAATGCCCCTAGTGAAATATATATTATCTAACATCTCCCCTCAAACTCACAATGGGGCACCAAGAAGTATCGAGAGTTTGCGAGTAGAAATTGGAAATGACTAATAATGTGGGGCTTTGTGAAGAAGTGAGCCAACTGCATAGTAGAGGAAATGAATGACAGAGAGATGGTACCAAGGCAAAGATGATGACGTGTGAGATGACAATCAATTTCAATATGCTTAGTGCGTTCATGAAAGGCAGAGTTATAAGCAATCTGAATAGCACTCGTGTTGTCACAACACATTGGAGTGGGTTCAGCAAGTAAGACACCCATGTCAGCGAAAAACCAACGCAACCAAACTATTTCAGCAGTAGTTGAAGCCATAACATGATACTCAGACTTAGTAGAAGAACAAGAAACTACAGATTGCTTCTTACTTTTCCACGAAATGAGAGAGTCACCAAGAAAAACATAGAAACTAGTTGTGGACTTGCAGTCTGTAGGATCTCCAACCCAATCAGCATTAGAATAAGCACAAAGTTCTAAAGTAGATATAGAAGGGAGTACTACTGTCACGCCCCGAACCCACAGATGGGTCCCAGGTGTGAATATAGTAACCTAACCTATCTCTGTATCAATTAAACATACATGATACAATACTGAATGAGGGTCCGACCTCGTGGGGTACACGTGAACCCTATACACATTCACATACATATCCATACTCATCAAATACGTAACAGAAAATGTTCTTTATATACATACATCAAACCATACCAGAGTCTATACAGAACTAGAATATACGTTCTCAAAATTACAGTACATACTCTAAGTGTCTACAAAATTCAACAATGACAATTCGGTTACAAAACCCGTACCTACGTAGGTACTAAACGTAGCTAACCGACACCCACGCTTTCGGACGTTAGGATGCTAGTTTTGGCTACCCGAATGACCTGAAAAATATTTGTATATTTGGGGTGAGATACCTCTCAGTAAGGAAGAAAGTAGGTTATATCAGTATGTGGCATACGAGTATTATTTTAGCCTAAAGCATAACATAATACAATACAGTACAATACAATTCCAGTATTTTTCACAAATTCGTTCCAGTACATACGATACCAAATATACGGTTAGTGTCGTCACACTCAAGCACCCAAGACTTTGCAATAATCGAATCCTCATAGTGATATCGTTGCCAGTACGGTGTAGCTCACACCCATCGGTGACCAGCTGGAAAGAACAGACGATATTTCACACCCTCGGATATAGAGTCGGACACTCTCACCTACAGTAATTAGCCGAGACATGGCGTCAACGTACAGTAATTAGCCGCCCCAAGCTAATTCAGCATATGGTAATTAGCTGCCCCTAATTGATTTACAAAACCTAGAACAATTTTGGAACTCATGTCCCTATACTCGTCAACGTACGATAATTAACCACCCCTAACTGTTTTTACAAAATTTGGAACATTTTACATACAATAGTTCATTCCACACTTATTTGGTATACAACAAATCCTATCGTTTTTAGTTAAAGAATACAATTTAATACAAATATGGGTACGGTCATTTCAATACTATAGTTTTAATACAACATATGGTTTCTCCAACAAAATAGAGATGATACCCGAAACCTCCAAATTTTCTCTAAAATTGTAACCTGAAAATCTCGCATTTTACCCGATAAATTTTCCCAAATAAGTAACCAAAACATACATACGATCGTAAACTACGGGTTTACCTATCTCGATTTAAAAAATAATTGATATAAACAGAATCCCCTTACCTTTTCCCGAATACCAAAATATGAACTCTACGGCTCCAAAACAATGAACTGAGACACCAAAACCTAAACATCCAAGAACTATACTTCACTATAATTCTTGCTACTAGATATAAATCGAAACGAAATTGAAATAGAACCTTTACCTCGATTTTTAGGTCAAAACCCGAAAATCCTCGAAATGAAATTCTGATCCAATATACTCGAAGAGATTCCTACCATGATCCACGCAATAACGTTAGATCGCCGAATCGGGCGACAAACAACGAAGAATTGAAAAAAAGATAGAGAGAGAGAGAGAGAAAGAGAGAGAGAGAGAGAGAGAGAGAGAGAGAGAGAGAGAGAGAGAGAGAGAGAGAGAGAGAGAGAGAGAATTTGAGGTTTCTTAGCACCTAAGCAATGGAAATAGGATATTTATAACCCCTTTGACCCTACCAACCTCATTGACGAGACAGCGCCTTCGTCGACGAATCATCCATACATTTCGTCGACGAATCGGATCCTTCAGCGATGAACCCTATTTCGATATTTTACAACATGTTCGATATCTTTTCATCGACGAAACTCTAAATTTCGGTGACGAAGATTATGAAGGCCTTCGTTGACGAGAACAATGGCTTCGTTAACAAAGCGTGCAAAATTTACCTTTTTACCCTTTCGTTATTTAGTCAATCTACATATCTAGGGTCGAGTTCTTACAACCACCCCTCCTTACAAAAATTTCGTTCTCGAAATTTGTAATCGACTCTAGGAAGAGCCGGCGGCCACCCACATAGCATCCCCGTCCCAAATACATACATACCCTCACTTATGGCAGAAGAATACTGTGGTTACACATGATTACACGCTTAAACTGCGTAATTAGGCGTTTTAATCCGAGCATTAGAACTTATATTTTAAATTAAATGCCTAATTACTCTCAATATTTTAACAAAGTGTCCTATTTATAATTTCTGAGTTTCATTGAATAATTTATGAATTTTTGGCAATTTTTTATCGCAGGAAATTTCTCAGGAGCCAAAACCGGCATCAGTTCGTAATTCGGGCATTACTTTTCCATCCAAACTCCGATCAAGGCAATTCAAAATTCTGAAGAAAGCTAAGAAAGAGATCTACAACTTTTGTATTTTAAACTTTGAGAGATACAGACTTTAGTATGGTAGAAATAAGACTTGTTTGCTGGGGGACGGAAACTTAAAATGAAAGAAACAAATAAGGAAAAAAATAAAATATACTTGAAGTGACCCGGCCATGCAGTCGGGTCCCTTTCGTTTTATTTTGTAGCTAAAGACTCGCATGGCTGAAGGGCTGGAGGGCAAGAAAGGAAAGAAAAAAAAGAAAAGAAAATAAAAGAAAAGGAGGTAAGGTAGGGTTGAAAAAAATAATTTTCTTTTGGAAGGAGCAGCAGTTGTGGTCTTTTGTGGGAGTCTGTGCGCCGCTGGACAGCAAGGAGAGCTCCTCACGGCCAACCCTCCATTGATCTCTCTCTCTCTCTCTCTCTCTCTCTCTCTCTCTCTCTCTCTCTCTCTATCTCTCTCTCTCTCTCGCTCTCTTTCTCTCTCTCTCTCTCTCTCTCTCTCTCTCTCTCTCTCTCTCTCTCTCTCTCTCTCTCTTTGAGTTATTTTATTTCAATACATGTCGGAGCACTATTAAATCTAGTTGTTTTTTTTTTATTTAATGCCACCATTGAGTTTAAATTTCAGTTGAATTATTTATACTAATTGCTTTAATTGTCTCTTTTGTTTTGAATCTTTAGTGTTTGGTTGAGTTAATATTTATTATTAAATTTAGTTCGTTTCTTTATTTGTAATCTTTGTTGGAATGAAATTTTATTTGAGTTGTTCTTATTGTTAAAGTCAGTTTGTTTCCCTTTTTATTTAATGTCAATAAATTTAATTTAAGTTAGATTATGTGTTGAATTTGTCTTGCTGCGTTTTACTTCATTATCACTGCCACACTTATTTTAATATTTAGTTTGGGTTAGCTATTGAATTGAGCATTTTTGTTTGAGTATTTTTAGGTTGTTATTTCATCATTTTGTTTAAGTTTGTCATATAGCTTAGTTTATTTTTGTTTAAGATCTAGTTTACTTTATTTCTTTATTTAGGTTATTATCATATTGAGTTTAGTTTGTTTTTGAATGAGTCTTGTTTGCTTAATTTTTTTGGGGTCAAGTAATCATTGTGTTGAGTTGGGTATTTAATCTTAAGTCATTAATAAGGTTTAATTTTAGTTTATCTTTGTTTAGTTAGTGAGTTGTTTGGTTGGTTTTATGCGTGTTAAATCTTTAGTTTAGGTTTTGCGTCATTTCAATTTCATTACAATTCTCCAAAAACCCAAAATTTCGAATCTGAACCATGTTTAGTAAAAATTGTTTTCTTATTTTCTTCTCCTATTTCGCGCTAGTTTAGAACTAATTTGCATTCCCCGTTGAGACAATCTAGCCCTTGGGTTGAATATTACACGATATAACTACTATACTGGGGATAGCTTTAGTGCGACTCATTTTTAGAAGTGAGTCAAGTTTTTGGCGCCGTTGCTGGGGAGTGCGAGAATTAGTTTTAATCTAGTGTTTCTCCATTTATTTTGATTTTTCTCATAATTTTAAAACACAAAAAATATATATAATATTTTCAAAAAAAGAAAAAAAAAAAGAAAAAAAAATTGATCATGCTTGATTGCTGCTATGTTGGTGACTATTTGCTTTTTGGGTTGATGTTTAATGTCTTGGGTTAGAGACATTTCACATAGGCTATACAAACTGTCACCTAATACAGGTAGTAGGTTTCCTATTTCTGTTGTAAGTGAGGACATTGAAATTGATTTGAGTGATATTTTTGAAGAGAATTTTGAGGAAATCATGGTTGAACATCCTCCTGCACCTCGCACTTTGAAAGACTTTTTACAGCCTACACGCACTACTACACCATCCTGTATTGTTTTGCCAAATAATGCACCGAATTTCACCATTAAGTATGGTATGTTGTCAATAATATCTCAGTTCTACGGGATGAATTCTGAGAGTCCTTATCAACATCTAACCGATTTTGAGTTGGCATGTACTACCTTCATTACTAGATCAGGAACTGATGAATACATTAAGTTTCATTTATTTCCTTTTTCCTTGAAGGATAAAGCGAAGATCTGGTTTAATTCTCTAAGACCTAACTCTATTTCTGATTGGACTGACATGCAACGTGAGTTCTTACATAAATTTTTTCCTTTTCAGAGAACCCAGTTCCTACAAGAGCAAATCAGTCAGTTTATGCAAAGATGTAATGATACTTTCCAGGCTTGTTGGGAAAGGTTCAAAGAGCTGATAAATATGTTTCCACATCATGGGTTTGAGTCTTGGAGGTTGGTAAATTATCTACACTGCCCTCACTCCTGATTGTAAGCACTTTGTTCAAACTATGTGTAATGGGGAGTTCTTTAATAAGGAACCAGATGAAGTACTAGCATTCTTTGATTATTTAGCTGAAAGTGTACAACAATGGAACACACGATCTGATCGGGCACCAATGGCAGTGCAACCTCTCAGGGCAATTGGTGGTGGAGGTAGATATGAGGTAAAGGAGGAAACTGATATTCAGGCTCTTATTGCTGCATTAGCTAGGAGGGTAGAGGTTATGGAGTTAGAGAAGGTGAAAACAGCGAAATCAGTTAAATGAGTGTAACCCTTAATGATATTCCAAATCACACCTGAAGCACTTATTTAATGACACGAGTATAATATAAAAAGATAACAAGTGTTGAATTCGAATGTTACTTTAACTACGATTCAAAAAATGTTACTTTATCTTGAGCCTAGAGAGATACAATTCCTTTTCTAATATAATATATATTTTAATATAATGAAAATGATAGGAAAACTACTATTCAACACTTGGGTTGAATAATCAAGTGTTTTGAATAATAACAATTGTATCTCTATAGCCTTAAGATAAAGTAACATTCAAATTCAACACTTGGGTTGAATAATTCTAATAAATTTGGGAAAAAAAAAAACTTCAAATTAGTTTGATGGCGAAGCTTGGAAATTGGCCAACTTGTTCTCCTAAGATATTTTGAGATGAGAAGAGCTAAGGGGTTGTTTGGTATTATCGTCAAAACTTAACTGATAAATCTGGTAAATTTGTACTCACACACACACACACACACACACATATATATATATATATATATATGGAAAATACATATTGTATCGTAATAAGTTTCTATGGGTATGTAAATCATCTGTTATATCTATACATAAAGGATTTCCCCTTACTGGATGGACATTCATATAACATCATGTAATGACCCCACATGATCGGGTTGTGTGGCCCGTAGGCTGAACTTAGTAATGACTAGCCTATCACGTTAAGTCAAACATAAAAGTATGTAAGTACGATTGCCCACCCAGTCTGGTCCGGACCCATCCTGCTCTCCGCAATACTTCACGGGTTAGACCCAAGGGGGTATCCTATTTTCCGCAACACTTCACGGGTCAATCGACTATCCAATACCAACACTCTATTTGAAAAGTGTGGTTGCACTGACATAACATAACATAATAGCTATGGTGCCGAGCTTTCTGAACATATCTAGTCCATTGGGGTTCTTAAACCATATAATACTATCTATATACATATATAACACTAATACATGATTTTATCTCATAAAACTTGTCTGAATACTGTCATATCATATTTCTATATAAAATCATCATTTCATAACTGATCATGGCATTAAGCCAGTTAAACTGTCATAATATACTGATCACGACATTAAGCCGACTGAACTGTCATATCATGGTGAACACGACATTAAGCCGGCTAAACTGTTGTATCATAATTTCATAATATTTATAACATTTTCTGAAAATCACTATCATATTGTACTTGTTCTGAGTAAACATAAATTATTCTAACAAGCTCATTTATGCGATAAAAATAATTATACTCATGTCACACAGTTTGAGTGATAATCCACAATATAATAATTTGTTTGGGAAAAACTATATTTTTCTACTGTAAATAATAGTATGATTAGTTTCACCTATTTAATATAATCCAAAATATTCCCAAAAATATACATATATAACAATAATAATTCAAAATTCCCATTTCCATATGCCAGAATACTAAAAAAAAAACACATATATTATTCCTGATAATCTGATAAAATCAAATTTCTATAATTTCATTTAATTCCAAAATATTCTCAAAAAATTTGATATAATAAAATTCTTGCAATTTAATTTAACTTAGGCATATTTTTAAAATAATATCTGGACATAAATGTAATTAATTTCACATACTCAATTTAAATCGGGCATATTTTAAATAACATAAATCTAATTAAATTCATGTGCTTCAATTTAATCGAGTAATTTTTTTAAAATACATGACATAATCTATTCCACTTACCTTAACTCTGGAGTGGTGCCTACAATGTCCAAATGACAAATCAGTCCGGTTAAAGTATTCAGAAGCGAAGCTAAGACCCGGATATGATGTTTGTTTTTTGATTAGACTGAGAAATGCCAAAAAATTGAAGAGAGAGAGAGAAAGTTGACCTACTTTCCTATAAACCGGATGCAATAAAGAAGTAAAAACACACATCTCTTGACATACACACAATATGTCAATTATTTAGTTTCGATCCTAGTGCCATTCTATCTCTTTCTTCCCCATCTCTAATTGCCTCTATTTTCTATCTTCTTTTTTTTTTCCTCTCTTCATATTCTTATCTTTTCTAATCTATTTCTTGCCACCTCCCTCCTTATCTTCCCCCTTCTATGATTTCTATAATTATACAATTTCACATTTCCTTTTCCCTATCTTTGTGCAATACCCCTCGCAATAATACAAAATTTACATTTCTAAAGGGGATGGCTTGAGTCCAATACCATTCCCACACCAAACAAAATTCCACCCTTTCGTCCAAAGAATTATTAATTGAAAACATAAAGTAAGACAAAAAAAATGTCTCTAGAATTTGTAAAATATTGACACTTAAACCTTCTAAATTATGTGTTTAATTAAAGATAGTAAAATATCATTACATAAATGAATTTTTGTTGTGGGTATGGTATCAAAATATTTATTTTTTAAAATAAAATTAATCATATAAGTAACATTAATTGGAGCAAGTGTGATTTTTGAAATTAGAATGCATGTAGTTTATTTTAACAAAAAAAAAATCACTAATCTAATGGATCGATGTAACATGTATAACACACCTCTGTTATTAACTAATGCAAGCTTAGCAACTTTCAATCATTTTTTTCCCATAAATCATGTTTAGAAAAACATCTTCAATTTTAAAAGCTAATTATCTTATAGTTGCAATATTTATGAATCATAGTATTTGTATAATCTGTGTACATCGACTTGGAATATGATGATAATTGACCAATCAAGAAAGTTACTTGAGAAATTGAAATGAGAAATGGCCCATGCAAGGCACATGATTTTCATTTAGGTATAACATAGTTGCACAAATAAGAACCACTTATCATCCAACCATCCAAGAAATTATATGGGAAGTTGCTCAAACGAGGTAGATGACAAACATCCTAAGGCAATACAATCATTTGAGGAATTAAAATGAGAAGTCACCTAGCGAGGCAACACACAAAAATCAACAAGTCCAAGTAGCAAGTGGCCACCTAGGCGAGACCAAAAGGGAGAAGTCAACTATGACTAATGTTTAAAAACTTCTTAAATTTATTATTAGGATTAATGTTTTTGAATTTAATATGATCAATGTCTTGTATCCATAAAATTGATGTAGATTTGATCTAGAAAGGATATAAATATGTGTAATATTTATCGTAGACATTACTTTTTCAATCATTTTTCAGCACATAATACAACTATCCTAGTGCTAACAACATAAAGCCACTTTATCTCCTCTCTCTCTCTCTCTCTCTCTCTCTCTCTCTCTCTCTCTCTCTCTCTCTCTCTCTCTCATACACACATAATTCCCTCAAACTTGTTCATTTTGTCAAATAAATTAGTTGATTGAGCCTTGACCAACTGAGCTACCAAGTTGCTCACAAATGGCTTGGTTTTTTGGAACTTTCTATAGCATGGTTTTAAAATTCATATTGTTAATGACCTAGTAAAGCTATCGAGTTAGTCAGACGGTAGGTTAAACTAGTTATATTAACGTATTATGTATAAGAAAAAAATAATAATATCACACTAGTTTCATATATATATATATATATATATATTATAAAGATAAATAAAGTCACCCATTAGATTAACTATTTTAAAATATTTTTAAAACTTATTTATTATATTATATATTATTAAAAATACTTTTAATTATTTTTATGTGTGGACGATTTTTTTTTCGTTTGTATTCTAGTTGTCTACATATATTAGTCCTTTAGTTTACTAGAAAACTCAATTGGTGTGGTGGCCAGGAGGGATGCTTCAAGAGTATAGGTTCAATACTTAACGTAGGCAACACCACCTGTTAAGGGAAGGGGATGATTACAGCAACACACAGAACACAATCACACACCAAACACAAGGAAAATTACGTGGTTCGGCCAAACTCGGCCTACATGCACGGGAGAGAGGGAGTCACACTATATTTTCAAGAAAAAATACAGTGGAGGAAGAGAACACACTCACTCACTCAACTCTAGCTCAAACCCCTCTGCCACACGCACACAACACTCTATTTCTTCTCTCTGTATATTTTCTTTTACACTCACACTCACTGCTTTACAAAGAGAAATATTGTGGTTACATTCCTAGTCCTGGGAGATTACATACACAAAAGAAAAATTCTCCCAAAACTAAAATGCTACATTAATTAAACCATTACAAGTACTTGCAAAAGAAATACTACCTAACTACTTACATTTTACCTGTTTAGACTCCTTAGAATAGGTGTGAATACTTCTGCTTCATCTGTTCCTCAGATTCCCAAGAAGCCTCTTCAATTGTACGATTCCTCTACAAAACTTTTACCTGAGGAATCTCCTTGTTACGTAACTCTGGTACTTTCCTATCCAGAATATGTACTGGTACGTCCTTATACACCAGTGAATCACTGAACTCTAATTCATCATAACTGGTGATATGAGAAGGATCTGGGACGTATTTCCTCAACATAGCAACATGTAACACGCCATGGATCCTGGACAACACAGATGGCAAAGCTAGCATGTAGGCTATCGGTCCCATTTTATCTAGAATCTCAAATGGACCGATAAACCTAGGACTAAGTTTACCCTTCTTCCCAAATCGCATTACCCCTTTCAACAGAGCTTACGTAAGCATTTGAATCCTGTATTAAACCTAGATGAAGTTATTTTCTGAAGGATTGTAATAACAGGATTTATTATATGTCTAGATTTATATAATTGTGGATGTATTAGTAAGCTTTGGTATAAGACTAATAGAAATCCCAATGGATGTTTATGTTTTTCCACAAAATTTACATCGAAATTATGTATGATTTATACCTATATGTCCCTGGTTAGGGTGGGTTGTTTACGTATCTTGAACAGGTACATGTATTTAGTATAAGTGAATGACACCTGGGTCTGTATAAAGGTCCGAGTTGTTACACACCTACTGTGAAAATATATCCAGTAGTGCTTCTTCTATGATCTATCTTGCCAGCAAAGTCTACATCTACGTATCCCTCTAATGTCAGATCACTTTTGCCAAAGCATAAACATTTGTTAATTGTACCTTGAAGATACTGTTAAATCCATTTTACCGCTTCCCAATGAATTTTTCCTAGATTTGACATAAATCTACTGATGGTTCCTACTGCATGACTTAGATTTGGTCTCATGCAAACCATGGCGTACATTAAGCTTCCTACAGCTGAAGCATATGAGATTTTGTCAATTTATTTCTTCTCTTCCTCTGACTCTAGAGATTAAGTCTTTGATAACTTGAAATGATCAGCTAATGGTGTGCTAACTGCCTTAGCATCACTCATGTTGAACCTTCTGAGAATCCGCCTAATGTACTCGGCCTAAGACAACTGCAAGGTTCCCTCCTTTATATCTCTAGTGTTTCTCATCCCAAGCATCTGCTTTGTTAGACCCAAGTCTTTCATTTCAAATTTAGTGGACAAGTGCCTTTTCAATTTCTGATCTCGTCCATGCCTGATCCTGCAATTAGCATATTATCAACATAAAGTAAAAGAATTATGTAACTTGATTTATACCTCTTGAAATAGCAACAATGATCAACATTGTATTTGCAGTAGTCATTCTTTTGCATGAAGCCGCCGAATTTCTTATACCACTGCCTTGGAGCCTGTTTCAAACCATACAGACTCTGATTCAACCTGCAAACAAGTTTTTCTTTGCCTTTCTCTGTAAAACCTTTAGGTTGGTGCATGTATATCTCCTCCTTCAAATCACCATAGAGGAAAGCAGTTTTTACATCTAACTGCTTGAGGTGTAAATTCTTTGCTGCAACAATGCTCAAAACTGTCCGAATGGTTGTGTGTTTCACAACTGGTGAGAAGATTTCTGAGTAGTCAATACCTTCTATTTGTTGGAAACCTTTGACCACGATTCTTGCTTTGTATCTTCTCGAACCATCATGCTCTTCTTTTATGCGGTACACCCATTTGTTTTGAAGAACTTCTTTTCCCTTGGGCAAACTAGTTAGCTCCCAAGTCTTGTTGTCGATGAGTGATTTCATCTCATCTTTCATGACAAGTTCCCACTTGCTAACCTTATCCACCGGACATGCTTCATCATAGCACTCTGGTTCACCTACATCAGTTAGTAACAAGTAATCCAAATATCTCCTATTTGGTACATGCGGTCGGGAAGACCTCCTCAGAGTCAGAGTAGGACTTGGAGTTGGAGTTTGTCGTGCTTTAGAGCACTCCTCTATGATAGATAGATTCCCCTGTCTGGGAATTGTCAATAGTCTGTTGTGCCACACTGCTTTTAGTGAAATCATCCAACTCTACAATACAGGGTTATATAGTGCGGGATTACTTGATGATGTCGCGTCTTTGTACATAACCTTTTCATTGAAAACAACATCTCGACTTCTAATTATTTTCTTGTTTTGATCATCCCAAATGTGGTAACCAAACTCATCTTCACCATATCCAAGAAATGTGCATTTTTGAGATTTTGGATCAAGCTTGCTCCTAGCCTGATCACTTATAATAAGCAACACAACCGAAAAATTTTAAATGTGAAAGTTTTACCTCCTTTTTGCTCCATACCTCCTCCGGTAACTAGAATTGCAATGGTACTGATGGACTTTGGTTGATAAGATAAGCAGCTGTGTTGATAGCTTCTGCCCAAAATTGCTTTGGTAAAACTGCTTGTAATCACATACTTCTGGCTCCTCAGTCAAGGTTTTGTTCATTCGTTTTAATATGCCATTGTGTTGGGGTGTACCTGGCACGGTTCTTTCAAGTCTGATCCCAAGTTCGTAGCAAAACCTTTTGAATTATCTATCTTCATATTCACCACCATTGTCTGATTACAACTTTTTGATTTTTAAGCCTGTTTCATTTTCCAACATGGCCTTCCATTTCCTGAAAACATTATACACTTTGGATTTATGTCTTAAGAAATAAACCCATACTTTCCTGGAATGGTCGTCAATAAAGGTGACGAAATAGGATTTCCCGCCAATGGATGAAACTGGGCTTGGTCCCCAAACATCGGTGTGCACCAGCTCTAATTTTTCTTTCTTTGGAATTTTGTCGAATGTCTGAAAGCTGACTTTTTTTTGTTTGTCGAGGATGCAGCTTTCACATTGGTCAATATTAGCTGACTAGAGACCTGGTATCTTTCCCTTTGAATTCATGATTTTCAAACCTTTCTCACTCATGTGATTGAGTCTCTGGTGCCATAGGTTTGAATCTTCATTCCTTGCAGCAACTGAAATTGACATGCAAGCATCTGTAATCATATAAAGAGTACCAGTTTTCTTATCTCGTAAGCATGTCATTGTGCCTTTGGAAATTTTCCAACTATCACCATAGAAAGTTGTAGTGTAACTTTCACTTGCAAGCTGTCCAATAAATATTAAATTTTTCTTGAGATCAAGCATATATCTGACATCAGTCAAACTCCCGGTGGTACCTGTCAAATTTATTTTTGCTTCTCCTTTTCTTGCAATTTCACAAGGTTTGTTATCACCAAGATAAACATTGCCAAGATTACCGGGTACATACTATAGACACCCTATTTTTGCCCTAGCCAAACAGAGCAAGGGTCCTTTCTCATTGTATTATTATTATTATTATTATTATTTCCTTATTATTATTATTATTATTATTTTATTATCACTATTATTTCATTATTATTATTATTATTATTACTTTGATTTTTATTGTTGTTATTTATATTATTTTTATTATTTTTATTTTCACTATTATTATTATTATTAATAATTATTTTCCTATATTTTTATAAGTAATTTATTATTATCACTATTATTTATTTATTTATTATTATTATTATTTTACGGATAATATCTTTATTATTTTTATTATAATTATTTATTATTATTTACTATTTAGTAGTATTATTGTTATTATTAGCTTATTGATTCTTATATTATTATGATAACTATTATTATTATTATTTCCTTTTTCATTATTACCATAAGAATAAAAGCATAAAAAAAAAGAAAAGAAAAAGAAAATAAAATCAAAAAGGAAGTTTTTTTAGGGTTTTTCCAAATTGTTTTATATAAGGAGGGCGCAACACGGCAGCGCACAGCGAGCCAAAGAAATAAAAAAAAAATTTCTGCTTCTTCTTCTTCTTCTTCTTCTCCCTCACCAACAGCCGCAGCCCTACCTCTCGCACCAATCCTCCACGCATAGCCCATCATCTCCGTTCCCACAGATCTGCAGCATCACCTCTCTCGCCGCACAGCCACTCCGGGAGAACTTCCATCTTCTTTCCTCCAGAAATCCTGAACCAGGCCACAGTCAACCCAAACTCCGGCCACCCTCCAGTCTAGACCTGCAGCAGCTCCACAGCCGTACACAGTAGCTATCCGAGCAGCAACCACAGACCACCCGAGACCACCAGCAGGCCACGCTCAACCCGACAACCCCAACACGGCCACAAGGAGCTCAGCCCACCGCCATCGTCTTTGCCACCACAGGACCATCAACGTCGTTCCCGTTGTCGTTGCTCTCCGGCCGCATCTACTCCAGATCCCCACGAGCCTCAATGGCAAGACCTCCCAGTGCCCCCTGCTCCATTCTCTGGCAACCCCCTTGGTGAGTTCCCTTGCCTACACTTACCCACACACGCACACACTGCACACACATTGCAAACACACACAGCACACACAGCAAAACACAAAAAAAAAACACTCACCTTTAAACACACAGCAAGCACACTGCAAACACGCGCGCGCACATGGAGTTTTATCTTTTTTTTCCTTTCTTTCTGTTTCCTATTTTGATTATTTTCCTGTTTCGGATCTAATGTTGGGTCTTCATTGTGCAGGTAAGATATCCAAGTTGTATTTATTATATATATATATGTGTGTGTGTGTGTGTGTGTGTTTGTGTATACATTAAATAATTACCTTTCATCTTACAGTTTTCTTTGTATTTATTTGAATATCTAACATTCATGGCAAGTATTTTCTATTGTATTTTTTATATTGGTTAATTATTTTATTATCATTGTTGTGTGTACTTAGGGTTTTTGGCCATTATTGCACTCATTTTATTTTTAATATTTGTATAGTTAAGGTTGTGTATTAATTTTGGTGGCCATGTTGAATAGGTTCATATTAATTTTAGAAATTAACTTGTTTCCATAAGTTCGCCCTTTTCATTGGTTTCCATATTGTAATCTTAATATCGGTTTGTTTCTTTAATTATTTACATATGTATGTCTTGTGCATATCTTTAATAGTGCGTTAATATTAAGGCAAATATAATATTATTAAAACATGTATATTATCTTTACTATTAGTTAACAATATTTATTATTATTACTGTTAATATCATTATAATTATTACTATTATTGTTATTTATTATTAGTATTATTATTATCATCGTTATTATTATTATTGTTACCATTATGTTATCTATTATTATTACTATTAATAATAATAATATTATTATTATTATTATTATTATTATTATTATTATTGTATTATGTACTATCACTATTAATATTAGTATTATTTTTACTATTATTATTATTTATTAATATTATCATCATCATTATTAATGTTATTATCGTATTTGTTTTCATAATTATTATTATTACTCTCATTATTATTATCATTACTATCATTATTATTATTGTATATTATTATTTATTTTTATGATTATTTTCAATTTTTTATCCCTATGATTTTATTGCGGGGGTATGAGCCTTCGGGCATCACATACTTTAAGCTTTGAGGGAATACATATGTATATATTATATTTTATTTATTTATTTATTTATTTATTTATTTATTTTTCATATGTATTTATAAATTCATAAAAAGGAGTAATTTAAAGACTTATTAGATATTTCAAATTAATTAGGTACCGTTTGTAAGAATGGGCGCGTAGGGGGTGCTTGTACCTTCCCCTCGCGTAACCGAACTCCCGAACCTAACTCTGGTAACATAGACCCGTTCTACCCCTAACGGGGTAGTAATCATGTGTTCTAACCACACTAAAAGGTTAGTGGCAACTCCAACATTCCATGATTTTTCCTTGAAAATTTAAATATGATTTTTAATTTTGCCATCCCGGGGCACACGCGCTCCCGGGACGTTGCGACACATACCTGTTAAGCATTTCTTTGTTACTTGTTATGTGAAACGAGGCTCCAGAGTCTAATACACAAGACACTCCCTTTCCTTCCAAAGAACATAACAGTGCATCTCCTTCTCCTGAAGAAGAGGCGACATTTGCTTCGGTCTTATTTTATGGCTCCTTCTTCTGGGATCGACATTGATTTTTGCAATGGCCAATCTTGTCACAATTCCAACATTCGATCTGCTTTTTGTTCTGAGTGTTGTTGGAATTTCCTAGAGCTCTTGATTTGGACTATTTGCTTCTCGATCTTCCACGGTTTTGATTTCTATTTTGATTTCTGCCCCTAGTCTGTTTCTCATCTTGTGAGACCAAGGCACGCCCTTGAAGGTTAATAATTGGCTTTCTAAAGGTGTTAGTATCCTGTAGTGAAGCCATCACTTCTTCCAAATTCAAGGTTTCCTTACCAACAAGCATACCGTGACAAGATTATCATACGAAGGTGGTAGAGATGTTAGGAGAAGAAGTGTTTTATCTTCTTCTTCAACTTTTACACCAAGATTCATTAGTTGGGTCATGAACTTGTTGTAATCATTTATATGATCAATAATATTTACCCCTTGTTCCATTTTTAGCTGATATAGTTTCTTCTTCAAAAATAGCTTGTTTGTTAGAGATTTTGACATGTATCTCTGTTCTAATTTATTTCATAACTCAACAGGTGATGATTTATCTAAAACAAAATATTTAACTTCATTTGACAAACATAAACGAATAGTACTAACCGTTTTCATTTCCATCTCTGTCCAATCATCATCATTGATATTTTTTGGCTTCTTCTTGATTAGCGGCTTGATCAAGTCATGTTGAATCAAGATATCCTTGACTGTACTCTGTCATAAATTGAAATTGTTCCGACCGTCAAATTTCTCTATGCCGAATTTGGATAAATTGTCATCTATTATAAAACAGCAACTTAGAGGCTGATTTTGGCAAAATCGACTATACCAATGCGTTCGGAACAGCCAAAATAGTTAGGAATAAGTGTGCTCCGATATATGTGGGCCCCACAGATGACGTGGCAGGCGGGCCCCACTGGTGACGTGGCAAAAAAAAAAAAACTTCGGTTGTGGCGTGCACTTCAATACACTTTTGTAGCTCTAATTAATTGGTGCAAAAAAAAATCTCTCACCTTACTTTTGTAAAGAAAAGGTGAAGTGACAACACTTTTTTTATTTTATTTTAATAATAAAAGACCTTAGTGACTTACTGGGGAAGAATTATCTTCTTCCTTTGCCTCTCTCCATCTCTTCACAGAGAGTACTCCCTGCTCCACCTCTACACACAAAAAATTGAAGACTTCACACACCAGGCAACTACTCCTCGCGGCTGAGTTCTTGACACGATCAACAGCAAACAAAAAAAAAAAAAATTCCCTTCACGCCTTTGTGACATGGTTTGTGGTCGCAACTCCGACTCGACGTCGCCAAACCCCGAACCCAAAGGTAAGGTCTGATACTAATTGTTAAGGGAAGGGGATGATTACAACAACACACAGAACACAATCACACACCAAACACAAGGAAAATTACGTAGTTCATCCAAACTCGGCCTACATCCACGGGAGAGAGGGAGTCACATTATATTATAAAAAAAAAATACAGTGGAGGAGGAGAACACACACACTCACTCACTCAACTCTAGCTCAAACCCCTCTGCCACACGCACACAACACTCTATTTTCTTCTCTCTGTATATTTTCTTTTACACTCACACTCATTGCTTTACAAAGCATTGCACATATAAATATATGAGAGAGAGGAGCATTGAGATGGAGCAACAATAAAGACAAATTGCATGCTTGAGACTGCGCATGCACCACGACGCTGCAATTTCCCAAGCAGAATAAATGCACCCACATGGGTGGGTCAACAACACACCACGCCCCCCCCCCCCCCCCCCCCCCCCCCCGCCCCCGCCCCCGCCCCCGCCCCCGCCCCCGGCGGTGCTACCCCCTTATTTTTCTATTTTTAAGTGAAGAGGTGAGTTGATCTACCTTTGACCCTAGTTTAGACCGGGTTCACGCGAAGTTGGCTAGATGATCATTGGCTTTTTTAATTTCTGGTTTCGGGAATTGATTGAACTGTCTTGGTGATTGGCTACAATTGAATCCAGTCAAACTTGTTAGTCTAGTTCAGGTTTAGAAACCATGTCCTATACAAGCCCAACAAGCATATTAAATAAACGCAATGAAGTCTACAACTAAGCCAAATTTAGTTGAATCTGTTCATATTTATGTTCAATTCCTTTGTTAGATGAGCTTCATAATTGACTTGAAAATCATTCATTTCTATAATAACGGGTTTGGACAAGCTTTTATCGAATCAAATTTCATCTTCGCCCTACTTACTCTCATTTTTAACTTTTCTTCTTAATTTCATATTATTTCCAAGTAATAGTAATCTAAAATGTGAGAAAATTTAAACGAAATTGTATAAATTCTCATGATTTTCATTACTCCCCATTATGATTTACAAATAGCAAATTTTAAAAAGTGAGAGATGCAGATAGTATATGCCTACAATTAGTAAATAGTAAATTATTTATGTAGCAAAACTAACCATATAAGTATATGATTGATCTAGAGATCATTTGAATTCCATTAATAATGAGAATTCGGAATATCATATATTAATCAATTAAAGAGATTCAACAACTAAAATTAAACAAAGTTTTATTTATTACTTTTTTTTTTCATAGGTAGAGGTAATGTGGTACTGGACATACATCAACACTTCCCCTCGAGCCTATGAGGAGAAATGAGGCGAGAAGGAGTCCAACCCATGGAGGAGTGAAGCATATCAAAGTTCAACTCTAATTTTAAGTTAGAGAGCTCATCCTCAAAACTTAGGCATCAAGAAAAGAGAGCTAAGAGGATTTTATATTAGCTGGAGACTGCTCATAGAAACCATGTAAGACCACCAACATTCATCATTCTCTCACAATGTTTTTCTAATCTTAGCAGACCATAATTGCCCAGCTGGGAAAATTGCCATGCCTAAAACCAGGCAAACAAGGTAATCTCGTAAAAGAAGTCTTTCGCCTCTGTGAAAAGCATCGCTAAACGACTCCGTTTTGTCGTCCATTTCGCCCTCGATGGCGCTGCTCTGCTGCTTTCCACTTTTGGCATTTTTACCTCTCGCGCCAGAATGTTAAAAAAACAATTAAAGCAGTGGAAAAGCCGCGCGGTTGAACAAACTCAAAAGTTTCGCGCCAAAAATTACTTGTAAATACGCACTAAAACCTTTCGAAATCTCTTCATTTCCACTTCCCTTTCTCCCTCTCCCCATCCTCGAACCAGTGAAAGCTCAAGTCTCCTTCCTCACCTCCATTTCTCATTATTCCATCTGGGTTATTCTCTTAGCTGCCGTTCAGAAATATGGAACTCAACTCAGCAGAAGCAGAAGAGAAAATTCAGAAGATCAGGGCTGCGTTGGGGAAGGAACTGTCTAGAGTAGATATTCTCCGAGCACTTTCGCTGTCAGGGAATGGCATAGATGCTGCCGTTAAGTTCATTCTTGACACGCGAGAGTTCTGGTCAAGGCCCGTCACCGTCAAACGAACGGTTACTAGCACCGGTGCACGTGTTTCTGCGCAGATTAAGCAGGAGCCATCGGAATCAGAAGAAGTTGGATCGATCGATGGGTCCAACTCTAATGTCCGAGTTAAGGAGGAACCTGATGTGGGGTTTGAGAGTAAGGTTTCGGATTCGGAGTATCTTCAACTATTGCCGCCTAGGAATGACACGTCAATAGCGCCTTCTGTTGAGTTTAAGGCAGAGGCGTCTACAGAGTCAGAGGAGGCTGTTTCTGTTCATGGTTCAGAAGGGAAGATCCAAGCAGTAGCCTCGGAGCATTTTCAACCATTGGTGCCTGAGAAGGCAATGCGAGTAGTGCCTTTGGATGAGTTTAAGCCAGAGGCATATATAGAGTCGGAAGAAGCTGTAACTGTTCATGGTTCAGAAGGGAAGATCCAAGCGAAGGAGGAGCCCAATGTAGGGATTGAGAAAAAAGTCCCATTGAAAGAAGCATCAGCCGATTCTGAGCGTCGTCTGCCATTGACACTGACGAAGAAGCACCGGGAGATGTTTAACGAGTTTCTAAGGGCAAGAAATGCCAAAGTTGTGTCGGCAGATGAATATAGCAAAGCTCTGACTACACAAGATCGTGAATTGTGGCATGAACCTTCCAAGATGAGGAAAGGAGAGACTGGGAATCGGACTCTTAGCTCTGTCGTAGTGGAGGATGGGGATTTTCCCGAAGAACAAGATTGGCTGTTGGTGGGAAGAACTATGGTTACTGCACTTTCAACGACGAAAGGGACGAAATTGGTGGACAATGAGATAGTCCATTTTTCCTTTCCTTCTGCGGATTCGAGAAGTAGGTATAGAGCTTATGGAGCGAGTGCAAAAGCTGGTGCTGCAGCATCTGGAATTGTGCGCTTCTCGACCAAACGATCTGGAGAGGTTTGCTTCTTCCCCTCCCAAGTTCTATAAATGAAATGCTTCTAGTGCTTCACTAATGCTTTGCCAGCCTCTTGATGTTATAACATGGATTATATCTTTGCTGTAAGTTTCAATTTTCTTGTTCTCTGTTTTAAAAATTTTTTGAAGTGTGCTGGATTTGGGCCTACAGATTTTCATGAAGTATTTAAGAAAAGGTAGTTCTTTTATTTTGCCTGTGATCCAATTTCAGATTGGTAGGCTGCCCATGGAATGGGCAAAATGCCTCATTCCGCTTGTAAATTCTAAAAAGGTGAAAGTTCTTGGTCGATGTGTAGCTGCGCCAACAATGCTTCATTTGATGCAAGAAATAATACTTTATTTGAGGTTGGGCTTCTAACTTCATTAACTTGAAAAATTGCCTGAAACTTATTTTCATTTATTTTACTTGGACAGCTCAAAATTCAATAACTTTTCCTCTGTAGAATTGATTGCTCAAACCAATCATAAGACATGAATTTAATTAACTCAGAATTTTGTTTCTCTGGTGTTTTCTTGTTTGGCAGCTTTTATGTTCATCATTCCATTTTCACTGAGGGTGACACATCTTCATGGAGGCTGGATGCTTCTTCCAACATTGATTCCACAGTTTATCCCCTCCCGACTCTGTTCAAAGTGTTGAAAATCAAACCATATCAGAAGGTTGTCTCTCTCTCTCTCTCTGCTGGAAGTTCAAGACAAGACAAGTCCACGTATTGGACCTTTTACTGTGGTTAAGAGTAAAATATTAAATGAGTGTTTCTTTTTGGCCTTTCAACCAGGCTGAATTCACCCCCGAGGATCTTGACTCACGAAAACGTTCGCTAATTCTAGAAGTAGGTATTTTTTTTTTAGTTTCGTTTCAGTTGATGGATTTCCTTAATTTTTATTGCTTGGCTCAAATTTCATGATTTAGGTTGCTTGATTATAATAAATGTGTAGAGTTATGGGTTAAATTGCTGCTTTGCTGATTCTGTTCATTTGTTTTTAATTTATAATGTTCAATTAAAAAGATCCCAAGTTTTCCTTAATTGGATAGGCTTTTCTGATTTCAATGGTTCCAAACTATTGCAGTATGTTATGTCAATATTTGCAGAACCTTAGCTAGCATGCGAAAACTAGTTTTCATTTTTCATTTCTCGCTTTCTAAAAATTACAGAAATAAAACCTTATTTTCTAGTTTTTCTTCTTTGAAACACATGTTTTTTATTGTTTTCAAGGCTATCTAAATATAAAAAAAAAATGAAGATGAGGTGACACTTTTAGAGTTTTGAAAATGAAAAATTAATCCTGAAGTTGCATTCAAAATTTAATTAGCATGCTTTGTTATTAGTTAATTAAAAAAAAAATATTTTTATTGATCAAAGCAGGATTACCCCGAGGAAGCTTCGTCCATGTTGCCCATAGTGAAACGAAGAAAGGATTGCCAACAGTTTCCTGAACAAAACAAAGATGAACAAGCTATTTCCGAGTCATCTGTAAACAAGCTAGTTGGTGCTGCAGATGTGTATAACTTAGAGGTAGAACAATGAAATGTTTTTCACATAAATTTTCTTCTTTCCTTTCCACCTCTTTCTCATTCAAACTCTAATTTTCACAGGAGATGGAGGGCCCAAGTACCCTTACGTGTGAACTAAAGCCATACCAGAAACAAGCTCTCTATTGGATGTCAGAATCTGAGAAGGGAATTGATGTTGAGAAAGCAGCAGAAACTCTTCATCCATGTTGGGCAGCCTATAGTATATGTGACCAGTATGAATTTACTTGCTTTTAATTGGGATATCCATGTTTAGGTTATACAGCTTTTAATCCCCACATGACCAAAACTGATGCTTGCAGGAGGGCTTCTTCAATCTATGTGAACATCTTCTCAGGGGAAGCAACAGCAAAATTTCCGACTGCGACACAGATGGCAAGGGGAGGAGTGAGTTTCGTCGATCATTGATCACTTCTTAGTCTTGGCTATCTTCAGTCCAAAAATAAAGTGCTAATTTTCATTGTCTGCATGAAGTTGGATTTATTCCTTTTTGTGGTCATCTTGTGCTTTGACCATTCTATAACATAATGACTGTACATGCAGATTTTAGCAGATGCCATGGGGCTTGGGAAAACTGTGATGACAATAGCTCTAATACTTGCAAGGCCAGGTAGGGGAAACCCTGATAACCAAAGACTTGTCACAGAAGCTGCTAATGATTCTATAAGCACACAAAAAAATAAAAAAGATTCTTGTGCAAAAGTTTCCAAGAAAGCAAGAGGTGGCACTCTTGTTATTTGTCCCATGGCCTTGTTGGGCCAGTGGAAGGTGAGATTTCCATTTCCTATACCATGAGATGAAGAAAATCTATTACTTTTTGAATTGTTTGTTAGGCCTAACCTTGCACCTTCTAACTTTTTATCATGCTTCAGTACAAAATGCTAATAATGCAACAATAAATCCTAGGATAATCTAAATTATTAATTACTTGACTGTTCTGTACTTGAAGAGAAATCTTAATGATTCTGGTGTACTTGGCAGGATGAGCTTGAAACCCATTCGGAGCCGGAAAGTCTTTCAATTTTTGTTCACTATGGTGGGTATAGAACCAATGACCCTAAGGTGATGGCAGAACATGATGTGGTCTTGACGACATACGGTGTCTTAACTGCAGCATATAAAAATGTACAAACTGTCATCTTTGACTCTGTCCAATTAAATCCCTTTGTTTACTTTGACTGTTAGCTTGTTTATTTGTTCTTCCTTGTTTATAGTCCCACATAGAGTTATATCTTTTCGTTCTTTAATAGGTGTTTTACAACTTTTGTTACAGCATGGGGAGGACAGCATCTTCCACAGGGTTGACTGGTACCGGGTGGTGTTAGATGAAGCTCATACTATTAAATCTTCGAGGACCCAAGGTGCTCAGGCTGCCTTCAAATTATCTTCACACTGCCGGTGGTGTCTTACTGGTACTCCTCTGCAGGTTCGTCTTGCTCTCTATTACATGCCCTGTTGGGACACAGGATTCTGAGGGCTGAGCAAATAATGAGTTTTGATTTAGTATGCAATGTGTTTTTAAAGTTCGTTCCCATATCTGTAGTTTCAATTTTGTCTACGGTAACTGTTTATTATAAATTCTTGCAGAATAATTTGGAAGACCTCTACAGCCTTCTATGCTTCTTACGTGTTGAGCCATGGTGCAATTGGGCATGGTGAGATAAACAAAATCATTGGAAAATCATCACATTTTGATTACCGTTTCCCAAATTAAAGCAACAATAATTTAGAGTTTAACAACTCATGCTTATTTGAGTTTCTAGCTAATCCTCCCGCCTTGAATCATTCATAATTAATATCATCTTGCCTGTGTAGGTGGTCTAAATTGATTCAGAAGCCTTACGAATGCGGCGATCAAAGAGGGCTGAGATTGATTAAGGCCATTCTGAGGCCACTGATGCTAAGGAGAACAAAGGACACAAAGGACAAACAAGGAAGGTGATCATTCTTAGGTTCTCATTTATCTATTTATATTATATCATATTATTTATAGAATTTTGAAATTCTACGTGCGTGGATTAGGCCCATACTTACTCTCCCTGCCACGGATATTCAAATCATCGAGTGTGAACAATCAGAAGCAGAACATCACTTTTACAATGCCCTCTTCAAGAGATCGAAGGTAACTTCTATTTTGACATGATTCCTGCATGTCATTGTCTTGGCCATGGGCTTTTAACCCTCTTTAGGCTTTTTTGTTAACGACGAAATTTATCATCCTTTGTGCAATGTGAACAGGTTCAGTTTGACCAGTTTGTGGCACAAGGCAAAGTTCTCCACAACTATGCATCCATCCTTGAGCTACTACTTCGTCTGAGGCAATGTTGCAACCATCCATTTCTCGTCATGAGGTGGGAAATTGAATTCCAATTACTTCCCAAGTAACTTTCATTTATTTTCCCTTTTCCTGCTCTGGCAAATTGTGATTTGATTTCTCCGTTTCCTTTTCCAGTCGAGTCGATTCGCAAAAATATGCAGACCTAAACAAGCTAGCAAGAAGGTTTCTTGAAGGCAGCACTGATTCTGAATCCCCAAATCACAGACTGCCCACCAGAGCATACGTGGAAGAGGTGGTGGAGGGTATCCGGCGTGGGGAGAACATGGAATGCCCAATATGCTTGGAATACGCCGATGACCCAGTGCTCACCCCCTGCGCCCATCGGATGTGCAGGGAATGCCTCCTTTCCAGCTGGCGAACACCATTGGCCGGCGCATGCCCAATCTGCAGGCAACCGCTGAGGAAGAATGATCTCATAACATGCCCGTCTGAGAACAAGTTCCGAGTCGATGTGGAGGAGAACTGGAAGGAGTCTTCAAAGGTTTCGAAGCTGCTGAATTGCTTGGAATGGATTGGGCAGTCGAGGTCAGGGGAGAAGAGCATTGTGTTCAGCCAGTGGACTTCGTTTTTTGATCTCCTGGAGATCGCATTGAGGGACAGGGGAATTGGGTTCTTGAGGTTTGATGGAAAACTGGCGCAGAAGAGCAGGGAGTTGGTATTGAAGGAGTTCAGTCAGACCAAAGATAAAATGGTAAGCACTCGCTAATGGAGAAGTTTTAACTTGAAATAGTTCCTGCGGCCGGGATGCTTGTGGATTTAATAGTTGCATTAAGGCGCTTTGGAGATAATGGATCAAAATTTATGATGGAGCCTATTGTTTGGGAGTTGTGTAATTAATCCCACTCCACGTGCATGCTTGCAATTTGCAGGTACTGCTAATGTCACTGAAAGCGGGAGGCGTGGGCTTGAACTTAACTGCAGCTTCTCACGTCTTTATAATGGTACGCTCCTAACCCCATTTCTGCATGGAAAATAATGACTTTAAATTTTTTTCCTTTTTGGGACTTTGTATTCTGACTGTGCCACGGAAGCTTCCAACTGTAGCATGGATACTCCTTGTGTATTCGGAAAACGGTCCGATATAAATCTGAATACCTTGCGAAAAAACTCTTTCTTTTATATATATACTTCATTCAGATTAGTTCTTGTGGCCTTCCAAATTATTACTTCCGGAAGGTCAAGTATTCCCCTCGTCCCTGTGATATCAAAATTTTGTATTGCATTTCAAATGTTTATGTAGGATCCATGGTGGAATCCAGCAGTAGAGGAGCAAGCAATTATGCGAATTCATCGCATTGGACAGAAGCGAACCGTACGGGTCAGAAGATTCATCGTCAAGGTGGGCTCCCCGCATACCCCCTTTTCTTTTTTTGTTAATTTTTATTTTCTTAAAAAAAAAAAAAAAAAGGGTGGGCTGGGCCTGAACAGATTAAGGCCCAAAAGGCTCAGTGTGAGCTGTTCAAGGCCGGCAGAGTTGAGTTAATTGAAATGAATGGGGGGCAGGACACGGTGGAGGAGAGGATGCAGCAAGTTCAGGCCAGGAAGCAGCGGATGATCGCCGGCGCCCTCACCGACGACGAAGTTCGGACGGCCAGGATTGAGGAGCTCAAAATGCTTTTCCGCTAGGCTGTCTTCCCCCCGCCCGTCTAAAGAGATGAGACCAGTGAGGTCCAATTTTGTAATTTTTTGTAGTTATCGGTGGCAATTAAATTCTCTTTTATTCGTCCGGTCGGTATTTAGAAGCCCAACGCGCTTTTTCGCTGTTTTTTTTTTTTTTTGGTTTTTTTGGGGGGTGGGATCTAATTCTCAGTAAGGGAGAGAGATGAGACCTCCAACTTTGTGAATTTCTGTAGTTATCGGGTAATTAATTAATTCTTTTATTGTGGAAAATTTGACGTGTCTTGTTGAGGCTTCTCAGCCGTTAGACTTTGTTCCAAACTTCAGTAGATCGCGAAATCGAGACCGTCCAACAGGTTACGGATCGGTCAAGCCCTAAACTCCGAATATTCTGTGAACGGAAATATGGAATCCGTGACAACCGGGGATACAGACAACTCGTGATTGGCCCACGCACGACAAAATAAATTTCGGAAAGGCAAAGACAGGGAAGATAACAATGTGTGTCCGCCGAACACGTGTCCACTTACCTGACTAATATAGAAGGTGGATAGGGCGACCACGTGACTAGGCCGCGGGCCGTCGGATCCTAGGGAGGACGTAGCATGGAAAGTATGGACGAATGCGGTGTTGACGCGCGGGCTCCGATGCCCGTTAGAGAGGGAGGGGTCAAAAACCGGGGGAGAGGGTGGAATCGAACAACACGGGGGATTTGGCGCCGTTTAGGAGAAGCGTCAAAAAGACAAGATGGGTGTGTTGGACCGACCAAAGGTTTTTTCGTAATTTAAAAAAATTTATCTGGATCTGGTGTGTGTTGGCTTGGCTTGGTTTGGCTGCCTGCCTCTCAGCTCCTCACTTAAAGGCTGGCAATATGCCTTTTCTAGATTTTTTTTTTTATTTTTTCCTTTCCCAACTTGGTGGATCTATTTTATTTTTTGATCTCCCCTCTTTTGCTTTCAGTTTTTAAGGTTCATCTAATATTTGGAATGTTTAATTATCTCTTGTTTTTTTCCTTCTTTTATAAAAGAATTCTAATATTCAGTATATAGACTCCTACACATTTATTTTGAACCATCTAAAATATTGTCACACACCTTTCATGATATGAGGTAAGTAATAATAATAATAATAATAATAATAATTATTATTATTATAAATTTTGAAAAAAAAAATTGTGTCTAGAGAGTTTGACACAAAAATTAGTACAAGATAAATCAATTATCTTCATTCTCATTTTATCATTTTTCTTGAGTCTAGAAAGTTTGACAAATAAAGAGAGGTGTTTTTTTGTGGAGTTTTGGACTCCTCTATTTATGCAGAATTGGAGTCATACGATTTAGATTCGACTGTTGTATTTCGGAGGAGATAAGTTTTAAGGAAATCTGCTGCATTGATTCATGAGGAAAGCCAATAAACTGCAGAGGGCTTGAATATAAAGAGAGCATTGTGAATCATGATTTATTTATTTATTTTTTATTTATAAATTTATCATTTTATATTATTAGTATTTTTAACATTATATATCAAACAAATCGTTCGGGATTTTGTATTCATTTTGTCACTGAAGATGCATCAAATCTTTGGTAGGTCCTATAGAATCTTCATTACTTGTATTTTTCAAACTAGTATTTTGCGCTTTCATTGTTTGTCTATGAACAATGATCGCGTTATAAGTTTCATCTAACAAATATTTCTTTAATTTTAAATTTAATATTTTACTTTGACCATTGGACCTTGAATTTTAACTTCTTATTGAAAATTATACTAGTGCTAATGTTGTCCTTTTATATTTAGAAAATGCCAAATAACTTCCTCTATTATGGAATTAAAAATTATTTTTTTATGTATATGCCACGCCTCAAGCCCGCAGATGGGTCTCATGTGTGAATATAGTAACCTAACCTGTCTCTGTATCAATTAAAACATACATGATACTACACTGAATGAGGGTTCGACCCTGTGGGATACATGTACACCCTATACACATTCATATACATATTTATACTCATCAAATACGCAGCAGAAATATTCTTTCTATACATACATCATATCATACCAAAATCTACATAATTGGAAATATACATTCCAAAATATAATACATACTTTGGGTGTCTACAAAACCCAACACTGACAACCTGGTTACAAAACTCGTACCTACTCAGGTACTAAATATAGCTAAACAACACCTCCGCTTTCGGATGCTAGGATGCTAGTTTTGGCTATCCAAAGGATTTGAAAAACATTTGTATATTCGGGGTGAAACACCTCTCAGTAAGGAAGAAAACATATTATATCAGTGTGTGGTATACGAGTGTTATTTCAGCGTAAAACATAACATAATACAATATAGTTCAATACAGTTCCAATATTTTTTACAAATCCATTCAAGTACATACGATACCAAACATACGGTTAGTGTCGTTACACTTAAGCACTCGATACCCTGCAATAACCAAAGCCTCACAGCGATATCGTTGCTAGTACGGTGTAGCTCACACCCATCGAAACAGGCGATATTTCACACCCTCGGATATAGAGCTGGACACAGCTCACACCCATCGAAACAGGTGATATTTCACACCCTCGGATATAGAGCTGGACACTCTCGCCTACGGTAATTACCCGAGACATGGCGTCAGCGTACGGTAATTAGTCGTCCCTAGTTGATTTACAAAAACTGGAACAATTTTGGAACTCATGTCCCTATACTCATCAGCGTACGATAATTAGTCGCCCTTAGCTGTTTTTACAAAACTATGGAACATTTTACATACAACAGTTCATTCCACACTTATTTGGTAAACAACAAATCCTATCGTTTTTAGTTCAAGAGTACAATTTAATACAAATATGGGTACGGTCATCTCAATACTACAGTTTTAATACAACATACGGTTTCTCCAACAAAACAGAGATGATACTCAAAACCCCCAAATTTTCCCAAAAATTGTAACCTGAAAATCCTGCATTTTAACTCGATAGATTTTCCCAAATAATTAATTAAAACATACACACGATTGTAAACTACAGGTTTACCGATCCCAATTTCAAAAATAAACTGATATAAACAAAATCCCCTTACCTTTTCCCGAATACCAAAATACGAACTCTAAGGCTCCAAAACTACGAATCGAGTTTCCAAAACCTAAAATCCAAGAACTATACTTTACTACAATTCTTACTACTACATATATACCAAAACAAAATTGAAATCAGACCCTTACCTTGGTTTTGGGTCAAAACTCGTAAATCCTTGAAACGACTTTTCGATCCACTAAAAACGTAGAAATTCTCCCCCTGATCCACGTAGTAACGTCAGATTGTTGAATCAAGCGACGAACAACGAAGAATAGAAGAGAAAGAGAGATCCCGCTGGTTCTAGAGAGAGAGAGAGAGAGAGAGAGAGGATTTTAGCTTACTTAGACATGAAGCAATGAAATAGGATATTTATAGCCCTTTTGACCCGGCCAACCTCGTCGACGAGATGGTGCCTTTTTCGACGAATCATCCATACATTTCGTCGATGAACCAGCACCTTCGGCGACTAACCCTATTTTGATATTTTACAACACGTTCGGTATCTCTTCGTCGACAAGGCTTTGAATTTCGATGACGAAGAGTATGATGACCTTCGTCGACAAGAACAATGACTTCGTCGACGAAGCCTGCAAAATTTACCTTTTTACTCTTTTGTTATTTATTCAATCTACATATCTCGGGTCGGGTTCTTACAACATCCCTTCCTTACAAAAATTTCGTCCTCGAAATTTGTGATCTCTCACTTACCAACTCACTACATACCCAAACGCATGCCGACTTTTGGAAGAGCCGACAGTCACCCACATAGCAGCCCCATCCCAAATACATACATACCCTCACTTATAGCGGAGGAATACCATGGTTACATACATACACTGTCTTGGGAGCTCACAATATCACATACTCTTCCAGAGACTAACCACACAATACTACAATGATAACAGAGTATTACATATATACATACATACCCATATCGATCTTACTATCAAAACTACTACTTAGAACAACTGTGCATATTTTTGGCGTATTTCCGTCTCTAACTCCCAAGAAGCCTCCTTAACCGCGTGATTTTGCCACAATTCCTTCACTAAAGGTATCTCCTTGGTACGCAACTTCTGAACTTTATGGTCCAGAATCTGAACGGGCATCTCCTCATACGCCAAAGCATCCTCAATCTCTAAATATTCGTAACTAACCACATGCGACGGATCCGACACGTACCTCCTCAACATGGATATGTGGAACACATCATGGATCCTCGAGAGTGTTGGGGGTACTGCAATCCTATAGGCCACCGGACCCACTCGTTCCAATACCTCAAATGGTCCGATATACCTCGGGCTTTGCTTGCCCTTCTTCCTAAATCTCATCACCTCTTTCATCGGAGTGATTCTCAAAAATATCTTAACCCCAACCTCAAATTCCATCTCACGATGGCGAACATCCATGTAACTCTTCTGCCGACTCTGAGCTGATTTAATCCTATCCTTGATTAATTTGACCTTCTCAGATGCCTGCTATACGAGTTCGAAACCCAATATCTGCTGTTCACTGACCTCATCCCAATACAAAGGAGATCGACACCTTCGACCATACAATGCCTCGAACGGTGCCATCCCGATACTAGTCTGGAAGTTGTTGTTATAGGCGAACTCCACCAATGGTAGAAATTGCATCCAAATACCATCGAAGTCTAATACACAAGCCCATAACATATCCTCCAAGATATGTATCGTCCTCTCTGACTGTCCATCAGTCTGGGGGTGGAACGCTGTACTGAAAGTAAGCTTCATCCCTAGTGCTTCCTGTAAACTCTTATAGAATCGAGAAGTGAATCTCAAGTCTCAATATGAAACAATAGACATCGGTACCCTGTGCATTCTGACTATCTCCTGCACGTAAAAATATGCTAACCTACTCAAAGAGTAGCTAACCTTTATCAGTATGAAGTGAGCAGATTTAGTCAACCTGTCCATGATTACCTAGATGACATCTGCCCATGAAATGCTGGTGGTAACCTACTAACGAAGTCCATGGAGATGTGCTCCTATTTCCACTCCGGAATACTTAATGGCTGCAATGGCCCTGTTGGCCTTTGATGTTCAGCCTTTACCTATTGACACGTCAGATATTGCTCCATAAACCGAGCAATCTCCCTTTTCATGCCATTCCACCAGAAAGTTTCGCGCAAATCCCGATACATCTTCGTATTACTCATATGTATCGTATACAAAGAACGATGCAACTCATATAGAATCGCCCTCTTTATTCCCTCGTTGTCTGGAACACATAACCTGGTCCCAAATCTTAGCACACCTCCTTCGGAGATGTTAAAATCTACAGCCAACCCTTTTTGCACTTTCTCTACAACCTCAACTAATACCGCATCATTAGCCTGTGTGGTTTTAATCCTCTCAAATAATGTTGGCTGGATCACCAAGCTAGCACTGAAATTCTGATGATTACCATTCACCAACTCCACGCCAAAACTTTCCAGATCTTGTCTAATGTGATGCTGACCTACTACTTCAGATACTAACGCGTGCTCTGACTTCCGACTCAACGCATCAACTACCATGTTAACTTTCCCCGGGTGATAGCTAATCGTGCAATCGTAGTCCTTGATAAGTTCTAACCACCTTCTCTGCCTCATGTTCAAATCCTTCTGTGTGAAAAAGTATCTGAGGCTCTTGTTGTAATAACCTAAGAAATTAATCAGGGCTTCGTCGACGAACACAGGGGTTTCATCAACGAAGGTTCATAAGGACCTCATCGACAAGAAGACACCGAGAGGGGGTTTGTGGTAGTGTGAAACTTGTCGACAAAGGTTGCAGGTTCATCGACGAACATTTTTCAGGACTTGTTGACAAGATAACGTGTCTCGTCGACAAATCTGGGGCTATAAGTAGCTAAAACTTAGATTTTTGATTGAAATTTAGCATAGGAATCTCTCTCTCTCTCTCTCTCTCTCTCTCTCTCTCTCTCTCTTTAAAACGTTCCCCTCTCATTCTCTCTTTGATCCCGATTTTGTTTCTTGTCGGATCGACGATCTAAAGCCACCATGACGCTCGTGAGGAAGTTCTCTGCAAGTCTACCGGAGCAGATCGTTGGTGGAAGTGATTCGAATTTCATCCCAATCTCAAGGTAAGACATTTTATTCAGTATTTACCTTTACCATAGTTATATAAAATGATGTACATAGAAAAATAATGGTATTTTGTTCTGAGAGATATGGTTTTGAGGGTGTTGAGCGGGGAACCCTGTGGGTATAGGGTCAGAGTACAGTAGGGTTTTTTTAGAATTTAGGTAAGGGAAATATACTATGTTAGGGCATTTTTAGAATGTTTAACAGCAGATTATGTATATATAATTACAAGCATGATGATCAGTTTATTTTCCAAAATATCATGACTATTATTATTTCAGAGAAATTATCGATATTAGACATGAGATTTTAATTGCATAGTTGTGTGGCCTGAGTTTATTATATTTTAGCATGATTGATTATGTAACTTTACAGATATTCAGTTATACAGATTATTAACAGAAAATGAGACTTATAGTATTTCTTAGAATAACATGATTTCTAAACCATAACACTCAGACGGAGATTACAAATATTATAGACAGTAATTACAAATATTACAAATAGAAATTACAGATATTCCAGATTTACAATGTTATGGTTGTTTTGAATATTAAAATAGCAAGATAAATATATATATATAGTATTACACAGTATCAGATCCCCGTGGATATTATAGACAGAGATATATAGTAGAGCACGGTACTGTTGCTATTACAGACACGTGCAACCACATAACTTAGATAGTATGTGGATTTCGTCTAACTGTGCAAGGAGAGATTGCAGTCTCCCCAGCATGCTTGGTTGAGGTAGCTGATTAGACGAGATAGAGGTGGAGATTACCTGGAGAGATTGCAGTGGGCAAATTGATACAGGTTGATGGATGTTAGAGATACATATTGACTTACCTGGTAGGCCAACCAGAGTAAGTTCAGCCTTTAGGCTGAACAACACTATCGTGAGGGGATATATCATCATATACAGATCCCAGGGTATAGCAGAAGTTCCTATGTACATATATATCACACAGCAGCAGTTTATATTATCATATTAGCAGTATGTACAGATAGCAAACTCAGATACATAGTTGTATTTTAAATTACATTACATATGTTATGTACAGTTTATCAGCTTATTCATATTACAGTATCAGTATTATTTCAGTTTATTAAATGTATAACTCAACCGCTACACACTAGTAATAGCATATTTCCACTTACGGAGCATTGTCTTATCCTAGTGACTTACTATTTTTTAGGAGATCCAGCTAGGCGAGCGAATCAGGCTTGCGGGTAGAGGACGTACACAGCCTTTATTGAAGGGTAGGTGTTTCTCTGGTATTAGTGTTATGGGGCAGATCCTAGGTTTAGATGATGTCACTGGGTATTTTGTGTTGTAGATATACTTCAAATTATTATAGCTTTCTGGTATTGTGTATATGATAATTTACAGTTTCTTGGATACCCCTGTTTAGGGGTGTATGACATACAGAGTTTCCTTAGTACTCCTTTGAGCTTGGGATATTATCAGTAGTATTTCAGATAGATGATATTTATGTTATATGTATATAAATGGCAAAAAAATTATATAAGTAGCAGGTCGTTATAGTTTGGTATCAGAGCCTAAGTTGCTAGGTTCTGTAGACTATTGAATGCAGTGGGAACAATACCAGAATATAGGAAAAGAATTTGAGGTTTTGTTTTGTGGTCTGAATACAGGATTTTCATGGTGGTTTTTGTATTTTTCCTGAGGTGACGATTTCAAGAAAACCATAGTAAACTATCGACGAGTCATGTGTTTAGATTGCAGGATTGGATTTTGGGGTTGGAACGGGGGAGTTATTAATAAAGAATCTGAAGTTTTAGTTGAATGAATAGATTAGATTTGTCCGAGAGATAGAATTTTGAAATAGCGTTATATGTATTTTCAGGATGGATCCGGGGAGCAGTGTTACAGATGCGAGAGGTGACTGACCCGGACCCTCTAGTATGGGAGGTGGAGATACATATGATGTATTATGTAGCGTCACTCAGTAGGTGATGGCTGAGATGGCTAGGAGCGGAGGAGAGCGTGGCTGCACGATCGAGCAGTTTACGCGGATGAAGCCTCCATCTTTTGTTGGAGGACCTGACCCGATTGTAGCCGAAAACTGGGTTTAGGACATAGAGAAGATTTTAGTAGTGCTAGCATGTACAAACGAGCATAAAGTGGCATTTGTGTCGTTTAAAATGACAAGCGATGCAAAGTGCTGGTGGATATCTGGCCGGATGATTGAGGAGCAGAGGCTGGATCTAGTGCCAGTATCATGGAGTCAGTTCAAGGAATTATTCTTTGAGCGATATTTCCCTTGTAATGACTTGAAGAATAATGGTAATTAAATAATGAATAAAGAGGGAGGAAAGGAAATAAAAAAGGGGGTAGCAGGTCTTTGTTAACGACGCAACATATTGGGCTCGTCGACGAGAAAATACCGAGAGAGGTTTTGGGTGATTCTGAATTTTTTTGACGAGGAGAGAGTTCGTCGGCAAGTTGTCTTCATGGCCTCGTCAACGAGGTGACGTGGCTCGTCAATGAAGACCAGTGTAAAAGTAGCTCTAAACACCATTTTTTGGTGGATTTTTGCTGCAGAAATTCTCTCTCTCTCTCTCTCCCTTTCTTCGGTTCCTTACCCTTCTCTCTAAGATCTCGGGCCGATTTTCTGTCGGTTCGACGATCTGAAGCCGCCACGACGCTCCTGGTAAAGTTCTCTACAAGTTTTCTGGAGCGAATCGTTGGTGGGATGAGTTTGGAATTCATCTCAAATTCAGGGTAAGACTTTGTACTTAGTATTTGACTTTTTAACAGTTGTAAAAAGCGTAGTATGCATAGATATACTGAAGTTTAGTTATGAGAAATATCATTTTCAGGGTGTTGAACCAGGAACCCTGCAGGTGTGGGACTGCTTATTTTAGGGGCTTTTCAGGAATCAGGTAAGGGGATAAACTAAACTAGTTATTTTATGAAAATGTATGTATGCTATTACAACATCTGATTTCAGGAAAATAAATATATTTATATATGCTTTATGTTTGAGAAATACTACTGTAAAGATCATATGTTTAAATATGTATGAAACCTATTTCGTGTGGGATGAGTAGAATTTATAATGAAACACTGTTTTCTGGGAATATAATAAATACATGGATTTTTATAATGAAAAATCGGTGTACGGGCCGAGCTATGGATATGATTTGCCAGCGTACGGACCGAGCTATGGATATGATTTGCCGGCATATGGGCCGAGTTATGTATATAATTTTTCGGCGTACGAGCCGAGCTATGGATATGTTTTACCGGCATACGGGCCGAGCTATGGTAAAATATGAAATGCCAGCGTATGGGCCAATGATTTTCATAATGTATATATATGCAAAATGATGTGATGATAAACTTGACAATTGTTAGTATGAAATATCCATGTATCACAATTTCATTATATGTTACATATTATCAGAACCTGGTTGGTTTGGTTTAGGCTAACACTTGCACGGTACCGCTACTATGTGTTCGTGATCATCACGATATTGTGTTAATGCTGCTGTACGGAGTAGCGTGAGATTGGATAGTCAATGTGGTTTTAAGAAGTGTGAGCGCCTCTGGTGTATGGACCAGGTTTGGTAGACTCATCGGAATTACAGACTATACTTTTGACTTGGTAGTGGTCGGCCAACCATTGTCAGGTCCCATCTTTGGGCCACACAACCCAATCATGTGGGGGTAATACATGACAACGGCTAGCTAACCTACCAGGGTTGTTTTCGTAGTATATTATATAAGATGAATTATGTTTATGAAAATCCTGTATATTCTACCATGATATGAGAATATATGTTTCCCACATATGATACAGACAGTTATATTGATATGTTTATATATGATTTTATATAGAACACGGAAATACTCATGTTGCCACACACTAGCATTAGTTTATTTCCCTTACTGAGAGGTATCTCACCCCGAATTACATGAAATTTTTAGGAGCCCCTGATAGGAGAGCGGATAAAGCTCCGTTGAGATAGTACTGTTGATATGCCATTTTTGAAGGGTATGTTTTGGTGGGGACGGTTGAATTTTGTGGGAAATGTCCCTAGGACTTTATTTTTGGGGTGTGTATATAAATATAATGGATGTAATAACTTTGATATTGGAATGAATGAGTTTGCATTATGATATTATGATTTTATGTTTCCTACTGCTTAGGCTTCTGTTATGTGTTTTTGTTTTATCTCTGGTACCCACAAGTTTAGGTTGATCATGATCTGCTGGATTTATTATACTGATTTGTATTATTAAAGGAAAAAAAAATGGAAATTAAGTAGGTCTTTACATCCCTTCTATCGTTCGGAGTGTGAAGGCAGCAGAATTCCTGCATTTGACTCAGGGATTGATGACAGTGACATAATATGCTGCACGATTTATTGAGTTGTACCGTTTCGCCCCACATTTGGCACCAGACGAAGAGAAAAAGGCAAGGAAGTTCGAGGAAGATCTGAAACAAAGTTTATTTGAGCAAGTTATCGGCTTTCGGGCACAAGAGTTTGTAGAGGTGGTGGATAGAGCTGCTATTATTGAGAGTGGTATGCAGAGGAGTGTTGCGGCTCAGAGTCAAAGGAAGAGGTCCGCAACTCAGGATTTTCAAGCGAGCTCTGACCGAGGGCCCTAGAAAGGAGATCGATATGGAGGTGGTTAGGGACGGATGATGGGCCGCAGTGGTTCATAGGGTGGGCGGGCTATTCTTACTAGTTCTAGATGTGGTCGGAGACATCCAGGAGAATGTAGAATGGGAGAGAACGTCTGCTACCATTGTGGGAGACCCGGGCACAGATCTTGGTTATGTCAGGGATTGCCTGCTTAGGCACCAGCTCCCAGACCATATTGAGGTAGTTATCAGACGCCTCATGGTGGCCAGCAGAGGAACAATGCACCGGCGAGAGTGTATGTGTTGATGCCAGGTGACGCCGATGCAGATGGAGACGTAGTTACAGGTACTCTTACTGCTTTCTTATATACAATTGTTGTTTTATTTTATATAGGTGCCACCCACTCTTTTATTTCATCGATGTATGCTAAATTAACGGGGTATGAGGCACAGTTGTTGGATATTGGATTGGTTGTGGCTACGCCTATTGGATTAGTTGTGAGATGTAGGAGGGTACTCAGGAGCTTTCCAGTGACTATTTAGGGAAAGATATTGCCAACTGATCTTGTGATATTAGATATGCAGACATTTGATATAATTTTGGGTATAGATTGGTTGGCAGTTAACCATGCTAGTATCGATTGTCACTTGAAAGAAATGATTTTCAGACCTCCAAGTAAGCAAGAATACATGTTTCTTGGTTCACGGGTACGTTCTTCGCCACAGCTTGCATCAACCATTCAAGTGAGTAAACTGATTCAAGAGGGCTGCCAGGGATTTGTTGCCTACACAAAAGAATTGCCAAAAGAAGAATCAAAGCAAGCCGATATTCCCGTGGTCAGAGAATTTTTAAACGTATTTTCAAAACAATTACCTAGTTTACCACCAGACCGTGAAGTTGAGTTTACTGTGGATTTTTTACCGGGGTTAGCACCAGTATCCAAAGCACCTTACCGAATGACCCCAGTCGAGTTAAAAGAATTAAAAGATCAATTGTAAGAATTACTGGATAAAGGATTTATCAGGCCCAGTGTGTCGCCTTGGGGAGCACCGGTTTTGTTTGTGAAAAAGAAAGATGGGACCATGAGGATGTGTATATATTATAGAGAGATAAATAAATTGACAATTAAGAATAAATATTCTCTTCCCAGGATCGATGACTTATTTGATCAGCTCCAGGGGCCTCAGGTTTATTTTAAAATTGACCTGCGGTCAGGTTATCATCAGGTAAGAGTGAGGGCAGAAGACATCTCAAAGACAACGTTTTGAACAAGATATGGGCATTACGAGTTCTTAGTGATGCCATTTGGGTTGACTAACGCCCCAGCAGTATTTATGGATTTGATGAATCGGGTGTTCCATCAGTACTTGGACCAGTTCATGATTGTATTCATTGATGATATACTGGTATACTCGAGGAGTTTTGAGGAGCACAAGTATCATTTGAGGTTGGTATTGCAAACATTAAGAGAGAGAAATTTATATGTGAAGTTCAAGAAATGTGAATTCTGACTGAGGCAGGTTTCTTTTCTTGGCCATGTGATCTCAGAGGCAGGTGTATTGGTTGATCCGAGTAAGATAGAGGCAGTAGTGAATTGGGTAAGGCCAGGGAATGTTCAAGAGATTAGAAGTTTTCTAGGTTTAGTAGGTTATTATCGGCGCTTTGTGGATGGTTTCTCCAATTTGTCAGGTTTATTGACGCGACTCACGAGGAAAAATGTAAGATTTGAATGGACTGATGACTATGAGCAGAGCTTTTAGGAATTGAAACAGAGGTTGGTTACTGCCCCAGTGTTGGCTATTCCATTAGGGGAGGAAGGGTTTATGATATACAATGATGCGTCCTTGAAGGGACTTGGATGCGTATTGATGCAGCACGATAGGGTTATTGCGTATGCTTCTAGACAACTTAAAGAATATGAAAAGAACTATCTTATGCATGATTTGGAGTTAGCTACGGTAGTGTACACTCTTAAGATTTGGAGACATTATCTGTACAGTGGGAAGTGTGAAATCTTCATGGATTATAAGAGCATGAAATATTTATTTACCCAGAAAGAGCTGAATATGAGGCAAAAAAGGTGACTAGAACTTATTAAAGATTATAACTGCAATATTAGTTACCACTCAGGGAAAGCGAACGTGATAGCAGATGCTCTGAGCAGGAAATTAGTGGGACTAGCACTGGCAACTATGGAAATTCAGCACCCGATCCTGATGGATTTGGAGAGACTTAGTATAGAGTTAGTAGAGAGTAGTCCTTAGGAATTTGTTGTCATCCTAGTTGTACAACCTACGCTATATGAGAAAATTAAGGTAGTTCAGTGTAATGATGCAGAATTGGCGGAGGTAATGGCAAAAGTGCGGGATGGACAGGGAGAGGAGTTCAGTATCTCTGATGATGGAGCTCTGAGATTTTGCACTAGATTGTGTGTACCGGTAGATGATGATATTAGGACAATTATGGAAGAGGCTCACAGATCACTATACACGGTTCATCCTGGTAGTACTAAAATGTATAGGGATCTACGAGAGTACTTTTGGTGGAGTGGAATGAAAAGTGAAATTGTCGAATTTGTACAGTAGTGTTTGATGTGCCAGCAGGTTAAGGTTGAGCACCAAAGACCAGCAGGACAGTTACATCCAATTTTCATTCCAGAGTGGAAGTGGGATCACGTTTCTATGGATTTTGTTACGGGGTTACCACCAGTGCGATAGGGATTGAATGCAGTTTGGGTGGTTGTTGATTGCCTGACGAAGACCACTCATTTCATCCCTATTAAAGTCGGTTATTGCATAGATATAATGGCAGAAATATATGATCAGGAGATAGTTTGCGTCCATGGTGTATCGGTATCCATAGTCTCGGACCGAGATCCTTTGTTTACTTCGCGATTTTGGAAAAGCTTTCAATAGGCTATGGGTACATAGTTAGCATTTAGTACTGTTTTTCATCCCCAGACAGATGGTCAGACTGAGAGGACAATTCAGACATTAGAAGATATGCTTTGTGCATGTGTGCAAGATTTTGGGAGTAGCTGGACTCATTTTTTGTTGTTAGTTGAATTTTCTTACAATAACAAAAATCAGGCTAGCTTCAGCATGGCACCATATGAGGCATTGTATGGTAGGAGGTGTCATTCTCCTATTTTTTGGGATGAGATAGGTGAGAGATGAGTTTTGGGTCCAAAGATTGTACAACAAGCATATGATAAGGTCCGACTAATTAAAGAAAGAATCAGTACTGCGTAGAGTTGGCAGAAAAGTTACGCGGACACTCACCGTCGGGGTTTAGAATTTGACGTGGGAAATCAAGTATTCCTAAAAGTAGCTCCTCTGAGAGGGGTTATGAGGTTTGGAAAAAAGGGTAAGTTGAGCCCTACGTATATTGGCCCTTTTAAGATACTTGAGAGAGCGGGGTTAGTTGCCTACAGGCTAACTCTATTGCTAGTTTTATCTAGAATACACGACGTATTTCATGTTGCTACATTGAGGAAATACATCCCAGATCCATCCCACATAATCAATTATGCAGAGATAGAGCTTAAAGATTTATTAGCTTATGAAGAAGTACCAGTACAAATTTTGGATAGAAAGACACAAGCATTGCGCACCCAAGAAATTCAGCTAGTAAAATTTTTGTGGAAGAATCATGCTATAGAGGAAGCTTCTTGGGAGCTCGAGGAACAGATAAGATAGAGATACCCACTGTTGTTCCAAGATGTTTAGTGGTAATCAGGTATAGTATAATAGTTAGATAGTGTTTCTTTTGCAGGTACATGTATTAATTTAGTTAGTAGGTAGTCTTTTAGTTTTATATGTGTAATCTCCCAGAACTTAGAATGTAACCATGGTATTCCTCCGCCATAAGTGAGGGTAAGAAATAAAATAAGTAGACTATTTGCCTCTATGGGATGATAAATTGTATGGATAGTGTTCAACAAAGATAGTAAATTTTGAGGACGAAATTTTATAAGGAGGGGAGAATGTAATAACCCAAGAAATTAATTAGGGTTTCGTCGATGAACGCAGGGGTTTCGTTGACGAACGTTCATAAGGACCTCGTCAACAAGGACATGTCTCGTCGATGAGAAGATACCGAGAGGGGGTTTGTGGCAGTCTGAAACTTATCGACGAAGGGTGCAGGTTCGTCGACAGACTTTCTTCAGGACCTGTTGATGAGATGACGTGTCTCGTTGACAAATCTAGGGCTATAAGTAGCTAAAAGCCAGATTTTTGACTGAAATTCAGTGCAGGAATATCTCTCTCTCTCTCTCTAAAACGTTCCCCTCCCCTTCTCTCTTTGATCCCAGCTCTGTCTCTTGCCGGATCGATGATCTAAAGCCACCACGATGCTCTTGGGGAAGTTCTCTGTATGTCTGCCGCAGCGGATCGATGGTGGAAGTGATTCAAATTTCATCCCAATCTCAGGGTAAGACATTTTATTCAGTATTTGCCTTTACCATAGTTATATAAAATGATGTACATAGAAAAATAATGGTATTTTGTTATGAGGGATATTATTTTCAGGGTGTTGAGCAGGGAACCCTGCGGGTATAGGGCCAGAGTACAATAGGGGCTTTTCAGAATTTAGGTAAGGGAAATATGCTATGCTAATGTTTAACAGCAAATTATATATGTATATTTACAAGCATGATGATCAGTTTTTTTTCTAGAATATCATGAGTATTATTATTTTAGAGAAATTACCGATATGAGACATGAGATTTTAATAACATAGTTGTGTGGCTTGAGTTTATTATATTTTAGCATGATTGATTATGTAACTTTACAGATGTTCATTTATACAGATTATTAGCAGAAAATGAGACTTATAATATTTCTTAGAATAACGTGATTTCTAAACCATAACACTCAGACATAGATTACAAATATTACAAACAGTAATTACAGATATTACAGACATAAATTACAAATATTACAGATAGAAATTACAGATATTCCAGATTTACAATGTTATGGTTGTTTTGAAATCATATTAAAATAGCAAGATAAATATATATATATATATATATAGTATTACACAGTATCAGATCCTTGTGGATATTATAGATAGAGATATATAGTAGAGCACGGTACCGTTGCCATTATAGACACGTGCAACCACATAACTTAGATAGTATGTGGATTCCGTCTAACTGTACCAGGAGAGATTGCAGTCTCTCTAGCATGCTGGGTTGAGGTAGCCGGTTAGACGAGATAGAGGTGGAGATTACCCGGAGAGATTACAATGGGCAAATTGATATAGATTGGCGGATGTTAGAGATATAGACTGACTTACCTGGTAGGCCAACCAGAGTAAGTATAGCCTACGGGCTATACAACCCTATCATGAGGGGATATATCATGATATACATATCCCAGGGTATAGCAGAAGTTCCTATGTACAAATATATCACACAACAGCAGTTTATATTATCATATTGGCAGTATGTACAAATAACAAACTCAGATACCTAGTTGTATTTTAAACTACATTACATATGTTCTATACAGTTTATTAGCTTATTCATATTACAGTATCAGTATTATTTCAGTTTATTAAATGTATAACTCAACCGCCACACACTAGTAATAGCATATTTCCACTTACAGAGCATTGTCTCATCCCAGTGACTTACCATTTTTCAGGAGATCCAACTAGGCGAGTAGATCAGGCTCGCAGGTAGAGGACGACTTACACTGCCCTTATTGGAAGGGTAGGTGTTTCTCTGGTATCAATGTTATGGGGTAGATCCCAGGTTTAGATGACTTCACTAGGTATTTTGTTTTGTAGATATACTTCAGATTATTATAGCTTTCTGGTATTGTGTATATAATAATTTACAGTTTCTTGGATACCGCAATTTAGGGGTGTATGACATACAGAGTTTCCTCAGTGCTCCTTTGAGTCTAGGATATTATCAGTAGTATTTCAGATAGATGATATTTATGTTATATGTATATAAATGGAAAAAAAATTATATAAGTAGCAGGTCGTTACACTTGTGGTCCATGAAGATCTCACATTGTTCACCATACAAGTAGTGTCTCCAAATCTTCAAAGCATATACTACCGCCGCCAACTCTAAATCGTGCGTTGGGTAATTCTTCTCATACTCCTTGAGTTGCTGAGAAGCATAAACAATTACTTTCCCCTGTTGCATAAGCACACATCCCAACCCCTTCAGCGATGTGTCACTGTAAATCACAAAACCACCATCCCTAGATGGGATGGCTAAAACTGGAGCAGTGACCAGTCGGTGTTTCAGCTTTTGGAAACTCTACTCGCACTCGTCATTCTAAACAAATTTTACATCCTTCCTCATCAACCTTGTCAGAGGGCCAGATAACTTAGAGAATCCCTCCACGAACCGCCGGTAATACCCAGCTAGTCCTAGGAAACTCCGAACATCCTGCACGTTCTTCGGTTTCACCCAGTCAACCATTGCTTCTATCTTACTAGGATCAATTAAGATACCACCCTTCGACATGACATGACCTAGAGACACAACCCGATTCAGCCAAAACTCACATTTCTTCATCTTAGCATACAATTTCTTCTCCTGTAGTACCTAAAGTACCAAACCTTAGATGGTTCTCGTGCTCTTTCGAACTCCTAGAGTATACCAGGATATCATTGATAAACATCATTACAAACTGATATAGGTATTCATGGAAAACCCTGTTCATTAGGTCCGTAAATACCGCCTTATTTTTCCCACACTTAAAATATTGTACGTCATTTCCTTTTCTTGGAATTGGATCGAGCCTTATTGTTACTCGGACCACTCTGGAACTTGCTTCTCCCACAATCTTGATCACCCTTCGCCATGAGCCCTTCATCTTGAATATTTTCATCATTGACCTTCTTCCTTTGATGGAAACTCAACAGGGCACTTGTGGTATCCTCCAACTCTAGAGTCTCATTCCCTCATGTCAAAGTCGTTACCAGATTCTCATATGTAGGAGATGTAGGTAGGGAATTCAGCCTCATTAATGTTTTGTCTTCGTCCTTACATCAACTTGCTTCAAATCGCTGATGATCTAATTGAATACATTTATGTGTTGATTCAGGTTTGAACCCTTAATCATCTTAAGGCCATAGAGTTTTGGCTTAAGATACAACTTATACATCAATAACTTGGACATATATTGGCTCTCAAGTTTCAATCAAACTGCCACCGGAGATTCCTCATCCATGACATGATACATCACGTCATCGGCCAGACAAAGTCTAATAGTAGTCACAGCCTTCGTTTCCAACTCCTTCCAACTCATGTCGTCCGTGCCTTTCAATTGTTTTTCGTATAAAGCCTTCACCATACCTTGCTGCACCAAAAAGTCCTTAACCCTCTTCTTCCAAAGTCCAAAGTTTCTTGTTCCATCGAACTTAACAACATCGAACTTCATTGAAGAAATCCCAGCCATTGCAACCAATAGCCTTGATACCAATTTGTTGTGCAAAATGTTGAATGCCAATGCACAACGGAAACCACAAATTGAATCGGAACGTGCAATGCAACAACCAATGATGAAAAATACGAAACAAACAATCACAAAGAGAATAAAGGAAAGCAATAAAATCAAAGACACAATAATTTACATGGTTCGGCAATGTGCTTACATCCACAGGAGCAAACAGCTGATTTTCACTATCAATCATCAAAGCTTACATCAAGGGTTACAAAATATTGTTTATTTTCTAACCCTGTGCGTACAGAAGACTTAAAATGCATCTAAAACACTTTTGTAGCAAATTCCAAAGGGAAATCCTCCAAATCTCCCAATCTAATGATCTTCTGATTCAAAATCCGTGATCTGCACTGAACAATACCATCGATGGTTTAATGTCAAGGCCAATCCTAAAGACTAAAACCGTCGACGGTTATCTCCTGAGAGTAAACCGCCGATGCAACCGTCGATGGTTTCTTCCTGCAGCCTCCTTCATTGTTCTCTGCTTCACCATGCTTTCTAGACGCATGTGTTCCACTCAATATGAGCCATATATCCAACAAGTTTCCTGATAATTTCTAACTAAATAATAACAAATAAAAATCAAAAACCAAGCCTTAAGTCCCACTAGGTAGGGTTAGCTATATGAATCATTTTACGCCAATTTATGCGATCATAGACCATTTATTTTGACAGATTTAGGGATATTAAATCCTTACTCACTATCTCCTCCCAAATTATTTTAGGTCTACCTCTATCCCTTCTATTGCCCCCCATAGTAACTAACTCACTCTTCCTCACTGGTGCACTATGTGACCTATGTTGCAAGTGTTCATATCATACAAGTCGTCCTCCTATATCTTATCTTCTATAAGAGCTACACCTAACTTACCGCAAATATATATGTGCATTCCTTAATTTATCTTTCAATATTATACCACACATCCATCTAAGCATTCTCATCTCGGCAACTTTTACTTTTTGGATATTATGTTTCTTTGTCACCCAACATTCTGATCCATATAACATTGCTGGTCTTATAGTTGTCTTATAAAACTTCCCTTTCAATTTTAAGGGTATTCTACAATCATAGAGCACACTTAAAGCACTTCTCCATTTTAGCCAACCTGCTTTAACTCTATGCATTACATCATCTTCAATTTCTCCTTTAGCTTGCATAATAGATCTAAGGTATCAAAATCTACAAGTGTTATTTATTTCTTTATCATCAAGTTTAACTTTGTCTCCAATATTCCTCCTATCATTACTAAAATTACATTTCATATATTCTGTCTTATTTGTACTTATCCTAAAGCTTCTATATTCCAAAGTTTCTCTCCATAATTCCAACTTAGCCTCTACTTCGTCCTTAATTTCATCAATTAATACAATATCATCTGCAAATAACATACACCATGAAACCTTCTTTTGAATACTCTTAGTTAATTGGTCCATCACTAAACCAAAAGAAAAGGACTCAAAGCAGATCCTTGATGTACACCTATGGTGATTGGAAATTCTCTAGTTTCTTTATATATAATCCTTACACTAGTCATTACTCCATTGTACATATCCTTAATGACATCAATATACCTACTACACACACCCTTTTTTTCTAAAACCCACCATAGAACTTCCTTAGGTATCCTATCATATGCTTTCTCAAGGTCAATAAATATCATATGCAAGTCTCTCTTCTCTTCCCTAAAATTTTCCATTAATCTTTTTGAAAGATATATAGCTTATGTGGTAGATCGCTTAGGCATAAAACCAATTGATTTTATGAGACCTTTGTTTCTAACCTTAATCTTTGTTCAATTACCCTTTCCTATAGTTTGATCGTATGACTCATAAGTTTAATTCCACGATAGGTATTACAATTTTGAATATCTCCTTTATTTTTGTATATAGGTATTAAAGTGTTTTTACCCCATTCATCTGACATTTTCTTAGTTTTTATAATTGTATTATGTTGGCCTAACAAGACTTTCACATCTTGTTTTGATGGTAACAAATAAAGGATGGTTTAACTAATTCATGTTCAAGTGATGAAATTTCAGAAACTCTAAAATGACAAGTTCAAAAAGATCAAGAAATAATGACCAAAGATCACCAAGTGCTTAAAGTCATACTACATTTACAAAGTGATCAAGTGGAAGCTCATGGAGACTCAAGATAGTTAAAGCAAATGAAGCTCAAAGAATGATCAAGCTCAAGGAAAAAGAAAGGATATTCATGAAGACTTCATAGAACAAAAAGAGTTTTTAAGTTTTAGGAAGCTTCATGTAAGTACTTCAACTCTAAATATTATTTTGGATGAGATGAAGCTCATTAGGGGATAAAATGGACTTAGAGACCTTATTTAAAAAACCCCTAAAAATATATTTTAAATGTAAGAAAGCAAGAAAGCCAAGGGTTTTGAAAACAAAGAGAAAATAGATTTTTTATCTATTCAAGCAACTGAGGAATAAACCTTAAGAGACTGAAGATTTTCCTGAAAGAATTCTAAAGAGGTAGTGTAGCCTTAGGCGACTGAAGTTGGACCTCAGGCGCCTGACCCTGGTTTTCAATAGAGAAATAAAACAGCGCGCTGAAGGCTCAGGCGACCAAACCTTGACAACAACTATATTTTTTAAATGTTTTAATTTCAAATTTAAACTTCTTGCGATCCAAACTTTTTAGAAACTTAGGGGACACTCCAAGTAATCTTGGCAGCACGAATAAGACCCTTTCTAAGCCTATAAATACCTGGTCTATGAAATCAAATAATACCAAGAATTGAAAATCATCTTTTAAAGCTCTCTTACTCTCAAAGCTTTCTTTCCTACTGAATTGCTACTAATCAACTGTGATTATTCTGAGTTTATAATTTCTTCTCTGAGCAAAAATTCTAAGCTCTTGAATCTTATCAAGAGAAGAATACCAATGAAATAATTCTTGAACTTCATACTTCATTCCTTTTGATATTTTGATTGAAGTATATTAGTGATTTCAAATTGTACTAACCAGCTCTATCCGAGAGCATTCATTGTACACACATATTTGTTAGCCTAACAAGGCTTTCACCTCTTGTTTCGATGGTAACTAATGAAGGAAAGGTTTGATGACATTGTGTGTTCAAGTAAGGATGTTTTTAAGAAACTTAGAAAGCCAAAACCAACAAAGCTTCGAAAGATCACCAACAAGCTTAAAGGTGCGTGATATATCATGAAGTGATCAAAAAGGGAAGCTCAAAGACAGTTGAACATAGAAGGAACTCAAAGCTCAAAGATAACCATGAAGCTTAAAAGAACAAGAAATGTTTATATTCTTAGGAAATCTTCATGTAAGTACTTCAAAGGTAAAAATGTCATTGTGAATGAAATGAGGCTCATTAGGGGATATAAATGACTTAGAGAATTTATTTTAAAAACTCTGAAAAATATTTTTCAAAAGCAAGAAAGCAAGGAAGTCAAATATTTTTGAAAAAGGCAAGAAAAATCAGAGAAAGATAACTTCAGGCGACCGAGGTGAAAACCCAGGCAACCAAAGATTTTGATGAAGAAATTTTAAACAGGCAGTGTGTCTTCAGACGTCTGACCCTGTATCTTCAGGCTCCTGAACCCACTCTAGCAGGCTAAGGTTGCACTTAAGGCAATCGAAGTACGGCAATGGGCAGATTTTTCAAACTTCTAATTTTCAAATCTAATTGACTTGCGCCCCAACCCTTTTAGAAACTTAGGAGGCACTCTAAGCAAACTTGGGCAGCACAAATGTGAATGTTTTTCAATTCTATAAATACATGGTTTTATGATCTTCACAAAAACACCAAGCATTGAACATTCTTTCAAAATATCTTTTACTCAAAGCTATTGTGCAATCTGCTCTAAGTGCTGAATTGCTGCGAATTTCTTGAGAAATTTATGAGCTTTTACATCTTCTCTGAAGCATATGATCTAAGTTCTTGATCCTCATCAAAGAGAAGTATAATCGGTGATATTTACATTGAGCTTCTTACTTCATTCCTTTGGTATTTTTAAATTGAAGTATATTAGTTTTTCAAAGTGTACTAATCAGCTCTTTGTGTGAGCATTCTTTGTACACATCTATTTGATTTATATCTTGTAGATTTACGATTCCAAGGATTGTTTGGATCGTTGGCTAAGCAAGGGGATATTGCTTAGAGAGGCGGGCGCTAGCCTAATTAAGGAGTGACCAAACGAGGGTACATTGTTTGGAGAGGCGGGCTCTGGCTTACTGAAGGAGTGTGTAAAGGTTTGTTCCGCCCGGTAAAGGAATAGGTTTAGTGAATCCTTTGGTGGTTTTCCAAAGGCGAGGACGTAGGCTAGGTATAATCTGAACCTCGTAAAAATCTCGGTCTCACTTTCTTTTTCCTTTACTCTTTATTTTCAGCACATATAAATTGCGTGGATGATTTAAATTCCTTAATCATATATACTACGTATATTTGGAAATCAAGTAAACTTAAAGTCTAATTTTGATTTGGGTTGCGGAAACCGAAAGGGAGTACGTTGGTTAAATCATACTTTGCGGAAACCATACGGGAGTACGTTACTTGGTTAACACCCAAAGATAAATTAATTAAGAGTTTATTTGAATTATAAATTTTGGGAAGAGTGTGAGTGCTTTATTGAAAATCATATTGAAGAGGCAAATCCATTAATACAGGGCTTTATATCAGCAAGTATAAATTATCATTCACTAAAGGGCTTGGTTCAAATTTATATTTATAGGACTTATATAAACAAACAACCATATTAAGTTCTTACATTACCCAAAGTGTTGTATATCTTAATTTTGGTTTGGTTGTTTGCTTTCAAATTGTGGTTGATTGATTACTTGAATGATTAAATGTTTGTGTGGTTGTGGATTAAATAAAGAAATAAGTTTTTTACTGAAAGTTTGAAGAATCAACAATAAGTTAAAAATTCCTTAAAAGATTTAAAAGAAAAATTTTAAAACCCAATTCACCCCCCCTTTTGGGAGTACACCTTAGTTTTCAATATTTTATCTTCTTTTTGTAGTTTTTTACGGTTCAAGGTTGTTTGGATCGTTGGACCAAGCATGAGGTATCGCTTGGAGAAGGGTCTCTACCATTAAGGAAGTTTGTAATGGTTTGTTCCGCTTGAAAAGGAACGATATAGTGGAAACCTTAGGTGGTATTGGCCTAAGGCGAGGATGTAGGCTGGGGATAAGCCGAACCTCGTAAAAATATTGGTCTCACTCTTAACCTTTCTCTTTATTTTCTGCATATATAAATTGTGTGGTGTGTATTCAAAGTGCAAGAAGCCAAAACCGAGATTGAGAAGACTTTTGACTTAAGAAAGTAAGTTGATCTTTTGTGGAAACCTTAAAGAGAGTACGTTGATCGTTTGCGAAAATCTTAGTTGAAAGAAAGCAAACAAATTTCATTCATAATAGGGCTTGAATCAAATTCATTCACAACAAGGCTATAACCAAACTCTACTTTGAGTGTTTGGAATCAACAAAGTGCTGCATCTTGTTTATTGTGTTGATTGGATTATTTGGTTGTTGTTTGCTTGTGTTGAGATTGAGTGTGGTTTGTGGATTGGTTAAATATATACGTATTATTGTGTGATTGCTAAAAAGGTTGTGAATTCATAAAAAGTTTATAAAGAAAATTTTAATAACCCAATACACCCCCCCTTTTGGGATTACACCTCAATTTTCATATTAAATAAATTAGTTAACCATATAATTCCGTTATCACCTAAGCATTTCAAACTTTAATTAGGATGTTATCTGATCTCATAACTTTCCCATTTTTCATCTTTTTTTAGTGCAAACTTAACTTTGTTAACTCTAATTTTGTGAATAAATCTGATATTTTTAGTCTTTTCCTCATTTGACAATTCTAATTTTAAGCCTTCTATTTGGTTTTCATTAAACAACTTACTAAAGTAACTTCACAATCTTTCTTAATTTAATGTCTTCGTCCTTAACCAAGACAATATCATCCTCACTTTTTAAATATTTTACATTTCCTAAGTCCTTACTCTTCCTTTCTCTAGCTTTAACAAGTTTAAATATATATATCTTTCCACTTCTTTTGTATCTAACCTATCATACAAACTATTAAATGATCTGTATTTAACTTCACTAACGACATTTTTTGCATCTTTTCTTGCCTTCTTTTACTTTTCAAAGTTATCCTTGCTTCTACATTTTTGCCACGTTTTATACCAAATTTTTTTTGTCTTTACGACTTTTTGTACATCTTTATCCCACTACCAACTTTCTTTGTTATTCGAGAATCTTCCCATTAATTTACCTAAAACCTCTTTTGCTATCGTTTTAATAGAGTTAGCTAATTTACTCCAAAGAGTATTTGTATCTATCCCATCTTCCACAGCCCAATCCCCATCTTTGATCATTTTATCTTTAAATTTTATTATATATTCTCCTTTTAGGTTTCATCATCTAGTTCTCTTACATTGGTTTATTTTATCATATTTTTTCCATTTTTTAATACATATATCTAACACTAAGACTCTATATTGTGCGGTTAGACTTTCACTTGGAATAACTTTACAATCCTTGCATGATAAACGATCTACCCTCCTAGTTAAAAAAAAAAAAAAAAAATCTATTTGACTTCTATTTTGTCCACTTTTAAAGGTTATTAAGTGTTCTTCTCTTTTCTTAAATCAAGTATTCATTATACTAAAATCATATGATATAGCGAAGTCTAAGATGATCTCCACAGGCTCATTTTTGTTTCCATATCCATATCCTCTATGTATCCTCTCATAATTTTTTATTATCCTTTCCAACGTGTCCATTTAGATCCCTTCCTATAAATATTTTCTCAGTCCCTAGTATGCCTTGTATAATACTATCCATATCTTCTTAAAATTGTCTCTTAAGATTTTCTGTTAAGTTAACTTGAGGAGCATAAACACTAATGATATTTATTATCTTTTGTCCTAATACCATCTTGATTTTTATAATTTTATCTTTTACTCTATTTACATCAACAACACTATATTTTAAGTTTTTGTCTATAATAATTCCTGCTCCATTCTTATGTTTTTCTTTTCCAGTGTACCAAAGTTTAAATCCCGATTTATCATTTTCTCTAACTTTCTCCCCCACACACTTAATTTTTTAAGGCAAATTATATTAATTCTTCTTATGATCAATGTGTCCACAATTTCTATACTTTTACACGTAAGTGTCCCTATATTCCAAGTTCTAATCTAATCCTAGTTTCCTGAACTAACGTCTTTACCTGCCCACGTCCAAAATGATACAGGAACCCTCGCATATTTGACATCGTACCTGAGTGACGATCTAGCCCACCCTCTCCCACTTTTTGCTACACTCGGGTGGTACAAGTGCAAAGCGTCACTCGTAGGGGACGCCCCAACAAATATTCGGTAAGGATTCATATCATAGTGATCTGAAAAATTTTACACTAGCTATCAACTACCTAACGCAACCCTCCTCTTTTACTCGAGCTTGGAACTTGTTGTGTGTGAAAAAATTAAGACATTAAGTGCATCATAAGCGAAGTTTGTTCAAATTGACTTTATAAAAAGGATGTCATTTAATGACTTTCCTTTCTCCATTTTAATTTTTAGAAATTTGAATTCTAAAACTTTCTTTATTTCATTCGCTTGTAAATTCTTTCCTCTTTAAAGTTTTATGACTACGTAATAAATTATGAGTCATCTCTTCTATCTTGAAACTACACCATTACACCATTCTTGGGGTCTATCTAAGCACATAAGGAAATATTCCTTTTCCTTCTTTATTTTTGAATTCCTTACATATAAAATATGCAATTTAACAATAAAGACAATAGGTCATCACTTCTGTCCAAAATGTCATTATTAAACAGTATTTGATTTAGATACACAATAAATATATCCATTGTTCTACCTTCCTTACATATAATCAGACTCCCGAACCCACCTCTCTTGTTGTAGGTCATCAAGGTATTTTGGTTTTCTTTCTTTTTCAAAAAGATGGAGTGCAAACTTTGTTTTATCAGTTTTCACTATCTATTTAAATTTTAAATCACTCTTAAATAGATGTTATACATTAAAAACTACTAAATTCCGTTTATAAGTATTTTTATACATTACTAAAAACACAAATAGATAGAAAATTAAAAGAGCTAATGTTCTTAGTTTCAAATCAACATGCACACTATACAAGAAAATTATAAATTTAGTTGTGTTTTAAATAGTATTTTTTTAATGAAAAAATTATTGTAAATTATTAATTACTGAACACTTTGATCTTAAATCAAGCTATAACATTTATCTTTGGAATGAAGACGTATAGAATACTATTTAAAACACACTCTGAAAGTGGAAGGCCTTTCATTTCAAATCACACTCTGAAAGCCCCTTTGCGAAAAAAAAAGAAGGTAGAATTATGGAATCTTTTTTTCTCTCCTTCAATTGAAAACCTCATGAAACCCGTAAATTGGTTTTGAAACCCTCACTTTACCCCACTCAGATGTGCCTTGTTGACTTTTTGAGTCTGATCCCTAGTTTTGATAATGACAAACTGCAAGTTACTAATGTGTGTGCCTAAGTACTTGAATAGATTAATCATTCAAATCACATACATGAAAGTGAAGTGCAAGTCCAAAAGACCTTAAATGAGCACATACTCCTGACATATTCCATGAAAATATGAAGAGCAAAGAAGAAGACATATTCATCTTTATTTGTAAATGCATTTATTATTTTTGAATCTGTAATAATTATTATAGTCTGTAATAATGCATCTGCATGCATGATAGGTCTATGCTTAAAGGCCATAGTCTAACCATAGGGAAATCAATGACCATAGAAAGGTCGACTACGTAATAAATTATGAGTCATCTCTTCTATCTTGAAAGTACACCATTACACCATTTTTGGTGTCTGTCTAAGCACATAAGGAAATATTCCTTTTCCTTCTTTATTTTTGAATTCCTTCCGTATAAAGACATGCAATTTAACAATAAAGACAATAGGTTATCACTTTTGTCCGAAATGTCATTATTAATAGTATTTGATTTAGATACACAATAAATATATCCATTTTTCTACCTTCCTTACATATAATCAGACTCCCGAACCCACCTCTCTTGTTGTAGGTCATCAAGGTATTTTTGTTTTCTTTATTTTTCAAAAAGATGAAGTGCAAACTTTCTTTTATCAGTTATCACTATTTATTTAAATTTTAAATCACTCTTAAATAGAAGTTATACATTAAAAACTATTACATTCCGTTTATAAGTATTTTTATACATTACTAAAAATACAAATAGATAGAAAATTAAAAGAGCTAATGTTCTTAATTTCAAATCAACATGCACACTATACAAGAAAATTATAAATTTAGTTGTGTTTTAAATAGTATTTTTAATGAAAAAATTATTGTAAATTTTTAATTACTAAACACATTGATCTTAAATCAAGCTATAACATTTATCTTTGGAATGACATATATGCCCCTTCGATCGACACATTGAATACGTATAAATTTTTATATCATCGCACAATAGTACACAAGTTAATGCGAATTGGTTTTGATTTTATTTTAGTGTAGTACTATACTTACCTACCAAATATCACTTCTTTCTTACTCACACTTTAAAATAATTGTACCATATACATAGTGCTCTATCTCATCACTATTTATAAAGTATAAAAAACAATTAAGTCATATATGCATGCACTTATTTTGTGGTTTCACAAAATTAAAAAATATATATATACTAATTTGGGGATATGAATTTCGAATTTTAAATTTGGATTCGATTGGATTTGGACGATTTTTAATACAATTTTATATTACATTTTATTCAAAATATCTCCGAATTGACCAATTTGACCCAAATCAATGGAAGGCCTTTTTTCCTAAGCAGAAATTTTTTTTCTATCAAAAGAAAAAAAAGTTTTACAATTATCAGCAAAATTTAAAATAAAAAATAAAATAAAAAAGCGAAATGGGTCCGGTCAAAATTAAGAAGTCAAGAGAAATGTACTGTAGATAGCTCATAGCTGAATACAGCGACTCCGTGAAATTCGAAGCTCGAAGACCAGGAAGGTCATGAGCCGAGCCGAGCCGATGCCGACGCGGGTGACAACTGTGGTCTTTTTGATCCTGTCTGTCAGCTCCATCCGTGTAACCCATGTGCCCGTATATATGCCCACCACCCGCAGGCCGCAACCCCACAAGCCCACTGCAATCCTGCGTTCACACACCCACCCGTTCCCTTCTCTCTCTCTCTCTCTCTCGTTCCGTAGAATCCGATCCATGGCCGAGATTCCGCCGAGAACCTCCGTTGCCTGCGGCAGCCGGCAGTCCAGCCGCCTCCAGCGGCGAGCGCCCGCTTCGCTGCAGATCAGCCCCGTTTCCGACTGGAAAAGCGCCATCCCCCTCCTGTCTCCGCTCATCACATCGCCACAGCCGCTGCCGGAGAGGAACAATCGGGCGGCGGATGCGAAGTCCAGAGACGAGTCGCGGCCGGAGCATCAGGCGGCGGAGCCAGAAAACATTGCGTTCAAGAAATGGCAGCACCCGGCCGCGCCGTTCTACTACGAGCCGGCGCCGGTGGTGCGGCCGTTTGTACCCGTGTAGATAGAAATTGTGGTTAATAGTCGTTACAACTTACATCTGTCGATTTGTGTATTGGAGGATTTCTTTGTGATCTAACAAACTTTTTTATTTTGCAAATTTTATAGAGTAATAACTTTTGTTCATAGTTTCATACCCTCTCTCTCTCTCTCTCTCTCTCTGATTGTGGATTCATGGGGCTTAAATTTTGAATTTTATGAAGCGTCGGACTAGACTGATTTGACAATGTTCATTAATCCCTTTGTTTGGTTGATGTGATGGATAAAAATGAGAAGAAGTATTGTGCAATTTTCTGTTTGTTTTGCAGGAAAAGATAATCCTTTGGACGACGAATTTGTCAGAAAGAGCGTTTCTAAGAAAATGGTCAAATTTTAAAAATTTGCAGTTGCATAAAATTTGATAAAATTTAATAAAATTTTGTTTGCTACTTTTGTTCAAATTTATGTATTAATAAATTGTTTGATTTGGGGAAAAATACATGTAATGATTTCATCATAATTAGGGTCATAATATTAGTTGAGATAAATAATGTTCAAACTTCTCTATTAAATGTTTACTTCATGTTTATAATTTAGTTTAGGAAAATCATTTTAAACCCTATTTACAATGGGTATAATTAATGACTTGTATTTAGTAAATTTATGTAATTAAAATTTGTCACTTAATGGCTGATTATTTTTGCTATAAAAATCTTTAGGGTAAGTTCATAATGATTAATTTGATTTTTGATACTAGAATGGGATGATTTGAAGGGTGGAATAAAATAAAAATTATATGACAAACATAGAAAAATATGAAAGCCGCTTTCATTTCATTCTTAGCTCAATATTTTATTTACATTTCGAAAAGTTTCATAAATGTCATTGAATTTAATTTAGACAATACATATAATTTTTCTTTTGATAATGTTCAAACTAACTTATGATTTATTCTTTAATTCAATGATTTGAAAAACTTTTGGAGGTTGCTCGGGAAGACAGGTAATTCTGTACTGAATCTTGTTAAATTTTTGTCTTATTTTTTTATTCTCTTTTATTATTAGTTTATACATTACTTTAATTTTTTATATATTCAATAACATTAGTTGTAGTATTGATGTTTGGTACAAGTGGATGTCCGGCACAATAATTACTATGTAATTGATATATCTCTAATTAAGTTTAGGATATACCGCTGCATCTAATCAATGATAGAAGTTGACTTTTTTCTTAAATCAATAATTGTATTTGTACAAGTGCATTTATTTTTCATTAAGTGTTACGAATTCTTTTGTGCATTAATTATACGCAACTCCTAAAATAATATAGGCTTCCCTCGTCTCAAACATTTTAAGCACCTTATAAATTTTTTCGTTATCATTTTTATTTCTTACGACTTGCAAAAGAAAAAAAAAAATCAAATCAAATTTTCAATAATTCAAAAACCTCATCACTTCTATTTAAAATTTCTTTCCATTGGTTATGGGTGGCCAAATGAATCGATTAATTTGCAACCCTAACCCAAATGATGCATTAATCATTATATATAATTCACTAATCAAGAGGTGGTAGAGTAGGTTGGAACTCGACGGGTGACCCGTGACCTGCTCGTTGAAATCGAGTTCAAATTTAGTAAAAATGACTTATTTATAAATGGATCAACCTGAACCCGATTTGTTTAATAAACCAGTTAGGCGGGTTTAGATTGGATACTCACCGAGTGGCTTGGGTCAACTTATTTGTGATAATGAGATAATATTTTAGGGGTTATCATAATTTATTTTTCTCCCAAGGCTCCACAAGTTCCAAAGTATTGCAGCATATAAATATAACAATGAATAAATAATGGTGAGAGCAGTGGTCTAAGATGCCGAGAGTCTAGAAAGCAACGGCCCCCCATTGATTATTGAGCCACTTTGAATGGTCGTAATAAACCAAATGGATTGCACAAGAAACGGGACAAAGCATTGGTCAGGAAAAGGACTTTTAACACAGTACTTTCTGGCTGAGAAGAGACTTTGCATTCATGCTCATTTGAAAATTGAAGAGCACTTTCTTTTTGTCTTTATTTCTCCTTTCTTGCTTTCAACTACAGCCAGTAGAGTAGTAGTGTGCCGAGTGGGCCTACTCCACTCTTAAAATCAATTCGCCATTGGAAGATGTGGTCTGAATGGAAATGGAGGCACGGCATTACATTAAAAAAAATACTGAGGAGAGAGAGAGAGAGAGAGAGAGAGTATGTTGTGTTGATGGATTCCGTGAATTTGATTAATTAATTAAATTAATTTAAAACTTTTAATTAAAAAAATTTATTAATCGAATCGATCAAAATTTTGATATTATTTTTAAAGAAAAACTCATACAAATGCAGTACTTTTTGATTGAAAAAATATTTTTTATATAGATTAATCGTGAAAACTTAGAGGGAAATATCAATCTATGTTAATGGAAGATATTCTACCATGTTTAGAGATATTACCACACTTAAAATCCCAAAGAAAATCAAAGGAGAGTGTGAATTATGCATTCTTGGGATTTGGTGGTCGATCACATGTAGGGATTGGTCGACCACTTGAAGTTAACAACTGCATTTTCAAAAGAAAAAGAGGTTGATCAACCTCTTGCATAGGGTGGTCAATCGCCTGAAGAAGAATCTCAATATACACATGTCGCTTTGATATCATAGCATGTGTTTCCATATACAATCATGATAGATACATGTTCTACTACTTCAAATTTGTATTTTTGATATAGAAAAGTAAAGAAATTAATCATGAAGCACAAATCATAACGTTCAAAGAAAAAAAAAAATTTCAACATGCCAAAATCAATCAAACGCATAAAAATGAACAAAAGGTTTGACACTGATCCTTTTGAATAAAAATATTTCGCAGATAAAGTGGAAGACCTTTCATTTCGAATCACACTTTGAAAGCCCCTTTGCTAAAAAAAAAAAAAAGAATTATGGAATCTTTTTTTCTCTCCTTCAATAGAAAACCTCATGAAACCCGTACATTGGTTTTGAAACCCTCACTTTACCCAACTTAGATGTGCCATGTTGACTTTTTGAGTTCGATCTCTGATTTTGATAATGACAAGTTACAAGTTACTAATGTGTGTGCTTAAGTACTTAAAAAGGTTAATCATTCAGATCACATACATAAAAGTGAAGTGGAAGCCAGAAAGACCTTAAATGAGCACATACTCCTGACATATTCCATGGAAATATGAAGAGCAAAGAAGAAGATGTATTCATCTTTATTTGTAAATGCATTTATTATTCTTGAGTCTGTAATAATTATTATGGTCTGTAATAATGCATCTGCATGCATGATAGGTTTATGCTCAAAGGCCATAGTCTGACCATAGGAAAATCGATGATCATAGAAAGGTCTTCTAACGCCACGTTTTTAGGCTTAATTAAAAAGCCTAGGCCGTAGACTAACCATAGGTCCCTACATATCACTTGCACAAATCCCCTATATCTTACAAATCATAACTTTGCAAACAGGGGTAAGCTATACTCAAAATCAAGACCTAAAATAATAACCGAAAGTCACTTAGTCAACTGAACCCAGCTGGTTATATTCAGCTCAGTTGACCAAACCATTCAGGGGTCAACAGTTTGACCAAGGTTCAGTCGACTGAACATTTTTGAACGTATCTTCCACAATCGGCTGAATTGGCACGTGTTTGACACCCAACTGTTTGCCCAACCAAACTTTTAGTTCATTTATAATTGAATCGACCGAACCATATGAATAGCAAACTGAATTTCAAATATAGTCGATAGAACCTTAAACGTTTTCAAAATCGCTTTAATTTAGTCAACTATATCTGTAGTTCAAGAGTGCCTCAGTTGACCATACTTATCAATACAGTCGACTAAACTTAAAATACAGTCGACCGAAACTCTTGGGTTGTCACATTTTTATTTGCGGTAATTGAGGTTAATTTTTAATTAAATTATCTTAAAATTCCCAATAGGTCCTCAACGGTCAAAATTTAAGGGATATCTATATATACCCCATCATTTGCCTTGATTAACATTGATTAGCAAAAGTAATTAGGAAAAATTCTCTCAAATCTTTTATACCTCTTTTGCTATATACTCAATATTTCAAGCATATTTTTCATACTCTCTTACATACTTACTAGCAAATATCATTTTGAAATAGAGAGTTTGTTGTTCTAGTTCTCCTCACTTGCAAATCAATTGCAAGGTGTATGAAGATTTGATTGTTTTATTGTGTGCATATTTCAAATCATTTCCTTGGCATTACTCTCCCATATTCATACATATTTGAAAAACCTTTTTGAGAGTTTTACTTGATTGTTTATTCCCATAATATTTTGTATATAAATATTTGATTGGGAATAACTTATTTTCAGCTTCCTAGTCTTTGCATTCAAATTGCAAGACTTGAGAACTTGCATACTATATTTGATAAATCTTTTGCAAGCTTAAACCCTAAGTATCTGTTGTGATTATATTTGATAAAATATTTGTGTGATACTTGATTAGGGTTTTGAGGTAACCTTGAATATTCACTCGTTGAATATATTATCTTGAATTAAAATTTCAAGATCTCACTTGAACATAAATACTATTATTTGTGAGTGCATCGATTGTTGTTTGTGCGTATTGGTACATACTTGCTTAGTTGAGAAGCATTTGAATTGTACACAAATTTATTTCCATTGTTGTAATTTAGGCATCACTTGAGGTGGGTCTTCTCTGCCCCATTAAGGAGAGGTTGTAAAGGTTGAGGTCAGCCCTGGTAATTTGACCTGATATTATAAACAGTGTCACTCCACCCGATAAACAAGCATTAGTGGAATCCTCGGGCTTGCAAGCTGAGGTGAGGACGTAGGCAATATTGGCCAAATCCCAATAGCATATTGTGTGTCTACTGTTAATTTCTAGCACTTTATATTTCTGCACATGTATGTTATATTCGATATATTGTGAATGATGTGCATGATTTAATTTTCGCATATTATTTTAATCTGCACAGTTGATATATATACTTAGAAAGACCCTAGGTTGTGTATTACTGCTGTTGGTTTAGTTGAAACTAGGAATAAAAGTTTTAAAATTTCAATTCACCTCCCTCTTGGGAATACACCAATTCCAACAATTGGTATCAAAGCCTCGTTGCATTGACTTAAAACATCTTTACAAAAGATCGCAATGGCTCACATTGGTGTATCCCCATTCAAAGAGGGACGATCACCTTCTAGTCCTCCATTATTTTGTGGTGTTGATTACACCCACTGAAAAATTCGAATGAGCATTTTTATAAAATCTATGGACTTGAGGGTCTGGCAGGTGATTGATAAAGGAATTTGTATGCTAGTAGAAAATGATAATAGTTTGATGCATGCAAATTAACATGCCATTGACTTACTGTATTGTGCTTTAGATTCTAATATTTTGCTTAAGATTGTGGCATGTAAGAGTGCATAGGAAATCTGGGTTGAGTTCGAAAAAAAGTATGGAGAGACCCAGGAGAGGGAGACCGCCACTTCGGAAGTGTTAAGTTCAAAGAATGTGTGCCACTTGTGTCAAACAAAACAACAACTTTATACGAAAAAGCGGTAAAGGTACCTGTAACTACGTCTCTAGCTGCCTTAACATCACCCGGCGTCAATGCAGAGACCCTCGTTGGTGCAATGTTCCTTTGCTGGCCTCCATAGGGCGCTTGTTAATCACCCCGAAATGGTTTGGGGGCTTATGCCTGGGCTGAGAATCCCTAACATGATCAAGATTTGTGCCTGGATCTCCTACAATGATAGCAAACGTTCTCTCCCATTATACATTCACCTGGATGCCTCCGATCACATTTAGGACAAATTGGAATAGTCTGTCCACCCTGAGGACCACTGCACCCCATCATTCATCCCTGACTTCCTCCATATTGGTCTCCCCTCCATGGCCCTCGGCTAGAATTAGTCTAGAAATCCTGAGGCGTGAACCTCTTCCTTTGACTCTGAGCTGCGACACCCTTCTGCATGCCACTCTCGATAACAGCAACTTTGCCCACCACCTCCACAAATTTCTGAGCACAAAAACCGTTGACCTACTCAAAAAAATTATGCCTTAGACCTTCCTCAAATTTCCTTGCTTTCTTCTCTTTGATTGGTGCCAAGTGTGGGGGAAATTGAGACAACTCAATAAATCGTGCTGCATACTGTGATATTGTCATCTACCCCTGAGCTAAATGCTAGAATTCTGCTGCCTTCGCACTCCGAACGATAGCAAGGAAATATCACTCGAAGAACAACTCATTGAACAGACTCCACGTCACTAGCATTGGATCCGACCTCTCTTCCTTTATCAGCTTTACCGATCTCCGCTAGAGTTTTGCCTCCCCTGTCAATTTAAATGATGCAAATGACACTTTTTGTTCATCTGTACATGAAAGCACCGCCAATATCTCCTCAATATCCTGAACCCAATTTTTAGCCACAATCGGGTTAGCTCCTTCAGCAAAAGATGGGGGCTTCATTTGCGTAAACTACTCGATCACGTAGCCACGCTCCCCCGAGCTCTTGGCCATCTCAGCCATCACCTGTTGGGTGACACTACGCAGTACAACCTCAGAATCTCTACCTCCTATATTAGAAGGTTATGCTCCGTCACCCCCAGCATTTGTACCACTGCTCCCTGGGTCCATCCTGAAAAGACGAAGAACATAATATAAGGACCCTATCTGTAACGACCTGCTATTTTTTTTTTTTAAATTACATATATACGATACTATAATTTACACTGCTCTGATACCTTCTAGTTTAAATTTAACCATCAACCTAAGCAGCGAGGAGTTGAGTTCATATAATCATAATCATAAATACACAATACCAGAGTGCTAAAATGCTCTCAAAATATACATATACAATTGAACTAGGACTATACAAAAGTACTCCCTTCCCCAAAAGACTCACCCTACTGACAGACCTGCACTGTAACCCCCTTCTATCTGTGAGCCTGATCTGCTCGCCTAGCATGAGACAACGCTCAGTAAGACGAAACATGCTATTGCTAGTGTGTGACAAATGAGTTTCAATTCTATAAAAGTATGATTCTATATAATCATGTACAGTTGAATCTGTAGATACAGTACAAATAATATAAACCACCACCTATATCTATGTTGTTTAACATATCCGTATTTTAGGTTTCTACTCATAATACTTCTAATGTACATAAGTATATTTTTTGTTTCTGTAAAACTGTATATACATAATAATAACTGAAAAACTTCCTTGGATGGTTAACTGTATGTCATGATTTAACCCCTCATGATAGGGTTGTGCGGCCCGTAAGAGGAATTTATCACTGGTTGGCCTATCAGGACAAACCACTATACTCCGTCAGTCAGATACGGTATTATCTGATGGGGAGACTGTCCACAATATAGGCACGATTGACATATCTACCATGTATTATCTGAATATGTGGTTGCACTCTGAACTGTATATAGATACGGTACCGTGCTCTGTAAACTGTATCTGTAATGGTCCATTAGAGTCTGATACTATATAGTACGTTTCTATATAAAATCTATCTGTTTTACCACGATTCTGTAATAACTGTATTAACCATGACGCTGTAATAAACTGTGTTTGTATCAACTATATTTCTGAAATAAACTGTAAATCTGAATGTTATGGTACTGTAAAAATGTATAATCATGGTATTCTGGGAATATGTTTTTTGTCTATATATTTTGTAAAACATAATCCTGAAAATACTGTAAAACATGTTCTTTGTCTGTAAAATTGTATATATAGAAACAACTGTGATAACACCCTGGGAACTGAATGTCATAATTTAACCCCTCATGACAGGTTTGTGCGGCTCATAGGCGGGACTTAACTCTAGTTGGCCCACCAGGTAAGTCAATCTGAAACTCTACCAATCATCAGTCTGGCCCACTACAATCTCTCCGGGCATGATAACTAATCTCTACCTTATCAAACCAGCCTCCTCAACCTAGAATATTGAGGAGACTGCAATCTCTCCATAGGCACGGTTGACGAAATCCATGTACTATCTGAGATATGTGATTGCACTCTGATATGAAAATAGCAACGGTATCGTGCTCTGTTGTTTGAATTTGACTAAATATTTCCTTAGGGTCTGATTCTATTCAGTACTGATATTTGTAATTATCTTAACGTTTTTACCATAATTTTGAAATAACCATAACATTTTAAACTGATCTGCATAATCTATATTTCTAACTGAATAATTGAATAATTGAGTGTTATGGTTCTAAAGTCATGGCATTCTGAGAAATACTATAAATCATATTTTATGAAAACTGCCTATTGATATTTTCTGTTAATATACTGTAAAACATGATATTTATAAAACTGTATAAATACTATACTAAGTTGTTATGAACTCATGCCACACAATTAAGTAATTAAATTCTCATGCGCTAAAATCAGCAACTCCTACTATAATAATAATATTCTAGAAAACCGAATACTAAACTGATATATACATAATTTTCTAATAAATTTTCTAAAATTCCTAACATAGCATATTTCCCTTACCTATCTGACTAGGAGTGTAACGACCTGCTACTTATATCATTTTTTTTCCTAATATAAAGTCAATCTGCCTGTAATACTTCTGAAAACATCTCAGGCCCAAAAGAGTACTGAGGAAACTTTATACTCCACACATTCCTAAGCAGAGGTGTACAAGAAACTGTAAACATCTATATACAATACCAAAAAACTATAAGTCCCAAAGTATATACATATATATCACAAAATACCGTGACATCATCAAAAACCTGGGATCTACCCCAAACCAATGGCACCATATAAACACCTACCCTTCCAGTAAGAACAGTGTAAACAGTCCTCTGCCCGCGAGCTTGATCAGCTCGCCTAGCTGGATCTCCTAAAAAATAGTAAGTTACTGGGATGAGACAATGCTCATACTATTACTAGTGTGTGATGGCTGAGTTACACATTTAATATATAGATATGATACTGATATTGTAAAACAGTTAGGTTGATATACTGTACAAATCACAAGTATTATAATTTAAAATACAACTGTGTATTTGAGTTTTCTAATCATACATACTTCTAATATTATAATATAACTGCTGTTGTATGATGTATCTGTATATAAATAGGAACTTATGTGATAATACCCTGGGATCTGTATGTCATGATTTAACCCCTCATGATAGGGTTGTGCGGCCCGTAGGCGGGACTTAATCTAGTTGGCCTACTAGGCAAGTCAATCTATATCTCTATCAACCGACAATCTAGCCCACTACAGTCTTTCCGGGCAATCTCCAAGTCTATCTCGTCTAACTGACCACCTCAACCCAGCTTGTTGGGGAGACTGCAATCTCTCTTAGCGTGGTTAGACGGAATCTACATACTATCTGAGTTATGTGATTGCACTCTATCTGAATTAGCAATGGTACTGTGCTTTGCTGTCTGAATATTTCCTCAGGGATCTGATACTATGTAATACTAATATATATGTATATATATTTATCTTGTTGTTTTAACATGATTTCAAAATAACCATAACACTATAGATGTGAACTGAAATATCCATATCTATTTGAAATATCTATAATATCTGTTTGAAATAATTGTAATATCTATCTGAAATTTTTATTTGAATAATCTGTAATGTCTTAGTGTTATGGTTTCAGAAATCATGTCATTTTGAAAAATACTATAAATCATACTTTCTGCTAATATACTGTATAGCTGGATATCTGTAAAATTGTATAATCATCATACTAAACTGTAATAAACTCATGTCATACAGTTAAGTAATTAAAATCTCATGCTCAATTTTTGTAATTCTACTTTAATGCTAATAACAATAATATTCTGGAAAAACTTATCAATAAGCTGATATACATTCTAAAATCCCTAGCATAACATATTTCCCTTACTTGACTACTGGAAAGCCCCTAGTACGACTGGTCCTACCCCCGCAGGGTTTCCCATTAAACACCCTGAAAATAACATCCCCTAGAACAAAACTTTAGTATTTCTTTGTGTACTACATTTCTTATAACTATGAAAAAGCCAAATATTGAATACAAGGTATTACCTTGAATTTAGGTTGAAATCTAAGGCAGCCCCACCAACGATCCAATCCAGCAGACTTGAAGAGAACTTCCCAGGAGTTTCGTGATGGCCTCGGATCGTCGAACCGGCAAGAATCTAGCCTGAAAACTTAGAAAGAAGGTGGGAGAGATGAACATAAAAGAGAAGGGGAATTTTGTGTGTAAATTTCCAACTGAAAAATGAAGTTTAGGCTATTTATACACTAGCCTTCGTCGACGAGCCACTTCACTTCGTCGATGAGGTCAAGAAGGAAATTCGTCGATGAATGCTTATCCTCGTCAACAAAATTCAAAATTGAAATATATCCTTTTAGTATCTTCTCGTCGACGAGACACGTCCCCGTCAACGAGCCCCTTATGTGTGCCCGTCGACGAAACCCTAGTGTTCTTCGACGAGACTCTATTTAATTTTAAAATTTTTAATTCCTTTTCTCTCATTCTCCTATTATTAAATTATGAAAATTATCTAGGTCTCTACATTCTTCCCTCTTTATAAATTTTAATCCTCAAAATTTACTATTTGTACCATATACTATTCTCTCAAGAAAATTGTCTACTTATTTTATTACTTACTTTCACTTATGGTAGAGGAATACCATGGTTACATTCTACGTTTTGGGAGATTATGTGACAACCCGAATAATAATGGGATTTAAATAATAAAGAGAATGGGAAATGGAAACAATAACAGAAGGAGGAAGTCGACTTTGTCGATGAATACCTTCTGCTCTCTCTCTCTCTCTCTCTCTCTCTCTCTCTCTCTCTCTCTCTCTCTCTCTCTCTCTCTCTCTCTCTCTATTTCTCTTTGATTTTAGGCCGAATTTATGCTGGTTTAATGATCTGAAGTCACTACGATGCTCTTGGAGAAGTTCTCTTTATATCTGCTGGAGTAGATCGTTAGTAGTGCTGAGTTGAAATTCATCCCTGAGTTGAGGTAAGGTTTTTTAAGCCAAATTTGGTCTTACGGTAGTTATAGGAAATGATATACACATGAAAATATTGAAGTTTAGTACTGAGAGTTTTCATTTTCAGGGTACTGAGTAGGAAACCCTACGAGTGTTAGACCAGGATATTTTAGGGGCTTTCTCAGTAACCAGGTAAGGGAATAAACTAAATCAGTTATTTTCATGAAAATTATTATTATGTATGAGTAAATTTACTTTCAGAAAAACATGTATTATATCTGTATATTACGAATGTATTGTACATTTGGGAAAATACTGCTAATATGTTGAAGTGAATATGTATTGAAATTAGGAATAGCTTCCCAAGAGGGGGGGTGAATTGGCTTTTAAAACTTTCGTTTTAGTTCTTTTTAAAGTCCTTAACTTCTTTTAATATTTAACTAATTCTTTTACTTGTTTATCTATTTTATCAATCAAACAAGAACTAAGTAAACATTCAATCTTCAACCACAGCACTTATTGTTAAACCAAACAAGTAATCAACTTTTCAACCAAACCAATCAATTTACCATGATTATCAAACCAAACAATCATAAGAATTCTTAGCTTGTGTGTAGCCCTGTTGTTAATATGATTTTGAACCAAACCTTGTAGTGAATGAGAATTTATGCTTGTTGATGTAAAGCCCTGTATAAATGAATCAAATCACTCTTTCCAAATATTTAGAACTCAAATAAACTCTTGGTAAATTTATCTTTGGGATGTTAACCAAGTAACGTACTCCCGTAAGGTTTCCGCAAGATATGGTGTAACCAACGTACTCCTTTTCGGTTTCCGCAACCCAAATCAAAATTAAACCTTAAGTTTGTTTGATTTCCAAATATACTTAGTTTATATGATTTTCAAATTTAAACCATCCACGAAATTTAAATATGCACTGAAAATAAAGAATAGGGAAAGAGAGAGTGAGACGAAGATTTTTACGAGGTTCGGCTTATACCCAGCCTACGTCCTCGCCTTTGGCAAACCACCAAAGGATTCACTAAACTTGTTCCGTTGACGGGTGGAGCAAAACCTTTACAAGCGATACCCCATGCTCAAACACTCCTTCACTAGGCTAGAGCCCGCCTCTCCAAACGATATCCTCTCGTTCGGTCACTCCTTTAGGTTAGAGTCTGCTTCTCTAAGCAATATCCCCTTGCCTAGACAACGATCCAAACAATCCTTGGAATCTTCAATTTACAAGAAAAAAAATAGTTGTGTATAAGAAACACTCTCTAAAAAGAGCAAGTTAGTACAATTTTAGCACTATATACTTTAATGTAAAATATCAATATGAAATATAATGAAGCTGAAGTGTAGAATTCACCAATATCCTTCTTAGATGAGGATTAGCACTTCAGAATATCTCAGCAAAAGAGATTTGTAATGAGTGAGGAAGAGAACTTTGGAAGAACAAGAGTGCTTTCAGCTTCTCAAAACATATTTTTCAATTCTTGGATGTATTTTGATTTTCAAAACCATGTATTTATAGGCTTTCAAACTTGTTTCCATGTTGCAAGAGGTTCCTTAAAGAGTTTCCTAAGTTGTTAGAAAATTTGGGGTTCAAACGGCTATAATTTAAAAAATAAGATTTTTAAAATTTTATCCGTTGAACAGTGTTCAGACATCTAAGCTTTCGAGATCAGACGTATGAAGTTCCTGAAACCCTTAAAAAAATAGAACTAGATACAAATCAGATGTCTGAAGTCAGAGTTCAGACATCTGAGGTTCCAGGTTCAAATGTCTGAAGTTGCAAGTTCAGACGTCTGAACTGATACTGCCTCTTTCTATTTTGCTCCATAAAATCTTCATATGTCTGCACTTAATCTTCAGATGTCTCAAGTAATTCTTTAGATGTCTGAACATGAAGTTCAGTCATCTAAAGTTGCCACTTCAGATATCTGAACTGAAAAGTTCAGTCATCTGATCTTTCAAGAATCTGTTTATTATAAAAAATTCTTTACAAATTGTTTTGCTCTATTTTGATTTTTACAAAACTTGTTTTAGAAAACTTCAATAGATCTTTTAAAACTTTATAATCTCTTGAAGGAGCTTCAAAACATATTTCAAATGATATTTTAAACATTAAAGCACTTACATGAGACTTCTAAGACATTAACATTTTAGGTTCTTGAGTTTTCATGCTTCATCCTTGGATTGAGTCCATCTTTTCTTCAAGCTTCCATATTCTTTGAGCTTTCTCACTTTGCCTTTCTTTGACCCTTTTGACTTTAATATTACTTGGCTTTCAACAACTCATTCATGTCCTCATAATCTTCAAAGTTTAATATATCATCTTTAAATCCATGCTTTGACTCTTTTAAGCTTCATTGAATCCTTGTGAGCACTTTGACCTTACTTTCTTATATATAAGAAATATTATTACTCACACAAATACATTAAATTTCACTTGTTTGTTAGCATCAAAACAAAATAACAAGATTTTAAGCCTTGTAAGGCCAATAATCTCCCCATTTTTTATGATGACAAACAAGGAGCAAAAATGTGAGTAAGCCTTAAAAAGGCTCCCCCTTTCAATAAGCTTCATATTAATAAGATTAATATTAATTTCATTAATCATGCTCATCACTTTCTTTTGATTTTACAAGCTTTTTCAATCAATATTAAATACTTAAATACTTCTTTTGAATAGATCTTATGCTCATGCTCAATTATGCTCAATTTTTACTTCACAACTTCTCCCCCTTTTGACATCAATCAAAAAGAAAAGAAATGATTTAAATTGAAATACAAATCATTTTAAGCATATCAATAACCATGTATTCCAAACATATGTACACACTCAAGGTAGTGTGTAGCTCACAACATTTATTCAAGATACCAATTTAAAATTTAAAATTTAAAATTTAATTCATGATATCAATTGATTAATGATTCATGACACTCCCCCTGAATTTAATACATTTAGTTTTGTTATTAATTTTGCTTTTTTTTCATCCCATGTAAAATGTTGAATCATATCATGTATCAATTGAAATTAGGAATAGCTTCCCAAGAGGGGGGGTGAATTGGCTTTTAAAACTTTCGTTTTAGTTCTGTTTAAAGTCCTTAACCTCTTTTAATATTTAACCAATTCTTTTACTTGTTTATCTATTTTATCAATCAAACAAGAACTAAGTAAACATTCAATCTTCAACCACAACACTTATTGTTTAACCAAACAAGTAATCAACTTTTCAACCAAACCAATCAATTTACAATGATAATCAAACCAAACAATTATAAGAATTCTCAGCTTGTGTGTAGCCCTATTGTTAATATGAATTTGAACCAAGCCTTGTAGTGAATGAGAATTTATTCTTGCTGATATAAAGCTCTGTATAAATGAATCAAATCACTCTTTCCAAATATTTAGAACTCAAATAAACTCTTGGTAAATTTATCTTTGGGATGTTAACCAAGTAACGTATTCCCGTAAAGTTTCCGCAAGATATGGTGTAACCAACGTATTCCTTTTTGGTTTCCGCAACCCAAATCAAAATTAAACCTTAAGTTTGTTTGATTTCCAAATATACTTAGTTTATTTGATTTTCAAATTTAAATCATCCACGCAATTTAAATATGCACTGAAAATAAAGAATAGGGGAAGAGAGAATGAGACGAAGATTTTTACGAGGTTCAGCTTATACCCACCCTACGTCCTCGCCTTTGGCAAACCACCAAAGGATTTACTAAACCTGTTCCGTTGATGGGTGGAACAAAACCTTTACAAGCGATACTCCACGCTTAAATACTCCTTCACTAGGCTAGAGCCCGCCTACCCAAATGATATCCCCTCGTTCGATCACTCCTTTAGGCTAGAGCCCACCTCTTTAAGCAATATCCCCTTATTTAGCCAAAAATCCAAACAATCCTTGGAATCGTCAATCTACAAGAAAAAAAAATAGCTATGTACAAGAAACACTCTCTAAAAATAGCAAGTTAGTACAATTTCAGCACTATATACTTCAATGTAAAATATCAATATGAAATATAATGAAGCTCAAATGTAGAATTCACCAATATCCTTCTTAGATGAGGATTAGAAGTAGGAATTCAGAGAAGGAAGGATTAGCACTTCAGAATATCTCAGCAAAAGAGATTTGCAATAAGTGAGGAAGAGAACTTTGGAAGAAAAAGAGTGCTTTCAGCTTCTCAAAATAGATTTTTCAATTCTTGGATGTATTTTGATTTGCAAAACCATGTATTTATAAGCTTTCAAACTTGTTTCCATGTTGCAAGAGTTTTCTTAAAGAGTTTCCCAAGTTGTTAGAAAATTTGGCGTTCAAACAGTTATAATTTAAAAAATAAGATTTTTAAAATTTTGCCCTTTGAACAGTGTTCAGACATCCGAGGTTTCGAGATCAGACGTCTGAAGTTCCTGAAACCCTTAAAAAAATAGAACTATATATAGGGTTAGATGTCTGAAGTCAGAGTTCAGACGTCTGAGGTTCCAGGTTCAGATGTCTGAAGTTGCGAGTTCAGACGTCTGAACTGATATTGCCTCTTTCTATTTTGCTCCATAAAATCTTCAGACGTCTGCACTTAATCTTAAGATGTCTGAACATGAAGTTCAGTCATTTGATCTTTCAAGAATATGTTTATTATAAAAAATTCTTTACAAACCTTTTTGCTCTCTTTTGATTTTTACAAAACTTGTTTCAGAAAACTTCAATAGATCTTTTAAGATTTTATAATCTCTTGAAAGAGCTTCAAAACATATTTCAAATGATATTTTAAACATTAAAGCACTTACATGAGACTTCTAAGACATTAACATTCTAGGTTCTTGAGTCTTCATGCTTCATCCTTGGATTGAGTCCATCTTTTCTTTAAGCTTCCATATTCTTTGAGCTTTCTCACTTTGCCTTTCTTTGGCCCTTTTGACTTTAATCTTCCTTGGCTTTCAACAACTCATTCATGTCCTCATAATCTTCAAAGTTTAATATATCATCTTTAAATCCATGCTTTGACTATTTTAAGTTTCATTTGATCCTTGTGAGCACTTTGACCTTACTTTCTCATATATGAGCCCTGAAATATCATTATTCACACAAATACATTAAATTTCACTTGTTTGTTAGCATCAAAATAAAATAACAAGATTTTAAACCTTGTAAGACCAACATGTATGTATGAGATGTCAAAAACTATGATTTTAGAATACAATGTATGGTTTTATACAGCAAATGTGTGGCATAAATATTATTTTACGTAGGGAAATATCATGGTATGACAATGATATGAATGAAATATGTTTTGAGAAATTATGAAAGAATACAGTACATTATGATGTTGAAAATACATGATAAATTGATTATTTTCAGAATGATATACATATATGAAATGATTTCGGCGCAAGGCCGTATTTATGTATGATTTTGACGCAAGGCTGTATTTATGTATGATTTTGGCACGAGGCCATATTTATGAAACGATCGGCATGAGGTCGTATTTATGAAATGTTTGGCACGAGGCCATATGTAGCGACCCTAATTTTCTTTAACATAAAATGTAATATAATGAATAAATGGTCAACCCGAACCCAGGGGTAACGGGGACACCTGTCATCCACAGCAGAAACCTAAGCAGTAGTAAAAATAAATTCTCAAACATCTAACCACAAGACATAATACCAAAGTTTACTATATCATCAAAATACTGTTACTATATACAACCTTCATAAAGTCAAAATAACACTAGGATCAAATAACAAAAACTCTCGATCCTAGTTCAACACTTACCCTTCTAGTAGTGAAGCTCCAATCACTCAACGACGCCCCTGGCCTGCCGGTCCCTCTGGGTTTCCTGAAAATCATTTAATATTCGGGGGTGAGACACTTCTCGGTAAGGGAAAATAAACTAAATACAGTTGTGTGACCACATGAATATTTAAGGCACTTATACGTATATAGTACATTTCATAATTCTGTAAACATTCATCATATCATACTGGATAATCATATAATTCCATATTTGTTAATAATTTATAACATACATAAAATATCTGTTATAACTGTAATATTGAAAATATACCCAAGATGAATAGCTAACTGGTGTCATGTATTACCCCCCATGACGGATTGTGCAGCCCAAAGGCGGGACCCGACAATGACTGGCCGACCACTGCCGAGTCAAATATATCTGTAAGTACGATGAGCCCGCCACACCCTGGTCCGTACTGCCAGGTGGACATCCACACTCTACTGAAAGCCACATCGACTATCCATCTCTCATCCCCTCGTGGGATGGTTAGCACTAATCTGAACGTAGATATCTGATCTACATATAGCTACGGTATCGAGCCCCTGAACTGAACTAAACTAACATTCTGGTTGTGATAACATATAATACATGATCATATATAAAATCATTACAGCCTCGTGCCGAAAGTATAGTAATTACGGCCTCGTGCTGAATATAACATAATTACGGCCTCGTGCCGAACATAGCATAAATTACGGCCTCGTGCCAAACATAACATATATATAAGGCCTTGTGCCAATATCATAAATACGGCCTCGTGCAGATAATATAAATACTTGGCCTCGTGCCAGTATCGTTTCAGGTATATATATTCTGAAAATAAATCATTTATCAAAATCATCACAACATCACTCATCTTTTCATAATACCTGAAAAACATGTTTTGCTCGTAAAATCTTTCATATCATAATACATTCACATAAAATAATATTCATTCCACACATGTGCTGTTAAAAGTCATACTTCATATTCTAAAATCGTGATTTTATGGCATCTCATACATACATATACATTTTAATCATCATAGCAGTATTTTCCCAATCGTACATTTCATTCGTAATAAACAGAAATAACATATGCTTTTCTAAAAATAGATTTACTCATAATTAATAATAATTTGCATGGAAAATAACTGCTTTAGTTTATTCCTTTACCTGACTACTAAGAAAGTTTCTAAAATATCCTAGCCTGACCCTCGTAGGATTTCGTGATCAATACTCTGAAACTGAAAATCTCCAGTATTAAACCTCAGTATTTTCATACGTACATCATTTCCTATAACTATTACAAGACCAAATTTGGCTTAAAAAGCCTTACCTCAACTCAGGGATGATTTCCAACTTCGTTTTCCCAACAATCCGCTCTGGCAAACTTGTAGAGAACTTCGCTAGGAGCATCGTGGTGACTTCAGATTGTTGATGTATATCTGGGCCAAAAATGATGTGAGAGAGAGAGAGAGAGAGAGAGAGAGAACCGAAGGGAGGAGAGAAAGGAGTGAAGCTTGCTTAATAATGAAGATAAACTCGGATTTTTCATATTTATAGAGCAGAGGATTCGTCGACTAGCCACGTCATTCATCGACGAGTCCTTCACAAATTTTGTCGATGAAATTCAATCCTCGTCGACGAAATTTCTTTGGCTGAAAACCACCCTCTCAGTATTTTCTCGTTGATGAAGCCCTGTGTTCGTCGACGAAATCCTTAAAGCCTTCGTCGACGAAACCCTGTGTTCGTCGACAAAGCTTGGCAGCTTTCCTTCCGTTCCTGGTTCTAGTTTTCCTCCCTCTTTATTATCTAAATTTCATTTTTATTTGGGTCGTTACACCATATTTATGAAATTATGAAAGATGCTATAATATCATGTATTATATGTTATCAGAACCCGGATGTTAGTTTAGTTCAGTTTAGGAGCACGATATCGTAGCTTATAGATCAAATATTTATGATTAGACTAGTGCTAACCATCCCATGAGGGGGTGGGAGATGGATAGTCAGTGTGGCTTTCAGTAAAGTGTGGACGTCCACTTGGCAGTTTGGACCAAGGTGTGGCGGGCCCATCGTACTTACAGGAATTTTTGACTCAGCAATGGTCGGCCAGCCATTGTCGAGTTTCGCCTTCGGGCTACACAACCCCTCATAGGGGGTAATATATGACATCAGCTAGCTATTCATCTTGAGTATGTTTTCAGTATTATCAGTTATAACATATGTTTTATGTACGATATGATTTACTAGCAAATATGAAAGTATATGATTATTCAGTACGATATGATGAATGTTTACGGAAATATGAAATGTACTGTATATGTATAATTGCTTTGAATATTCATGTTGCCACACAGCTGTATTTAATTTATTTTCCTTTACTGAGAAGTGTCTCACCCCCGAATATAATTAATTTTTCAGGAGACCCTGAGAGACCGGCGGGTCGTGGCCGCCGTTGAGCTTATTGAGTTACCCTACTAGGAAGGTAAGATTTTGATCTAGGATCAGGAGATTTTTGTTGTATGATCCTAGGGTTATTTTAATGTTTTGGAAGTTGTATATAAATACAATATTTTGATGATGTAGTAAACTCTGGTATTATGTTTTATGGTGGGATGATTGAGAATTTGTATTTATTGCTTCTTAGGTTTCCGCTATGATTGACAAATGTCCCTGTTACCCATGGGTTCGGGTTGACTTTTCTATTTATTATGTTTCATTGTATATTAAGGAATTTGAGGATGTCACAGATTACACATATAAAACTAAAAGACTACTTACTAACTAAACTAATGCATATACCTGCAAAAGAAATATTACCTAACTACTTACATTTTACCTGGTTATAACTAAATCTCTTGAAAAAATTGCGGGTATTTCTGTCTTATATGTTCCTCGAGCTCCCAAGAAGCTTCCTCTATAGCATGATTTCTCCACAAAACTTTCACCCGCTGAATTTCTTTGGTGCGCAGTGCTTGTGTCTTTCGGTCTAAGATTTGTACTGGTGCTTCCTTATAGACTAATGAATCTTTAAGCTCTATTTCTGCATAACTAATTATGTGGGACAGGTCTGGGGCCTATTTCCTCAACATGGAAATATGGAATACGTCATGTATCTTGGACAAGGTTGGTGGCAGAGTTAGCCAGTAGGCAACTGACCCCACTCTCTCTAGTATCTCAAAAGGGCCAACAAGCCTAGGGCTAAACTTGCCCTTCTTCCCAAACCTCATAACCCCTCTCAGAGGGGCTACCTTCAAGAATACTCGATCCCCTACATCAAATTGTAACTCCCGACGTCGAGTGTCTGCATAGCTTTTCTGCCGACTCTGAACTGTACTGATTCTTTCTTTAATTAGTCGGACCTTATCATACGCTTGCTGCACTATCTCTGAAGCCAAAACTCGCTTCTCACCTACTTCATCCTAGAAAAGAGGAGAACGACACCTTCTACCATATTGTGGCTCGTGAGGTGTCATGTCAATTCTAGTCTGATAACTGTTATTATAAGTAAACTCAACTAACAGCATAAACTGGGTCTAGCTACCCCCAAAAACTAGCACGCACGTCCGAAGCATATCTTCCAATATTTGGATTGTCCTCTCAATCTGACCATCTATTAGAGGGTGAAAAGCAGTGCTGAATGCTAACTGTGTACCCATAGCCTCCTGAAAGCTTTTCCAAAATCGTGAAGTAAATCGAGGATCTTAGTCTAAGACTATGGATACCGGTACACCATGGACATGAACTATTTCCTGAACATATATTTCTGCCAATCTGTCCATGGAATAGCTGACTTTAATGGGGATGAAATGAGCAGTCTTCGTTAGAAGACCAACGATCACCCAAATAACATTCAATCCTCGTCGTACTGGTGGTAACCTAGTAATAAAATCCATAGAGACGTGATCCCATTTCCACTCTAGAATAAAGAGTGGCTGCAACTGATCTGCCGGTTTCTGGTGTTCAGCCTTAACATGCTGGCACATCAAACACTGCTGTACAAATTCAGAAATTTCCCTTTTCATCCCACTAAACTAAAAATACTCTCGTAGATCCCTATACATTTTAGTACTATTAGGATGGACTGTGTATAGTGATCTGTGAGCCTCTTCTAAAATTGTTCTTCTAATATCATCATCTATAGGCACACACAATCTGGTGCAAAAATTCAGAGTTTCGTCATCAGAGATACTGAACTCCTCTTCCTGACCATCTCGTACTCTGGCTATTACCTCTACTAATTATGCGTCATCACCTTGAGCGGCCTTCATCTTCTCATATAGCGTAGGCTGCACAACTAGTCTGTCAATAAATTCTTGAGTATTATCCTCTAGTAGCTCTACGCCAAGTCTCTCCAAATCCATCAAGATCGAGTGCTGAATCTCTATAGCTACCAGTACTGGTCCCACTAATTTCCTACTTAAAGCATCTGCTACCACATTCGCTTTCCCTAGGTGGTAACTAATAGTGCAGTCATAGTCTTTAATAAGTTTTAGCCACCTTATTTGCCTCATATTCAGTTCTTTCTAGGTGAAGAAATATTTTAAGCTTTTGTGATCCGTAAAGATTTCGCACTTCCCACCATATAGATAATGCCTCCAAATTTTTAAAGCATAAACCACGACAGCTAATTCTAAGTCATGCACAAGATAGTTCTTTTCATATTCTTTAAGCTGTCTAGATGCATAGGCAATGACTCTTCTATGCTGCATTAACACACATCCAAGACCCTTCAAAGATGCATCACTATATATCACAAACCCGTCCTCCCCTGATGGAATAGCCAACACCGGAGCAGTGATCAACCTCTGTTTCAATTCATGAAAGCTCTGCTCACAGTCATCAATCCATTCAAACCTCACATTTTTTCTTGTGAGTCGCGTCAGCGAACCTGATAAACTGAAGAAATCGTCAACAAAGCGTCGGTAGTAGCCAGCCAAACCTAGAAAACTTCTAACCTCTTGGACATTCCCTAGCCTTACTCAATTCACTACTGCCTCTATCTTACTTGGTCAATTGATACACCTGCCTCAGAGATCACATGGCCAAGAAAAGAAACCTGCCTCAGCCAGAATTCACATTTCTTGATTTTCGCGTATAGCTTTCTCTCTCTCAATATTTGCAATACCAGCCTCAAATGATGCTCGTACTCTTCAAAACTCCTCGAGTAGACCAGTATATCATCAATGAATACAACCACAAACTGGTCCAAGTACCGATGGAACACCAGATTCATTAAATCCATAAATACTGCTGGTGCGTTAGTCAACCCAAATGGCATCATTAAGAACTCGTAATGCCCATATTTCGTTCGAAATGCCATCTTTGAAATGTCTTCTGCCCTAACTTTCACTTGATGATAACCCAACTGAAGATCAATTTTAGAATAGACCTAGGTCCCCTGAAACTGATTAAACAGGTCATCGATCCTAGGAAGAGGATATTTATCCTTAACTGTCAGTTTATTTATCTCCCTGTAATCTATACACATCCTCATGGTCTCATCTTTCTTCTTGCCAAATAGAACTGGTGCTCCCCAGGGCGACACACTGAGCCTGATAAATCCTTTATCCAGCAATTCCTGCAATTGATCTTTTAGTTCTTTTAACTCGGCTAGAGTCATTCGGTAAGGTGCTTTAGATACTGGTGCTGATCCCGATAAAAGATCCACAATAAATTCAACTTCACGGTCTGGTGGCAAACCAAGTAATTCATCTAGAAAAACATCTGAAAATTCTCTGACCACAAGAATATCAGCTTGTTTCAGTTCTTCTTTTGGCAATTCTTTTATGTAGGCAATAAATCCCTAGCAGCTTTCTTGAATCAGTTTCTTCACGTGAATAGCTGACACAAGGTGTAGTGAAGAACGTACATGTGAACCAAGAAATCTGTATTCTTGCTCACCTAGAGGTCTGAAAATCACTTCTTTTAAAGAACAATTGATACTAGTATGATTAACTGCCAACCAATCCATACCCATAATTATATCAAACCCGTGAGGATAAGCCCTACTCCCCCTCTGGTTGCATTAGACGACCCGTCGACATGCAACGCCCATACCTCCGATTTTTCTATTGTTGCGTGGGATTGTTCGATTGTGAAGTTAGCTAGAATCTAAGCCTTGATGGCAGGCCTTGGCTGGTACTGTATGTTGAACTCCCCCAACTCGATTGATCACCTCATCATCTTTCTCGAACTCTCTGGCCGCTGGAGAATCTGCCTTAACGGTAGGTTTGTCAGCACAATTATCTTGTGCACCTGAAAGTAGGGCCTTAGCTTTTGTGTAGCACAAATGATGGAGAAGGCTGCCTTCTCTACTATACTGTAATTCTTCTCGGCTCTGCTCAACACCTTGCTGGTGTAATATATGGGTTTGCATTGCCTTTCTTCCTCTCAAACTAAGACCGAGCTAACTGCATATGGAGTCGAAGCTATGTATGGGTATATGTCCTCTCTCACCTTTGTCTTTGTTAGTAGCAGGAGGGAGCCAAGATACTGCTTGAGCTATTCAAAGGCTTTACTTCGATCCTCCCCCTATTTAAAACCTCCTTTCTTTCTCAATGCCTAAAATAAGGGTAAACCCTTATCTCCGAACAGGAGACAAATCTATTGAGGGAGGACATTCTTCTTGCCAATATTTGGATCTCCTTCTTCATTCTCTGGGCCTCCATCTTCAACAGCGCCCTTATTTTGTTAGGGTTGGCCTCTATCCCTCTTTGCATCACCATGAAGCCGAGAAACTTCCCTGTAGAGACACCAAAGGCGCACTTTGTAGGATTTAGTTTCATTTGTTACCTGCGCAGCAATTCGAATGTCTCCCTTAGATCCTTGCAATGCTCCCCTAATTTTAGGCTTTTCACTAGAATGTCGTCTACATAGGCCTCCATCATTCTTCTGAGCTAATCTTTAAATATCATATTCACCAGCCATTGGTATTTTGCTCCCGCATTCTTTAACTCGAAGGGCATTACTAAGTAGCAATAGAGCCCCCTCTCAATGATGAAAGATGTTTTCTCCTCGTCTGCTCGATGCATTGGGATTTGATTGTATCCCAAGTAGGCATCCATAAAACTCAATAACTCATGTCCAGAGGTCGAATCTACCAGCTGATCGATTCAAGGAAGAGGGAAGTTGTCTTTTGGACATGCCTTATTCAAGTCTGTGAAATCAATACACGTTTTCCACTTCCCGTTTAGTTTCTTTACCAGAACTACGTTGCTTAACCACTCTGGATAGTGGACCTCCCTGACAAATTTGGCTTGCACCAGCTTCCTCACTTCTTTATCTATTACTTTGATTCGCTTCATCGCAAAGCTCCTATTTTTCTGCTTTACGGGCTTGTGGTTGGAGTCTACCTGTAACCTGTGCTCCATGATTGTAGGGTCAATCCCCAACATATCTTCAGCCGACCAAGCGAACACATCTTCGAACTCGCTTAGTAGCTCACTTAGTTCTACTCTCAAAGCGTCAGGTAGGTGACTCCCAATTTGCACGCACCCCTCCTAATCGTCGTTTATAGGCACACGTGTAAGGTCTTCATCCAATGTGCTAGTTTGAGGGTATTCTCCCCTTACCTCCAGGTCTTCTATAGTCAAGATCTCTCTTGCTTTCGTATTACCTTCAAGAGCCATTACGTAGCAATTCAGAGCCGCTGCTTGATCTCCCTTAACCATCCCTGTCCCATGTAGAGTAGGGAGTTTCATCTTGAGATGATACATGGATGTTACGACTCGGGCCGCATTGAGCAAGGGGTGGCCTAGTATGATGTTGTATACTAATGGCCAGTCGACCACCAGGAAATCCATCAACGAAGTGATTTGCTGTGGGGCTGTCCCCATTATTACCGGGAGTGTAATAGTTCCCACGGGATGTACGACATCTCATCCGAACCCAACCAGGGGCGTGGAGATTGGCTTGAGTAGTTCCCTACTGATCTTCATCCCCTCGAGCACCATACAGAACATAATGTTGGCCGAGCTCCCTTTATCTATCAGCACACGCCTCACTCTGTAATTTGCCACTAGCAGGGAGACTACCAGAGCGTCGTCATGTGGTTGCTGTACTCCTTCATCTTCGCTATCAAAGACGATAACATCATCTTGTTTTTCCTTTTCCCGCTTGATTCCCTTTTCTTCATTGAGAGTACCTGTTTTGAATATCTTTTGAGAGCACCTCCGCTCTCTCCGCCACTAGCGAACCCTCCAAACATTACCGTGATTTCTCCTATGATTTGTTCCTCCTTCTCGTCCCCGTTCGGCCTTTTCTACTCATGAGTTTCCCCTTGTCGATCTCCTTTCTTTATGAATCTCGACAAGTATCCCTTTTTTTTTATTATCAAGGCTTCAATTTCGTTCTTCAGCTGAATACATTCTTTTGTATTGTGTCCGTGATCCCTATGGAATTGATAGAACTTGGCCATATTCCGTTTATATGAGGGGGTTCGCATAGGTTTGGGCCACAAGACATATTCCTTCTTTCTTATATGCATAAACACACCAGTCTGTGGTGCGTTTAGTGGTGTATAGGTGGAGAACCTATTGGGTTGCCCTCTCGTCTTAGAGCTGGTGTGTAGTGCGGTGGTCTCCTATCGCTTCGTGGGTCTAGAAGGTTCGCCATTCTGCCGGCTATCACCCTTCCTTTTCAACTCGATCCGATTTTCCCTGGTGTCCATCATTTCTTCCAAGTTGATGTACTTCTGTGCTCTAGCCATCAGTTCTCCCATATCAGTCGGTGGCTTCTTCCCCGGTGAATATAGGAAGTTTCCAAGCTAGAGGGCCATGGTTAGAGCTACCAAAGCCTCCCCCACATCTATTTTTTGGATCTCCAGGGGCGTAGTGTTGAAATGGTGTATAAACTTTTTTAGTGTCTCCCTTTCTCCCCGAACCATGGTCATTAGATGGGTCGATGTTTTGACGATTCTCCGACTACTGAGGAAGTGGTCAGTGAACAGCTGCTCCATCTTTGAAAAGAAACCGATTGATCTAGGTCGCAGGGTCCGATACCATTCCCTGGCACTACCTTTTAGAGTTGCTGTAAAAGCTCAACACATGATGGCATCAGGAGCGCCTTGCAATTGCATCAACACCTTGAAGGTGTCCAAATGATCGACCGAGTCAGACAAACCCTCGTACCTTTCAAAGATCGACATTTTGAATTTGCTAGGTAGCGGGACCTCCATTACTTATTTGGTGAATGGCGGCTCTTTAGATCTTAGAGAGGCTTCCCCATAGAAAGGGTTGGTCTTGCCTTCTTTCATCATCTTCTTAATTTGGTCTATCTTCTTAATCCTTTCTTCCAACTCGGTGGATCTTTGCTTATTGACACCCATGCTATTCGCATCTTCCACCTTCTTAATGAGGTGGGTTTTTTCCTCACTTTCCTTTGGTTTATCTACTTTCTTGGGTGGATCGGGACTCACCTATTTTTGGTGGGAGACATGCCCTTCCTGACTCTTTTATTGTAAGAGTAGGTTGAACATATCCTCCATTTTCTTTTAGAAAGCAAGAAATTCTTCCCTGGTGACTCCTGAAGGTTTGGAGGGTGTGGAGTGAATGGACAGGGGTGACTCTTTTCCAGTGGCAGGGCCGGAGCTAGAGTCGTGTGTGTTGGCATTTTTTAAACGTCAGAGGTCAAGAGTAAGATGAGTGCCTCTCTAAAGAAGTTCCCACAGAATGCGCCAACTATTACGGGATAAAATCAGCGATGACCAGCGAGATTGCTCTCAGACCTCCATTGACTTGAAAAGGATGAAAGCAAAAAGGCTTGGAGGACTCAGGGTGTACTCCGGGGAATCACTCTAATGTCTAAGTAAGGGGAATGCTTCAAAGAGGTTAAATGCAACAGTAAGAATGAGTGTTGAATTACTTACCTTGGTCTCTTCTCTATGTCCCTTCTTATAGTGGTTGAAGTTGACCCGAGGGCGAATGGCCATTTATTTGCTAGTTATGGCACAAATCGCTATGACCTTTATGGAGCCGAGGACAGCTGTCAGTGGTGCAGGCGTGGACCGCTTGGGTGTGCATGGTGTTGACTCCTCCATAATAGCTACCCTTTAGCGATAATGACCCTAATTGTGGCTACTTCTTAATGCTCTTTATGATAGATGGACTGTTTTTAAGGCTGATGTGTTTGGGGCATATCAACTGTATAGATGGTATTATTTACTGTATGGATGGTTAATTTTATAAGTATAATGCTTTATTTAAAATTTTTGGATTTTAATTTGAGTTTTGGGTAATTATTATTTTTTAAATATGCAACAGGTACAAACTTTAATTGAAAAATTAGCTTGAAATAAAGAAATTATTAAAAATAGGAACATGCCTCTTCATAACATTACCAAAACAATTTATTATAAATAGTTTATCATGACATCAAGATAATGCTACTAAAACTCACTTTTGATAACGTTAGAATGTAAACGTTACAAAAGGTATTTTTAGCAACATCACCATGACATTACCAAAAATAATTTCTGTTGTTACCAAATGTGTTCCAGAATCCTATTGTGTCATTGCCAAAAGGTGGGCGTATTGTAATGTTATCTAGACGTTACCATATTCTTGCGTTGACGTTACTAAAAGATATAATCACATTAATATTTGTAACATTGAGGTTGTCGTTACTAAAATATTTCACAATGTCTCATCTAATTTTAGTAATGTCAGGTGGACATTACTAAAAACCACTTTTTTTTAGTAGTGCATGTACTTATATTTTCTTCAAAACAACTAAAATATTATATTTATAATATTTAATAAAGACATATTCAATTTTAAACTAAAATTTTTAAATAATATAACAAGCCATAGGCTTTTAAATAGTCATGTGATTTTATCATCACAATAATATAAAAGCATGATATCATCAAAATACAGATTTAAAAATAAACATCAACACTTTAATCATAAACTATTTATTACATGACTAGTTTAATTAAAAGGTATGATCTGTTCCATATTGTGAATTTAAGGGTTCATTTGTATTAAAGATTTTGTTTAGAAAAAGGAAAATAAAGGAAAATTAAAAGGAAATTTTATTTTCGATTATACTTTTCTTCTCTACTAAATACTATAAAAAATAAAAAAAAAATATAATACGACTAATTTTTTTTTAAAAAAACTAAATATTAATTATGTGAAAAATCAAAATTTTGTAATGGATTTGACATATTTTAATTTTCTTTTTCACTTTTCTTGATAATCAAACGTGAAAATGTAAATTATTTGTTATTGTCCTTTCTTTTTTTTTAATATTTTTCAAGTTCCAAACGGAAGCTAAAAGAAATGTTTAAAATAAATACACATACGCATGTGTGTGTGTGTGTGTGTATATGCAACACAAGTATATAAGGTCCAATTGACTCAAGGATTTACAAGGAAGGAAAGTAAAAAATAAATTCATTTTTTTTATATTTTCTCTCAATATCAAATTATATTATAAATAAATAAATAAATAAATATGTATAGGAGTATTTTAAGAAAAATAGCTTCATATTTGGGAGCTTAGAGTTCAAATCTTGGATTTAAATTTCTGTAAATTTGAATAAAATACAATATATAATTTTAATAAATTTTATCCATATCTATAGAAATCCAAATTTAAAAACTAAAACCTATCCTCTCAAACATAATCTAAAATTTTCTTTTGTTGAATATAATATTTTACAATCTAAACACATTAAATATATGAAAAAGTACACTTCTTCTAAACTATATCATCAATCATACATGCCCCTTTAAATTTTTAAAAGCAGCACTTAGTTCCCCTAAACTATCAAAAAGGATAACAGAGTTGAAATCCATCAACTAAAATAGTAGAAATATTTTTATACTTTTTTTATTTTAATTTCACTCCATCTAATAGCAACTTCTTTTTTAATAGTCATTTTTTTGACCAAACAAGTTTTAACTTAAATAAAGATATAAAAAAAATTTTAAAAATAAATAGAAGAAAAAGGAAATTTTTTACTAGGCAATTGATTGGTTATTTTGGGCGATCGACTGGCCTTCCCTCCATTTCTAATGTTTGGCACCATTCACAGAAGATCGGCCAGTCCCATCAAAATTTGAGTTTTTTAGTCATTTTCAAATAATTGGTTAAGAAATTTGGACTTGTCACGTACTACAATAGTGTCACACATCAAATAATGATATTATAGTTGGTCGTTGGTAGTTTTTGTTAATTATTTTTAAATTTGAATTTTCAAAACTCAAATTCAAATACCATTCCGTTGGAGGTCTATAAAAGGACCTCTTGAGAAAAAGAAATTGATACATCCAAGTTCGGCAAAGTGAGATTTCTAAGGATTTTTATAAGGTCAAAAAAAAAAAAAAAACTTCTATTGAAAGAAGAAAAGGAGAGAAAATCAAGCATCTCATTCATTTTTACTTGTTTTATAAATTTTAACATAACCATATTAAAAATTCTTTGAATATTATGACCAATATTTTATGATTTCTCCTTTTATTCATATGGAAGATGCTTGTTAGAAGTAGTAGAACAAGTTTTTTATTTTGATTGCATAGGAAAAAAAAAAAAAAAAAACATGTTTGAATATCAAAAAATGGAATGTTTTATGTTTATGGATGTTGATTTGCATGTGGTCAACTAGCTCATACAAGCGGTCGACCAATCCCTTCTCTTTTTAAAAAAATAGTCGTTGGCTATTAGGCGATCAAGTGAACCTTAAAAGTGGTTGATCGTCACATTAGAGTGCTGTTTTTTGCACTTAAAAAAAAAAATTTATTAGTCTTCTAACGTTTTAATTCTTATTTTGGGAGTTCAAATTTTGGAATGTAATTCGTGTAAATTATGTGTAGGGTGTTTTCTACATCTACATAAATCCAAATTCAACCCTAAAGTCCACGACTCCAAATATTACCTTACATAGATTTTGAAAAATTAGACAATAAATTATCTTTTTTATAATTATTTTAAAATCTATAAATTTAAAATATAAACTTGTTTTGCATACTCTTTGTTTTCTTTACTTTTAATACAAATTTCTGAAAATCAAAAAATAATATGCTAAAACTTTTATAATTCTTTAAAAACTAAAAATTTAAAAACAAAAATAATTTCTATAACAAAAAAAAATTTAAATTCAGCCTAACTTAACTATATAATGATCACAATTGTTTTTATTGGTAATAATGATGAGAATGGACTAGTTAATTGCTGCACAACTCTTCCAAATGCAAATTTAAAAGGGAGAAACAACAAAGCTGTGGAATTTAGTGTAATTTTTTAATATTATTTTTTCAATTTAAAAATAGTAGATGAGTTGAGAAAAATGTCATTCAATCTGTCGCCATCAAAAGAGCTGGACATATGAACCTCCCCACCCTTTTCCACCCAAAAAATAAAAAAATAAAAAGAGATACTATTTCCAATTCTTCCCGTTTAAAAAGCAGACGAGATCTGCACTACTAGGAAAGAATTCCCCATCCAGGAATTACCTTTTGAAAATTAATTTTCAAAACTTTTAAAAGCTCAAAATTAACAAGGATATGATAGTATAACGTTTGAAACTCAAAATATATTACGAAAACGAAAAAAAATATCAAGAAATTCATGTTTTCATGTTTAATTATTAAAAAAAATTAAAAATAAAAATAAAAAAAATATATATATATATATATTAAATTCACTAACAAAATTTTAACTTTACACATCAATATTTAATTTTTCTCAATTTTAATAATGCAAAAATAAACTTTTATTTTAAATAAAATTTAATATTAAAAAATACAATAAAAAATAAATTTCCCTCTTTATTTTGATCCAAATGGACCATTAAAAGTGTTAAAAAAAAATCAAAAGAGAGAGGTTGAGGGACCGCGATAAAATTAAACGAGGGTAATTACTAAAGATAGAGGCGAACGCATGCGCCTCGTATGGAAATTGGAAAGAGCCCACAATGCGAATTACACTAAAGATCTTACCAAACCTTCACATGTGATGGTAAAGAATTAAAAGCGTACGGACAAAGGTCGTCCCACTTCCAACCCGGCTTCATAAAATCACATGGTAACTATTAATGTCATATGCCTGTCCAGGAATCCAAACATGGCTCGCAAAAAATTTCCCACGAAAAGTAGCATTTTCCCTTTCAATGCCGACCAACCATCACATGAGCAACCAAGAATCATGCAACACTTCTATCAGAGTAATAAAAAGGAATTTTGGTACACGCTGAAATAAAAGAATTTTGTTCACTGTTAACTCGAATTCTTCAAGTTCCTAGGTACAATTCGGGTACATAGCTGAAACTAATGTAAGGTTCAGCACTTCTCATGATTACAATTTGCAAACTAAGGTTCAAATCAATTCGCTAAAACATCAATATCAAGGTTGAAATCAATGCCATTTTGCAGAGAAATATTGGCCTAATGGATTCATATTCAAAGCAGAATAGCTATATGTTGCAGACGAGCAAGTGAGGAAAAAATTCACAAACTTGGGGGGCTTCTCCAACCAGATTTCATATTCATAAACTATTCAGTCCCTCTAAGCCAGATTTCTAGAAAACTGCAGCATCGAAGCACTGAATATTACCAGAAGATTGACCAAATAAAATATCCTTGATGATATTTGTATTTACAACTGACTGATAACAGTGGCAGGCTTGCCGTGTGTACTCTCTTGGACAGTGCAACAACCAAACGGATGCAAAAAACAAAAAAAGTATTCGTCTGGGTAACCAGTAGGAAGTGGTAAAGGATGTTCATTTTTCAGTATGCGAAATTTCCAGCAGAAGGTGCATAAAATTATTATCCTACAAATATTTGACAAGCATTAAATAAAGCCAACTTGGAAAGCAGTCTTGCTTTGATGAAATCTTTTAAGATACCAGTGCGTCTAAAGCTAACAACAAAATAATTTTAACAGATTTAATCTCATCAGGTAGCATGCAATAAAAATGCACAAAAAATCAGTAATGGAAAGAAAAATGGTTCAAAAGAGGGGGGCTGGGGGGTGCTGTGGGGGAATACCTTACCCAACCTCAACAATAGCCTCAGAAGTCGAATTCACCATTTGCCTGCAGTGTCAATCAAGAAAGAATCAACAGACATATTTGTGTGTGTGACTATGTGTGTGTATATATATATCCCAAAAAACCAGTTTATATATTACTTGTTAATTGCAGATTCCTAGCAGTTGATGTTAAATCCATGAAAGATGACCTCCAGAACAGATTTTCATGGTTTCAGCGAGGATTTGTGTGATCTTTGGCTCAAACGATGCATTATTTCACATTGGATTGGGACAGTTGTTTAATGCCACAGTTAGTGCTATTCCAGCCAACAAAAGAACTCATGTCGTATATGAACTTTATTGAAACTATGCAACACAAATCGTACACACTTCATAACTAATAAACACTTCCACTGTCGATAAAAAACATTGGTGGATTTCCACTTGAAATCAATGAATTTAGTGCTACAGAAAATTACAAATTTAATGCTGCATTTGAGAACATCAAGTTGGAGAATTAAATTTGGAATACTGCGGGACTGAACAATTGTTTTAGTCCAATCCAGATGGCTCCAAAAACAATGCCCTTATTACACATTCCCAAATGCAACCTTAAGGTCAGGTTGGGTTTCCCAAGAGTGAGAATGACTGATCAAACCTAGGTGTGTTCATTCCAAACAGAAGTCCGAATGCATGAAGCAAGGGACCGCCCAAAACTCCAAAAAAAATATTTTGCTTGAAGGTCAGCCTTTTGTCTCGCGGCTCCAAATATACTCAATTAGCCTTAAGAACTTGTATATCAAAATTAAAGACATACCATACAACTGACAAATTCTTTTATAAAGAAGTCAAAGGTTACAGATGGAAAAGTATTTGCCATGATATTCAGCTTGGTGATTGTTGTTAGAAGGTCAGAAATTGGAGATGAAAGAAAAACAACTATTGAACATGGAAGTGTGGGAACAAATTTATATGCACCTTCGTGAACAATATATCCTTGTCATTCAAACGCATCATCCCATCCCTGAGAACACACTTCCATTTGCTCTTAGTCCTACTTACCTGTGATAACACCAAAAAGCATTTATTGAGGACTTGTCTTATGCCATAAATCAAATAAAAAAACACACTGCCAGATTTAAGATAGTGACATCGTCAGCTTGAGCTTTGGCAATTGCCAATTTGTTCAATCTTTTTCCCTGCTGAATATGGAGATGAAAAATAAAATTCAGTGTAGTTGGGAATCTTGGGATGTTAATGTCAACGGAACAGCAAACAGCAAAGCAAAAGATTTCTTTCCTTACTTCAGCCCATAATTATTTCCTTATTTTTAAATTCATTATTTTGTACAGTTAGCATAAATTTAGTTTACATGTATAGGGCTTGACAGATTATAGTTTACATGTAAGGGGCTAGAATCATCCTAGACCTTATTTACTTTCCATGTATAGCATTCTTGTAAAGTCTATATACAGTATACAGAACTCAAGGCCAATTCATTCGGCCATTCACACAATACTTAAACATAGTATCAGAGCCAGCCGACTGCTAAGTTTTTTAAATCCCCTTCGAATTTTTTTGTCTTCTCGGTTTTGTGGCCGTTATGGTCTTTTTTCTCTTCTGAAATTGTCTGTTGTGTGTTCTTTTGGTACTTCTGTGGCTGAGTGGCTGTCGGCACAGCAGGTTTTCTGGTTTGCCATTTATTTTAGTGCAGGCAACAGCTTTCGGTTGCTGTTCCTGGTTTTTATCCGTCTTGGCACAGCAGGCTTCTGTCCTTGTGATTCTCGGCAAGCAGGCAACAGCTTTCTGTGGCTGTTTGTGATCCTCGGCAAGCAGGCAACAACTTTCTGTTGCTGTTCCTAGTTCTTCTGTGTCTTGGCACAGCAGGTTTCTGTCCTTGTGATTCTCGGCAAGCAAGCAACAACTTTCTGTGGCTGTTTGTGATTCTCGACAAGCAGGCAACAGCTTTCTATTGCTGTTTCTGGTACTTCTCTGTCTTGGCACAGCAGGATTCTATCCTTGTGATTCTCGGCACGGTAGGTTTTTTGTTTGGTTCAAGATTTATTTTTTAGTGCAGGCAGGTTGTTCTTGGTTTTCTTTGTACCTGCATTGTTTGTTTTTTGGGCTTCTAGATTTTCGGGTGGCCTTTTTCTTTCGGCAGAGTTTTTTTTTTTTGGTTCCGCGATTTTCTCCTTTATTTAGCATGGACTCCACACCTGTGTGTGCCAAGTTTATGGGCAAGAATTCTTCTACGTGGGATTTTACAAGAAAAGATCTTTGGGGTCATATTGGTGGCACGGATTGTGCACCCAATCCTGATAAATCCAAGGAGTCAGCAGCTTCTTCTTCATGGGCTGTGCTTGGTGCCAAGGATTCAGCGGCTTGTCCTTCATGGGCTGTGCTTGATGCTCGGATTATTTCTTGGCTTCTTGGCTCGGTTGAGCCACATATTATTCCCAACTTGCAACCTAATCGTACCACTCAATCCATGTGGACTTATTTAAAAATTGTATATCATGAAGATAACGGTGCCCGTTGTTTTCAATTAGAGGATGCGATTGTCATGTTTCAACATGACAATTGTTCCATCCAAGACTATTATTCAGGGTTTCTGACTCTTTGGAACGAATATTCCGATCTGGTTACTAAGGATGTTCCTGTTGTCTCTCTTCCCATTATTCAACGTCTTCACAAGACTAGTCATCGTGATCAATTTCTTATGAAACTCCGCCCCGAGTATGAATCTGTTCGCTTGCCTTTGCTAAATCACTCTCCTGTTCCTTCTCTTGATGTTTGTTTTGGTGAGTTACTTAGTGAAGAACGACGACTTAATACTCAAGTTACTCTAGCACAATCTCATGATAATTCAGGGTCTGTCCCTTTGGCTTATGCTGCTCAACGACGAGGACCGCCTGCGCATTATAGCACCTTGCAGTGTTTTTGTTGCAAAGAATTTGGGCATATAGCTATTAATTGTTCCAAGAAATTCTGCACTTATTGTTAGAAGAAGGGTCACATTATCAAAGACTGTCATATCCGTCCGCGAAATCGTCAGGCCCAAGCATTACAAACTCTTGTTAGTGTACCACCCACAATGACTTTTGCAGCCCCTGGCTCTTCTTCAGGTGACTCCTCTGTTCCTACACCTCCTACAACGAATTACTACGCACTCGAAATGGTGCAACAGATGCTAATTTTGGAATTATCAACAATGGGGCTCTAAGGTAACAATTCTCCTAAACTCTAGTATGTGGACTTGGGTGCTATTCAGACTAATTCGGCCCTACGCTAATCAATCTGCTATTCAGATTGCCAATGGCAGTTCTTTGCCAATAGCTGCTATCAGAGATGCCTCTTCTAAGTTTACTGATGTGTTTCTTGCTCCTCAGCTTTCCACGAATCTTATTTTTATTGATCAATTAGTTGATAACAATTGTGTTGTTAATTTTTCTAGTAATGGTTGTGTCGTGCAAGACCAAGTAACGGGGGAGCCGATCGCGAAGAAACCTAAAGTGGGGCACTTGTTTCCACTATTTTTGCCTGTTCCAGCACGTTCTCCAATTTCTTTAATTAAGTCTTTTGCTTGTAATAATGTTTCAGATCTTAGTATGGTGTGGCATCGTCGTTTAGGTCATCCCAATACTCAGATCTTATCTCATGTATTAAACTCTGGTTTACTTGGTAATAAAGAACGTTCTTCATCTCTTGAGTGTGCCTCTTGCAAACTTGGTAAAAATAAAACTCTTCTCATCCCTTTGCATGCTAGTAGAGCTTCTCGTTGCTTTGATCTTATCCATAGTGATGTTTGGGGACCTTCCCCGATTAGTTCACATGAAAAATTTAAATACTATGTGACTTTCATTGATAATCATAGCAGATTTACTTGGGTCTACTTTCTTCGCTCTAAATCTGAGGTTTTTCGTACTTTCACTGATTTTTTAGCGTATGTTGACAATCATTTTTCTGCTTCTATTAAGACATTAAGCACATATTCTGGTGGTGAATATGTGTCTACTGAGTTTCAGGCATTTTTGGCTTCTAAAGGTATTATTGATCAACGCTCATGTCCTGCTACTCCCCAGCAGAAGGGAGTAGCCGAACGTTAAAATCGTCATCTACTACATGTGGTACGTACTCTCTTGCTGGAATCCTCTGTTCCATCTTTGATCTGGGTTGAGGCTCTGAAAACTCCTACTTGATTAATTGTTTACCTTCTCAAGTCCTACTTATGGAGTCTCCCTATTTCCGCTTATTTGCTAAGCAACCTAGTTACGATAACTTCCGTACCTTTGGATGTGTATGTTTTGTTCATTCACCTCCTCATGAGCGACATAAATTATTTGCTCAAGTTAATTCTTTAAAAATCAACATTTCTTTCCTGTGTCCTCTGTACCCTCCTCTTCTACTGTGATTCTCCCCTCCTTTGAGGAGCAGTTCTCTCATCCTCATCAAGTTAGTTCTCAAGTTAAACCAGGTATTGTGTATACGCGAGGCTCCCGCCCACAGTGTCTTTCGGTAGCTCATCTGATATCTGATCCTACCATGCTCCAAATTCATTCAGTTGCAGCACCTCCAAAACCTTTGGTACGTCGCTCTTCTCGAGTGTCTGTACCCCCGGATAGGTATGGGTTTCCCTCTTCAAGTTCTGGCAATTCTATTTTAGCTCTTACTATTGCATTGTCCAATTTAGATATTCCCACATCCAACTCACACGCTGCCAAGCATGATTGTTGGCGACGAGCTATGCAAGAAGAAATTGCCGCTATAGAGGCCAATCACACCTGGGACATTGAGCCTTGTCCTCCCACCATTGTTCCTCTAGGTTGTAAATGGTTTTACTCATTCAAGGTCCGATCTAATGGAAGTCTGGATTGTTACAAAGCTCACCTTGTTGCACTTGGGAATAATCAAGAATATGGTGTCAATTATGAAGAGACCTTTGCTCCTGTGGCTAAGATGACTACTGTTCGTACGATTCTGGCTACTGCTACTTCCAGTGATTGGTCACTACATCAAATGGATGTCAAGAATGCTTTTCCTTCACAGGGATCTTAAAGAGTGTATTTATATGAAGCCACCCGTGGGCTTGTTTCCCTCTCTGACTTCACATGTGGGTAAGCTTCATCGCTCTCTTTATGGTCTCAAGCAAGCTCCGAGAGCCTAGTTTGATAAATTCCGAACCACTTTATTACAATTTTCATTCAAGCAGAGCAATTATGACACTTCATTGTTTCTTCGGAAATCAAACATGGGTATTGTTGTTCTTTTGGTTTATGTTGATGATATTGTGATCACTGGTTCCGATTTTGCTTTACTTGCTCAGCTCAAGACTCATCTCTCAGAGTCCTTTGATATGAAAGATCTTGGGTCTCTCACATATTTTCTTGGTCTTGAGGTGAATCGTAGTCCCTCACGTATTTCACTCAATCAACATAAGTATATTAGTGACTTGGTGGCCACAGCTAGCCTTCAGAAGGGTACTTCTGTTGATACTCCCATGGAATTAAATGCCAAGCTTCGCAAAGAGGAGGGTGACTTACTTGTTGATCCCAGTTTATATCAGAAGTTGGTGGGTAGTCTTGTCTATCTCACCATTACTAGACTAGACATATCTTTTGTCTGTACAGCAAGTAAACCAGCTTCTTCAGACTCCTCGTCATCTTCATTTGGCTGCTGTGCGTAGGATCATACGCTATGTTCAGGGCACTTCCGCTAGTGGTTTATTCTTCCCTGCAGGCAATTCTACTCGCCTTGCTGCTTATAGCGATGCTAATTGGGCTGGTTGTGCGGATACACGTTGTTCCATCACTGGTTGGTGTGTGTTCTTAGGTGATGTATTGATCTCTTGGAAGAGTAAGAAGCAAGACAGAGTTTCTAAGTAAGTGACGGAAACTGAATACCGGGCGATGTCTCTTTCTTGTTCTGAAATTATTTGGCTTCGAGGTTTGCTTGCTGAGCTAGATTTTTTTGAGACTAATCCTACACCTCTACATGCCGATAATACGAGTGCTATCCAGATCATGGCCAATCCTATCTATCATGAGAACAGATATTGAAGTCATTTGTCACTCTATCCATGCAGCATTTGAAGCTCGTGTTATCACTCTTCCACACATTTCCACTAAATTACAACTTGCAGGTATCTTCACCAAGGCTCTCACTCGTCATCGACATTGCTTCCTAAGTAGCAAATTGATGCTTTTTGATCAACCCACATCAATTTGAGGGGGGCTGTCAACGGAACAGCAAACAGCAAAGCAAAAGATTTCTTTCCTTACTTCAGCCCACAATTATTTCCTTATTTTTCAATTCATTATTTTGTACAGTTAGCATATATTTAGTTTACATGTATAGGGCTTGACAGATTATAGCTTACATGTATAGGGCTAGAATCACGCTAGGCCTTATTTACTTTCCATGTATAGCATTCTTGTAAAGTCTATAAATAATATACAGAACTCAAGGCCAATTCATTCGGCCATTCACACAATACTTTGATAGTTAAGAGCATTAAGAAAGCTTGGGAGAGGTTAAGACAGACATCTGCCTTTGGTGTCCGGCAAGTGCTGAGTTTAGAATAAAGATGCAGTTCCTCGGCGGAGTTTTGTTTTATGACTTGCTTTGAGGGGCAGACTTCTCACAACATCAAGATATTCTACGTAGCAGAGGCACTAGCAAAAGATGCTGCTCACATTGTTTGGGTGTACCAAAACAAGATTGCCGCGTGCTGAGGTGCTTGCTCAGTTAGGTATGAACAGAACTATTGCTGGGTGGGATGCAGAGGTGAAATGGACCATGATAAATTGCAGGGGAAGTGGAGATTCAGGCACCGATCTTAAAGTCGGATTTGCCGCTTTTATGTACCACATCAGGATAGAAAGGAATGACAGAATCTTCAGGAATAAACGCTTAGGGAGCTTTGAAATTATTAGTAAGGTTTAAAATGATGTTCCTGTTGGAACAAAGTCTTTTACATAGTGTAGGCTTTGCTCTCTTAGCTTGTTGGTTGGAAATCAGTTTGCAGTAGTTGGGGGTGCTTTGTGGCCTGTTTCATGTCCCTTTCATGTTGTTATTGTTTTGTTCTAATAAAATCTTTACACTTTACTTGCCGAAAAGAAAAAAACATGTAGTATTAAAGAGTATCTTGAGCATGTATCAAGAACACAAAACCGTAAAATGATCTCATCAAGATTCATAGAACTGTTTACTTCACTGCAAGGCCTTCAATTTTGGCAAGATTGTCGACATTTCCATCACAATTTTCGCTTTCCACCACCCTCAAAATAAGGAATCCAATTTCCGATCTAGAAATCTTTTTCCTTCTAAATTTCCATCAATCACCCAAAATTTATTACCAAATATTCAGAATCTCAAAATTTCGACCAAACTCATTACATACAGACACAGTTATTGATGAAATTTCTAAAGGGCCATGGAACAAAAATCATTGAATTGAAAAAGAGTTTCTGAACCCTCTATTATTAAACTCAACATAGCACAATTTTTGCAAAGCTTTAATGGAAATTGTGAACATTTGCCAATTCTTGCACAAGTTTTGACAAATTTGAAGAAATTCATTGAACAAATCTCTTGATTTAGATGGAAATTTTTAAGTATTTGAAGGTTCAATAAAGCTTTAATAAGTCACATTAGCATATTATACATCATATATTTTTCATTTATTGATTTTATTTATAGGTTTCAGAATCATTCATTACTATGCCTATTAACAGTTATGAAAGTTTCATAAAAAAAAATCCAATAGTTTACAACTAATTTCCATTATTTTTTAGAATTGAAATTGACACTGAAATCAAAATTCCCATCCCAATTTCTATATTTTTGAAGCCTCAAAAATTTAGTTGAAATCAAAACGAAAACCTTGTTTCATTGGCATTAAAGCAATTACATTGAGCAATGTGTAGTTTAATTGCAATTTCACTGATATCAGCCAAAAAGGCATACCTTTTCAAATTGTGCCAACACCAGATCATTTATACTGGGCTCCTCATTTGCCTGCTCCAGATCATCTAACTCATCATCATCCTCATTTAAAGGTGGCTCATCCTCTTCAATGAATTCATTGTTTGGTAGTTTGGGAGTTCCCACATCATTTCCAGGTAATGCATCTGTAAAACGGTAAACGTATTCTGTTTAAGGCTCACCTTCGAACTGCTGTTGAAAAGCACTACGAAAAATTTAATGAAGTAAATGTCGAAGCATATCACTTTAAGCTTTACCATAAGAAGAAGGCGTATTATAGTCTTCAGTGCGTAAAACCTTTCCCCCAAATTTAAATAGGAACAAGAAGAGGCATCAGAACTCAACTCAGATCAGTAACTGCAGTGGACTGTCAAAAATCTACTACTTACATCATCATAACCATCATTGAACCCATCGCACTGTGGAATTATTGGAGTACACTCTTTCATTTTACTGATTGAAGAAATCAATGAATCATCTTTCCTTCGTTCTTGAACTTCCAATGATCCATGGAAAGTCTTGGGATTGGGATAATTTGATGAATTGTTTGCCCTTAGAACCTGAATATGAGAAGTGTGTGAAAAAGATACAAATTTAGCAAGGCCTTCACATTCCTGAGCAATTGCAATACAGCAATGGCATATCCACCATTAAAATCAGAGATAAAAAGCACAATTAAAATATTAAAGTTGGTCCCACAAAGACATGAGAGAGATTGTTTCATTTGGTGTAAAACTAGAGAATATTAGTCAATGGTTTTACAGTAATTTGAGGCTTTGTTACCCTTGGGTGTATTTTTCAGCAGATTTCTGAGTCTTATTGTTTTTCATTTTCTTATTTATCCCGTCTAGAAATTATAATTTTCATATCAGCATCACTAATACAGAAAATACTATTAGGATCCTCATGGCTCTAATATCAGAGCATCTACAGAATAGAAGCAAGAATGATTATCAAGTCTAGTTTTTCACACAAAAAAAAATGTTGAGGGAAAATCAAAATAAAATAAACTATTTACCGTGGTTTGGCCAAAGCCTACTCCACAAAAACATTGAAAATGAGAAAATTACCCTTTTGCCCTTAGATTGTGGAATTGATCAATGTCAAACTCGCATGTTCATAATAATTGAATTAATTACTAACTTCATTACGTTTGCATTCTTGCAGGAGGTCAAGATTGGCAGCGCATGCTGGGATAGGACATGCAGACATGTGGTGGGGTCTCCACCATTCTCGTTGTCCCAATCTTCAGATGTTCTAAAGAGTTTTGTCTTGTGGGATCAAAGCAGGGTTCGCTAAAGGGGCTCCCTACCCCTCAGCCTTTTCTTAAGCTGCTCAAGTATCTGCGTGTCATTTGTGATATGTTTTTCCTTTTATTTCCTCCCATCCTAGCCATATTTCAAGACCAGATTCACTTAAAAATCCATTTTTCCATTAATTGAGATATGCCATATTAGTGTATTATTGGAGGATGACATCCTTTCTTAAGGCTGCCCAAGCGTCTGCAGGTCATTTGTGACATGTTTTTCGTTCTATCTCCTTTCATCCTAAGCATATGTTATGATTGGATTCACTCAAAAATCCATCTTTTTCATTAATTGAGATATGGTATGCCAGTCTATTGGAGGATGACATCTTGCACCATTTCCAACTTGCATATTTATAATTTATTCACGAAAGCCTTGGGGGTGCTTGTGCTAAATTCATTTATAACAAGCTAGGAGCGTATGATACCTATGCTCTAGCTTGAGGGGGAGTCTTACTAGTTATTTTGGTTGTTTAGCATTTGTTATTGCTATATTAGAAGCCATGAGTTAGTAAGGGTATTGTGGTCATTGTTATGCACTTGATATATATTGTAAATAGAGGAAGCAGCCTATCATTGTGATTAGATCTTCCAATTTACCAAATAATTCAATAATTACTACCAAAATATCACTACTAACCTTCAATTGGAGTACTTACCAAGGGATAACTGTGTAGAACTTAACAAACCTCACCTAAGGTTCCCCCTAAACTCCATACTTCTCTTCTTCCGCTTCTTCCCATGCAATAACTTTACTATTCTTTTTCCTAAAAACATCCTTCACAATGCTATGCCAAACACCCATAAAATTTTCCCATCAAATAGTTTGATCTTAAGCTATCTATTACTACACTTTGCATAATTGACATAAAAAATCTTGCAATCTTGAACATTGTCTCAAATATCGTATGCGTAAAGGTGATTTAGAACCAATTGGCAAAAGGGAAAGGAAACAAGAAATAATGGAAAATAAAGAGGAATCATTTAAAAAAAAAAATAGAAAAGTACAAGAGAAGGAGAAAATATGCAAAACACGATTAGTATTCTGAACTTCAATAATGCAAGCGATCCCTAAAGCCAAACAAGAAAACAAAATTTAGGAGATAATGTCAAATTCCTAAAATTGAAAATAATAGAATAAAATTTGAAAAGCAAAATCCCAAATTACGCCCATGCCTACAGTAAACATGAAGATTTCATCATGTGTGATCCTGTCACATTTGGCAAGGAAAAGATGCTCTGCTCCAAGATATCTAGCCCAATGTCAAGCACAACTCATCCTCAGTAACCCATTGGAGTTGAAACTAAGCTATTGATTGATTGATTCACTTCATGAGGTATCTTCTATAACCACCACTTGTAGATGCAACATTCATCCTTTAAATTACTCTTAACACAAATTGTAGAAGAAAATAGAAGAGAACCGGAGTTTATGAAGGAGCCATGCCACAAGGAGATATCTCCGTGGACAAGGGATGCTCAAATCTGCCTTAGTATGGTGGCTAGTCCTCAATGTAGGAATAGGATTATTGCTCAAATTGAAGTTCAAGTGCAAAAGCATTAGGCCAAAATGACAGTTAATGCAAAAAGGACAAGCGGCATGCAATTTCTTAAAAGAATTTTTGGGCCTTGGGCAACTATTCAAGACATGCATGTGCCATCACAGTCACCCTCATTAAATTCAACATGCCAATTGTGAGAATTCTTATATTTTATGTTATTTAGAACAACCATTCACAAATATTAGCATGAAGATCATGAGCAAAGGACCACTAAAAAAGTTGAGTGGGCATGGCAATGGGATAAGATCATCATGGCACCATAGTAAAAACCATGGAGAATCTTGAAAGGGTTCTCTCTAAATATGCTGATCATTAGAGGCAAACTTTGCAATAGGCAACAACAAATCCAGGTTTATCCCCCAATATGTGTTATGGGCCAAGCTTGTTAAGGACTTTATGCTTGCCAATGGCCACTTGTCTTGTGCCCATTTAGTGAGTAACCATTATGTAAATAGTAATGTAAGACTTTCAAGCTGAGTAGTACCCTAGAAAAAAAGGTGAGTATGACTTCTCGGTCATAGTGATGTTTTCTTGTCCCATGGTGAGATGTATAGAAATCTGTTCAGGGAAGAATAAGTGTTCACTAGTTATTTTATAACTCACCATCTCCAACTATTATAATCGTGTTTAGCCTACTTTCTTCCATTGCCAAACACACGTTACCTATGAAGATGTAATTACGTTGCTGTTCACTCTATGATCTTGTTTCCTTCATGCTTGCTTACAGCTTGCTGCACATTTCGTATTTGACACTGGTAAATGTGTTCATGTGGTGCATCCACTGTTAACTTTCAGCTGACTATTTAAGTTTGGTGGCATAACTAGTGTCACACGGCCCTTCAAGAAAGCCAATATTAAAGCTCATTGCTTCAAATTTAGTTCCCTTTGGATTGTGTGTTTGTGCGAAGCATCTACATGAGAACCATGCTGCGCATTAATACTGAGAGACTTGGTGTCTCAGAGTTCTAAGTCGAGAAAGTCAACGAGGTAGCTGTAGAGATGATCCAACTTGTGGAACACACTGTTGTCTAGAAGGGTCCCAAAAACAACAAGGTTGCAGTAATGAATTGATGGAAGATTTATAAAATAGGGTGACTTTACTACATGGGATAGGAACACTCACCGCCAAGGTGAACCTTTGAGTTTGTACCGTGGGAAATGTCAATTCTATGGGGTTGGAATATGGTAAAGCAAGGGTGCAAGAACCATGACCATTTAATGGTGCGTGCAATGCTAGGAGTTTGAGAACCTCCTTTTTGACACGGAACAATACTTTCTTGTGGTTAGGATGGATTCGGAGGAGACGAAAGGATCCATGACTACGATGCACTTGTGTAGAAATTCCTAACTATGGTGGCATACCAAGTACGATGAAATTCATAGCTGTAGGTGTACGATGATACTTGGGAAGATGAGAGCTTATGACTCAATTCTTTCCTGAAAATTTTTAGTGCATTGCTCAATGCAACTTACGAGATCTTAAGCGTGCTAAGAGAGTAAGAGATCATGTGAAGTGGTTCTTTGCTTTGGTGTTGGATATTCAGTACATGTTAGAGAAGGATAAACTATTCTACTTCCTTGAAGGTTTAAAATAGTGAGCAATGGCTAAACTTCATCAAAAAAAAGTTCAAGACTTGTCTACAGCACATTTTGCTGTGAATATTTGACTGACTATGCTGGACTAAGGAGAGTTGTGTGTGGGTGGAAACAGTGGAAAATCTTTGAAGAAGGGAAAATCCAAGAGTGGAGGAGCCAAAGGCAAGATCTTCAAAAAAATTTGCCCCTGTCTTGAGCTTCCAACACATTTGGTGGTAAGGGCATGCAATTACATATGAATTTTATTGTCACTTTGATGGATGACTTCAAGTGATACTAGGAATGGAATTCTTGTGGGAGACTATTGTAGTTCCTATGTTGCTATATCACGCTACTTAATTGACGATCACCCATGCATGGTTCAAGTTGTCGCGAAGAAAGGAGATGATGAGAAGTTCCTCACCACCATGCAACTTCAAGTACAGTTTGAGAATTGATGAACCAACTGCAAGGGGAATAAACAAACACGCGGAAATTCCCAGAACACAAAACCTATGAGAAACAAGATAGAGACAAGCACACGCTAAAGAAAATAATCACACACACACACAAGACAATATTTACATGGTTCGGCAATTTTTCCTACGTCCACAGATCTGCAGGGATTTCACTATTATCAGGGAAGTATATAGAGTGCAGCAATTACAGAGTTTCTCTCACTCTCAACAAGGAAGAAACAACGTGCGCACACCCTAAACACCAAAGTGAACACCTTTGGATCGTGCACACAAGAGCTCACAACACTCTCCACATTGCTGCACACTTCTACGCCGCCCACGACACATAGATGAACATTAGAAATATATATCTTAGGGTTTACAAGATCATAACTTTCGAAATAGGAAAGTTCTGCCAAAATCTTGCACAAAAGATCGTTGCCATCAACCTAGTCGCACCCCTGTTCCCCACGGTCGCAACCTGGTCGAGCCTCGCAGGAAATCAGGAATCTTGAACTTCAACATCCTCGACCTAGTCGCACCATTAAGTTTTGCTGGTCGAGATGATGGTCGAGCCTCTCAAGATCTCGTCCTTCAGGATATCTTAGAATCTCAACTTCGTCGCCCTTCAAGATCTTCCTGGTCAAGCACTTGGGCGAGACTCTCAATGCTTCTGGCCAGGCCTGGGCCTTCGCTCCATGGATTAAACATAACTAGGCTCCACAAAGCCCAACACCAACTTACCTTGCCTTGTTGCTACTAGGCGTAGATGTAGGATGAGGTGGTACCTATTGCCATCCAAGATGTGTTAAAAGGAATACCAAGTTGTGATGTCAATAACTATAGAACAACTTGCCACTGCGATCTCCAGAGTTTGCAGAACTATGACAACAAATTGATGACTTGCTAGAAGCAAGTTACATAAAAGCACCATTTGGAGCAATAAAGTTATTTCAAACACAAACATACTGGGAACATGTGATTATGTATGGATTAACATGCACTTAACAATGTTATTGTGCACAAGTAGTATCCTACTCCTCCAATCATAGATATGTTTGATCAACTTAGTCATGCAAATTACTACACAAACTTGACTGGCCATCAAGCCAGTATCAAGGGAGGATAGCAAAAAGTGGTAAGTAGAAGACTTCCTGTGTGATGCGGTACAGGTAAGAAATGCCCTTAAAGTTGACTAAGCGCAGGTGACTTTCTACATGCAGATAATTCATGTGTTTCATGACTATCTTGACAAGTTTGTTGTAGCATATCTTGATGACGTTGTCTATAGCTCTACCCTAGAAGAGCATCTACAAAAGGTGCTCGGTAGTCCAAAGGATAACATCCTATATGTGAAGAAGGAGAAACGCTCCCTTGTGTAGAAGTGTATCAAGTTCGTCAACCATATGATTGAACAAGCCAAATCTGGGTGGACTTAGAGGAGGAGAGGACTATTCAAGATTGGAAGATCCCAACAAAAGTAAAAAATCTGCGTTTTTTTTCTTGATCTCGTCAACTATTAAGCCAAACTCATTGTGGGTTGCATGAGGAGGACTACCTCATTAATCAAAGTGTTGAAGAAAGTCAAGGAATGCAAGGAGCCTTTGACAACTTGAAGGAAGTGATTACCATTACTTGCTTCTTTTGAATATCACAAAGCCTTTTGAAGTAGAGACTAGTGTATCCGATTATGCCCTCAGTTGTGTCTTGTTATAGTTGCGTAAAAAAGCCATAATCTTAGAGGTTGTTCGGTATCAATGTCATAAATTATGGAAATGAAAACTAGAAAGTAGATCTAAAACTAAAAATTGTAAACTAGTAACCCGTTAGGTTTATATTTTGAAAATTAAAATACATTAAAAACCTAATTGAATTTATGTTTATCATTTTTCTTGAACCAAATAACAATTAGAAAACGTGCTTAAAATCATTAAAATGCAAAAAAAAAAAAAATTAAAAGGCATTATATTAAAAAATATAAAATAATAATAACTTTCTTTAGCTATTATATTTTTAAACTCATTTTTAGTGTTCCATGAACAATCCTATTGTACATGACACTTTAAAATTTGGCAAAAATGATTTAAAAAAAAATAAATAAAATTTATGGATATTTTATTTTAATTATGTTTTTAATACACCAGCTCATTTTATTCAAATTTTAATTTAAATTTTCATAGAATAAAATTAATTAATAATTTAATCTTTATAAGTTAATTATGGATATTAAAGTATTGTGTTGCCACAACAACATAAAATTTGGTTTTTAGCTTTTGCAAAAACTGATAATAGAAATTGAAAACTAGCACCACAAACATACATTGTCATAACTTGTTTTTTTCACTATACAACAACGAAAATATAGAAAAAATAAAAAAAATAAAAAAAAAACATAAATGACACCAAACAACCCCCCCTGATGAAGCTGAAGGGAAGTAAAAAACTCAAAATAAGGAAATGTTCACAACAATCCATAGCCTTCAAGTGTGGTGCCATTACCTACTTGGCTCAAAGTTTGTTGTGAAGACAAATAATTTGATTGTTAGCCACTTCTTCGCACAACATCACAACCTAAGTTATTCCTAAACATGCTTGTTGGCAAGCATTTCAACCAAAGTTCTAGTTTCTTCTTTGAGGATAGGGGAGGGTGAATGAATCAAGTTGTAGATATATTGAGCAAGAAGATGGGGCTTGCAAGTTGCAACTCTTCAAATGGTAGCCCAATTGATGACAAGTAGCGTTGCCAAAAAAACAATGGTGGAGTGCATTAAGGGGAACCCTATCAAAGGTCCAATGGCCCAAAATGTCATGAAGTTGGTGAAAGAGGGCAAGTCAAAGGACGACTTACTGCGGAGAGATGGACTTTGTTTCTTGAGCAAGTGAAGTTAGAAAGATGTTGTTGTGATAGTGTCATGATACCATGAAGGCAAGCCACCCAAGATGGAATTGGACTTTGGCATTGTTGAAACAAGGTACTAATAGCCACACACAAGTGAGATGAGGTGGTTGAGTATACTCAAACTTGTCTCATCTATTAGAAAGATAAGGTTGAACGGAGGAGTCCCTTCTAGTACCAAGAAGGCGTGGAGTCTCACTTGATTTCATAAGTAACCTGCCTAGAGTCGAGGACATGGGATCTATCCTTGTGGTAGGGTTTTTGTAGTAGGACACTTGTAATAGCACCTAAGTATTGGCCGCTAAAGGTGAGAGCATAATTATTTTTCAAGAACATCATGATGTATTAGGGTGTTTCCTAAGACAACATTAGATACCAGGACTCTAGATTCACAAGAAACTTTTGGTGAGAACATTTTAGAATACTCGATTCACAACTAGATATCTCCTAAAGCTATCATCGTGGACCGATGGCTAGACTGAGAGATCCAATGTGCTACTAGAGGAGTACTCATGCCATTTCACAATGCCAAACACAAAAATTGGATGCAACTACTCGACTTGGATCAGTTCTGTTTCAATGCCCAAAAGAGGTCAACTACTAACAAGAGTCCTTTTGAGTTTGTTACAACTGTTTTGACTTCATAAAGTAGATAATTACAAAGGAAAGAGCCCGAGATCATACATCTTCACCAAATACTGAAGAAAGAATGTAGAGGTTTCCTAAGCTTACCAGCCACTAAGCGGATGAAGAAATAAACAGATCAAGAAAGAAGATTGTTGCATTTTTCAAGTGGGAACTTGGAGCTTGTTAAACTCCATCCTATTAGTAGGTCGAGATAGAAGACTACTTCACAAATATGAATGATTAGTCAAAGTCAGGAAGGCCTTTTACAAAGCAAATCCTCCGCCTTGGAAGAGTGAGTAAGACTCCTCGGTCGTAGTGATGTTTCTTGTATGAGAATGAGATTTATACAGAAAGCTCTTTATTGGAGGGTCAATATCAATCAATCATACTCACTAGCTATTGTACTCGTGTTTAGCCTACTCGCCTCCTCCACAAAAAAAAATTGTTGCCTATAAAGATGTAATTATGTCGTTGCTTTGCTAGAAGACTCTCTTGTTTACTTTATGCTTGCTTACCACTTGCTGCCTATTTTGTATTCAATGCTAGTAAACATGTTCATGTAGCGTATTAATGGTTAACCTTTGACTGACTAGTTAAATTTGTGTGCCATAACTATGGTTGTATGGCCCTTCACATGCTGTGAAGTGTTTGACCTATGACACTTTGCACCTAAGTCACCTAAACTGTAATTAACCACCTTTGTTTGGCCATAAGTTTGAAATTGAAAGCTTTAGCTTGGTGCCAAACAATTTCCACAAGGTCTTCTAGAACTAACTAGCGAAGTTCATGCATGATTTAAATGGGCAACCCATGCTCTCTTAACAATCTTGCAAAAGAAGAGGTTAGCTACATGTGAAGCACCATTAGGTTTTGCTACACAAAATGAAATGGGCCATTTTTTAATCCTTATCAACCACGACAAGAATGACATCAAGAGACTAATAGTCCTAGTCAATTCCAGACTGAATAGGTGTGTGTGGGAGTGGAAGCAGAATCCATAGGCTATTCTTTTGCTTCTTAGCCTTGCCTATTGGAAGGTACAACATCGAGACACAATCTAAGCAACATCTTTCTTTAGTACAGACCAATAGAACATATCCTCCATTAGAAGAGCAACCCTATCCATACTGGAATGGCCAGCAGGCAGCAGGGCCACCTGCATGTAGATACCAAGTCATAATCTTCTCCTTCTAAACATGCAGTCATCCCTATCACAACCTTGATGTATGCATGACTGAAATCATCTTGCACCTCTTTGATAATGATACCAGGATACAAAGGTTATTCATCCTCTATGCGCTGAAAGCCCACTACTTGAACACTTTGGTGTAAGAGTGCTACAACCCAACTAAGAGATTTAATGGCTAAAAACAAAGGAGTATTCTTGGAGGAATTCAACCCATTTAGCATGCCTAGCACTAAGATTCCTTGGAGATTGAAGATATTAAGATTGGAAAAAACAAAAGTAACAGGAAAATAAAAGAAAATAAAGAGGAATTAATTGGAAAACAAAGATAAAATTAAAATAATAGGAAAAAAAAAAGGCAAGAAACAGCTAGGGTTCTCAATTTCAATAATGCAAACTATCCCAAACATAACATGACAATTGACATGGCTTTACATAGGCTTTTCTCCCAAAACTAGTTTGGAAAACAATACCAAATTTCTAAAACTGAAAATTACATGATAAAATCTAACAAAAAAATGTTCAATTATACATTACCTAGGCCTGTGGTAAACACAAAGATACTGCCAAGCGTGAACCTCTGCATTACTAATCAATTCAAGCCACATATCCAATAGGATACATGCGAAGAATGTTAGAAGCTTGATATACATTGTTGGCTCACAACCTAATAGCTCAAGCTTTTAGGTAAAGTAGTAACCAAACATGGTATCAAAGCTGGTTACCAGGAGGTCCTTGGTTCTAGTCTCGTTGCCCGCATTTATTATGTGGGGTTTAAAAAATTATTATATTCCCTGTAATGGATATTATTTATTGTGTGTTTATCTCTCCATGTCTGTCGGGCTGCTCATGATGGGAAGTGTTAAAAACTTGATATACATTGTTGGCCCACGACCTAACAGTTTAAGCTTTTAGATAAAGTGGTAATCTGACAAAGAACATTTGACAACATGTGAGGAAAGGGAGTAAGAAGGGAAACATAAAAGGCAGGAGGTCGTACAAGTTCCTCTCTCTTTGCCTCTAAAGGCGCAATCAATCATCAGACGGTAACTGCTTTAAGTGAAACAATTTATCAGAACAAATATCAGTTTCATCTGTTCTTTCATCAGCACTTCCAATTGAAACTTGAAAAGGAAAGCTCACAATATTGGCATTGCAAGTATCAAATGCAAATAACTAACACAAAACATTTTCTTTCATCTAAATTTTAGGATAGAAAACATGTAACTGATGTTCAACTTATTTAGTTCTTTGGCAAATGTGACATTCATAAAATCTGCCATTGTTGAGGGGATACCTCACAAAAAGTTATTTTGCATGCTAGATGCTCATTTTCCAATCATTTAGCGTTGTGTAATTGTGCATGTCCAGCAGTTGCATAGGGTCTAACATGGGCTTGTAGGAAAATAAAGTTCACAAATTCTCAATATATCTTCTATAAAAAATAAACAAATATTCGTAATGAATGAACATATACAAAATAAACTAGGCATAGCACAACTCGAAGACAATATAAAGGAGAGTGGCTTAGATGGTTTAGGCATTTGAAATGCAAACCTAGTAGCTCACCTATGAGGAGTGAATTAGTTATCGTTTTTGGTGTTTAAGGGGCAAGGGTAGACCTAAAATAACCTGAAATGAGGTAGTGAGGAAAATTTTAATAGCTCTTAAGCAAGAGGGGGAAAATGCTCTCGATTAAGTGAATTTGCGAAAAAGGATTCATGCAGCCCCGGACTTGAGGCTTGTTGTTGTTGTTGTATTCATAATGAAAAATTTTATTGAAAATTAAGGCTGTGTACTACAGACCTTTTGATGAAAACAGTCCTTAAAAGAAGCATCTCCTGATCCATCTTGCTGGGGTATATGTTCATTTGGAAAGAAATGTGAAGGGTACTCCTCTCGTTTCCGTTTGCCAGCAGGCATCGTTAAAAAATCCTGAGGAACAATAACAGCATTAGTTTAAGGATATTGCACCTAATAAAATAATTAATTTAAGCATATTACAACTAATTAGAGGAAATAAATATGATACATCAACAACGTTAGATAACATTTATAAGTACCCATCTTGCAAGCTTAATATATCTTTGTTGGCCTTACAAGGCTTAAAATCTTGTTTTGATAATAACAAATAAGATGAACTTAACATATTTGGTTAAGTGATAATATTTCAGGACTCAGCACGTGAATACAAGGTCAAATGCTCATAAGTACTTCATTCAAAGCTTATGTTCCAAAGAAAGATGATCAAATGAAGCTTAAAGAGTCAAAACATGGACTTAAAGATGATCTAATAAAGCTTGAAGATTATGAGAACATGGATGTTAAAGAGGTCTTGCTAAAAGCTTAAAGTATATTAAAACTTGAAGACAAGATGGAGTCAAAGGAAGACAAAACAAGAGAGCTCAAAAAAAGACAAGCATGAAGACTTAAGTGTTTAGAATGCCAAACGTCATAAGAAGTCTTTATGTAAGTACTTCGTATTTAAATATCTTTTTGAAATATGTTGAAAGCTCTTCTAGGGTTAATTATGGACTTAGAGACCTTATTTCAAAACCCGAAAAATGCTTTATAAGAAATCAAAGCAAGAGAGCACAAATGATTTTGAAAACTAAAATGAAAATTCTGAAGTTGGTCTGCCCAGACGACTAAGGTGTACCATTAGAAGTCTGAAGATGTACCTTAGACGACTGAAGTTTTACTTCATACGTTTGAATAATCTCTTCAGAAGAATGAAGAATTAGTTCAATCTAATGAAGATTTATTTGTTGAAACACAGAACAGGCAGAACACCCTCAGAAGACTGAACCCTCAGTTTAGTCATCTGAGCTGGGACTTCAGAAGTCTGAACGTACAGTTCAGTTGTCTGACCCTATGTCTAGACTATAATTTCCAGTGCTTTAAGGAACATCAGAAAAGACTGAACCCAATAGTTCAGTCGTCTGAACACTATTAATGGCTAGAAATTTTAAATGTTTTAAATTTCAAATAAAGGTTTCTTGTGCCCCCAAATTAATGAAAACTTGGGAGATACTCCAAGTAATCTTGGGCATCAAAAATTACTTTTCTAAGCCTATAAATACATAGTTTTGCAAATCAAATTACATCTAAGAAAGAAAGAATTGAAAAATCTACTGAAAGCTATTTTGCAATCAAAGCTCTCTCTTGCTCAACTCTTTGCACAACTGAAGTGCTAAATTTCTAAAGTGCTGATCCATCCAGCTTCTGAGTTCTGAATTGCTAATTCTCATCTAGAAGGAACTCAGTGATAAATTCTCTTGAGCTTCATTGTATTTCATATTTATATTTAATATTGAAGTACATAGTGATTAAATTTGTACTAATCTGGTTTATGTGAGAGTGTTCTTGTACGCAACTATTGTTTCTTGTTTCTTGACGATTTCAGGTTGTTGGATCGTTGACCGAGTGTGGGGTATCACTTGGAGAAGCGTTGCTCTAGCCTACTTAAGGAGTGTTTAAGCGTGGGGTATCACTTGTAAAAGGTTTGTTCCGCTCGGAAAGGAACGATATAGTGGAATCCTTTGGCACTATTGGCCAAAGGCAAGAACGTAGGCTGGGGATAAGCCGGACCTCGTAAAAAACGTGGTGTCACTCTCTTTCCCTATTCTCTTTAATTTCCTGCAAATATTAACTGTGTGGTTGTGTTTTATTTCTGATCATATACACTACATGGATTAGATATTAAATAAACTAAAGCTTAATTTGTTTTTAGGAATTTGCGGAAACCGAAAGGAAGTACATTAGTTGATCAATACAAATTGCGGAAACCATAAGGGAGTACGTTGATTGGTTCAACACCCAAGACTTTTTAACTAAAAGTTTATTTAAGGTCTAAGTTTTTGGAAAGAGTGTTGGATTACATATTGAGCACTATATTGAGAAATCAAATCAATCAGTACAGGGCTTACATATATTCACAGGGCTACAAAAAAGCAAATATCTTGAATTCTTGTAAAAGCTAAGAATTCCCAAGAAGCTGCACATTATATCTTAAGTTGGTATCTTTGGTTGTTTAATTTAAAGTTGTCGATTGATTGTTGGTTGATTGTTTAAGTTTTCGGTTTACTTGTGTTGTGTTAAGTATTGGTTTGTGGTTTGAATAATTAACTAAGTCTTGCTGGGTATTAGCTGAATTAATCAGAAGTCAAAGAATTCATAAAAAGAATTAAAAGAAATTTTAATAATCCAATTCACCTCCCCTCTTGGGACAACTCCTTAACTTTCAATCTTGTTTAATTTATTGCATGTCTTGTGTGCCTAATAGATTAATGGAGTGTATAATATATATTGTTTCATTAATTAATATATCACACATATGATTAACGAATAGTGACAATATACATACATACATACATACATACATACATACATACATAATTTTCCTATCAATAGCAATTTGAAACCAATGTTCAATTTGTTATCCTTACTAAACAATGCAAGTAAGTTAAACATTTGAACTAGAGGATCCAAAATGCACTAGCTTTACATTTGGGAGCATGGATTTTGGGCCTTGAATTTGGATTTGAATGGATTTGAACAAAACTTAATATAAAATTGTATTAAATTTCTTTCAAATCCATACAAATCCAAATTCAAATCCAAGGCCCAAAATCCATGCTCCCAAAGACTACCTAAAAATGCTATTAAGAAGAGCTAAGAGCTTAAATGAAATCAGAATAGGTTTTCTATATTTCTTGAATAATTTTGTAAATCCAATACACAATACTTATAATACAATCGGGTATTCTAAATATGGAAACAATCTCCTAAAATAATCTCTCTCAATAATATACAATCCTCTACATAAATATCCCCTAAATCACTCCAAGATACTAGGGATTTCTACCCTCCCCCTCAAATTGGATCATAAATATTGATCATATCCAACCTGCAAATGAAATCATCAAAACTCTGTCGGGCTAACCTTTTGGTAAAAATGTTTGCTGTTTGTTCCTTGGTAGGTACATAAGTCATACAAATGGTTCATTTCTTCAACCTTCTCTTTGATAAAGTGTCAATTCACTTCTACATGTTTAGTCCTATCATGTTGAACTAGATTGGGAGAGATACTGATGGCTGCTTTATTATCACAGTAGAGTTTGATAGGGAATTTCATTGGGATCTGTAATGCTTCCACGAGTTTCCATAACCACAGTCCTTCACATATCCCTTGTGCAACTGCCCTAGATTCAGCTTCAGCACTACTTCGAGCCACTACATTCTGTTTTTAACTCTTCCAAGTCACCAAATTTCTCCATACAAAGGTGCAATATCCGGTGGTAGACTTTCTATCTTCCGCTAATCCTGCCCAATCCGCATCTGTGAAAACTTCTACTTCCTTACTTTCACACTTCTTGAAGAAGAGTCCTTTGCCCGGAAAGCCCTTGAGATACCTAAGGATCTTGTACACAGCATCTAGGTGAGTCTTTTTTGGTGAATGCATGTGTTGGCTTACCACACTTACTGCAAATGCAATGTCGGGTCTGGTACGTAATAGATAGATTAGTTTACCAACCAATCTCTGATACATCTCCTTTTCAACTGATATTTCGCAGTCTTCAACTCTCTTTACTGCTTCAATGGGAGTTTCACTAGGTTTGCATCCAAGCATGCCAGTTTCGATTAGGAAATCAAGGATATACTTTCGCTGAGAGACACTGATACCCTTTTTTGATCTAGCAACTTCCATTCCCAAGAAGTACCGCATTGGTCCTAGGTCTTTAACTTCAAACTCAACTGCTAAGACTCTCTTCAATCTTTCCATCTCCACTGTATCATCTCCAGTTAAAATTATATCAACATACACAATCAGAATTGTTTTCTTACCACTTTTAGACTGTTGGAAAAACACAGTGTGATCTGATTGCCCTTGTCGATATCCTAGGTTCTTTATCACCTTCACAAATCTGTCGAATCATGCTCTAGGAGATTGCTTGAGTCCATATAGGGACTTCTTGAGTTTACATACTCTGTTTTCTTCACCTTTCTTAGTGAAACCTGGGGGTATCGTCATGTAGACTTCTTCTTCTAACTCGCCATTTAGAAATGCATTCTTAATGTCGAGTTGCTCTAGTGGCCAATCCAAGTTGGCTACCAAGGCTAGGAGGACCCAATTTTTATTCAATATTGTCACTGGTGCAAACGTCTCCATGTAGTCAATGCCATAGCTCTGTGTAAACCCTTTTGCAACAAGTCAGGCTTTATATCGGTCAACTGTCCCATCAGCTCTATATTTCACTGTGAAGACCCATTTGCAGCCTACTGGCTTCTTCCCTCTCGGCAAATTCATAACGTCCCAAGTTCTATTCTTTTTTAGGACCCACATTTCCTCCATGACAGCTTCCCTACTGTAACGACCCGGAAAATTTTGACTATTTAAAATAATAAGAAAAGTAATAAAAGGAAAAAGGGAAAATAGGAGAAAAGGGAAAAAAGTTGGAAAAGGAAATAGGAAGGCGCTCGTTGACGGGCTGGATTTCCTTGTCGACGAGCAGTTTTCAAAGCCTCGTCGTCGAGTATGCATGTCTCGTCGACAAGGGTTTACCGAGAGAGGGTTTTGAATACCTGAATTTCGTCGACGAAATACCGTTCTCATCCACGAGTGATGTATTTGGGCTCGTCGACGAGTCCAGATGTCTCGTCAACGAGGCCATGTGGCAAGTTGCTTATAAATAGGGAGAAATCAAATTTTCAGCAAAAACTTTATTTCTCTCACTTTCTCTCTCTACCCACGGCTCCTCTACCTTCTCTCTTCGTTTCCAAGCTGGATTTAGCTCGGTTCGACAATCGAAAGCTACCACGAGACTCCTGGGAAGATTCTTTGCAATGTAGGCGGAGCGAATCTTCGATTTGAGAAGTTTGGGAAACATCCCAAAACCAGGTTAAGTGTGTTATTTTGGAACTTTCTTAGCAAATATTGTTATTTAGAGCCTAGGATGTATTATATGGATATTTTTCTGAGATTTGAGGAAGTTGGAATTTTTGGAATACAGGGTCTCGTCTTGTCGATTTTAGGCACGAATCCCGAGGAGTAGGTAAGGGGAAATATTTTATAATAGCTTTTTAATAATTTTAAACAACTAATTTTGAGTATAAATTTCTACATATCCAGGTATAATTTTTCTGAAACATGCTAGTATTGAAAATACTGATTTTATATATATATATATATTATATTGGGAAAAATCGTGTGGTTGAAACCATTCTTGTTAATTAAATGATTGTGAGCATGGTGAAATGATGATTCAGTGAGACTGCGAATATTGTTTGACTGTGAATTCTACCTAGTTGAATATACTGGTTGATTGTGGATATTGATGTTGTGTATATTGTGGTAGAATTGTGAATGTGTTGAATGATTGGTTGCTATTGATTTGTGTTGTGGTTCATGTAAATTGCGATATAGTGTTGGCAGTGGTATGAGGAGGTCGTTATATCGTACCTAATATAACCGTCATATAACGTTGGCAGTGGTATGAGGAGGTCGTTATATGGGCATTTATATGGTAGTAAATATTGGCATTGGTATGAGGAGGTTGTTTACCTATTTACCATGAACGAAGTGTTTGTTTTTAACCTGTGTGGTTTGATTAGTCCTGTGTGGACCAATCTTGTGTGGACATGTATGTTGTGTGACTGATTTGTCCTGTGTGGACCGTGTAATCTATGTGATTGGTTAGTCATGTGTGGACCAGTCCTGTGTGGACATGTATGACGTAATTGACAATCTTGTGTGGACGTGTATGATGTGTGTTAGTCCTGTGTTGACGAATATATATTGTGTGGATGTAGACCCTGTGTGGGTATGATTGAAGACTGTATGATTATCCTATGTGGATTGATTGTGATATGCATATATGTGTAGAGTTCTGTGAAACGAATATGATTGGCTACGTGTGACTTTAATTAATTAAGTATTTATGGTAAAGTAAATTACTCCACTCGAGGGCTTGCTGAGGAAGGCGAGTACTCTGGTAATTATTTGTGGATATCAGAGTAAAAGGAAGTCACTTGTATGGGCGGGTGACCTTCCCTATTCTCGGTGACTTTACCTGAATACATAACCCAAGGGCTTATTGAGAAAGGTGAGTGCCCTAGTGTTAGCACTAGAGCAGAGGGAATCTACTTATATGGGCAAGTAGACTTCCCTATTCTCGAAAATTATCAGGTAAAATATTCATGTATGTGGCATGTGATTGGATGACAAAGACGTTGACCATGTTGTGGTTATGAGCGTGATATTTTGGCTGCTTGTGGATCGTGAACACATTTGGATGGATATTTTAATTATATATTGAACACTTCAGCCACACACTGTTGTAAACTATTTCTTCCTTACTGAGAGGTGTCTCACCCTGTCGTTGGTTAAATCTTTTCAGGTTATCCAGGTAATCGAGCTTAGATAGCTGCAGGGCTGGGCAGTGTTGTGAGTGGTATCAAAACGATTATGTTTTTAGTTTTTATGTTATGTATATTTTATTCAGGTTTTGTAATATAAAGGGTGAGGTTGTAATTATTGTGGATCTGCATGTATAATTATAGAACTATGGTATATTTTGTTGAGGTTATTTTATTATTTTCGCTGAATGGTATCAGAGACGCGTGTCGGTCTCATAACACTCTGGGCCCCATGTGGCGGGTCCGGGGCGTTACACCTACATTCAGCAATTTCCAAGGCTTCCTGGATATTCTTTGGAATTTTTATCCTATCAAGGTTAGAAGTAAAAACACGACACCCTGTAGACAACGTTTTATAGGACGTGTATTTTAACCAAGGATATAGAGTACATGACCTAGTTTGAATTCTGACTGCAATGGGTAAATTGATGTCATCAAGTGCAGACTTATCAAAAGGAAGCTCATGACCATCTATTACCTGATCGGGATTAGGAGTGAACTCATGGTTGCTCGGAGCTATCACCGGTTCCAACTCTCTTGGTGCCTCAGGTATGAGATTCTCCCTGTTCTTTGTTTTTGGCTTCCTTGAGTAAACAAGTATTTCCTTGTTACTTTGTTTTTTTGTTTCTCCCCCTGAGTTTAAGTGGTCTTTTGTACATGACAGGTCAGAGAATGAAATAATGGCAGACTCAATATATGGCACAGATTCATCAACAAAGAAATCAAAGAACCGATCTTCACTCTAGAAGCAAGGAGCGATTTCAAAGAACGTGACATCAAGGCTAACAAACAATTTTTTTGTGATAGGATCATAACATTTGTAGCCTTTCCAAGTAGGAGAGTAACCAATAAAAATGCACTTAATGGCACGAGGTTCCAATTTATCCCTATTGTGAGCATGAACATGTACAAATGCAATACACCCAAAAATTTTCTGGGAAAGATTGGAGTTGAGCTGAGAGTTGGGAAAACATTCTTGGAATTTTTGGAAAGGAGTGGCAAAAGAAAGAATCTGACTAGGCATTCTATTAATGAGATATGTAGCTATTAAAAAGGCATCGCCCCAAAAATATTTTTTCATATTTGTAGTGAACATCAATGCTCGAGTTATTTTAAGAATATGCCTATTTTTGCGTTCAGCAACCCCATTTTGTTGAGGAGTATCCACACAGGAACTTTGATGAATGATTCCATTTTCTTGAAGATAATTTCCCAAGATATTATTGAAATATTATGTACCATTATCAGAACATAAAATTTGAATGTGAGTTTGAAATTGTGTTTGAATCATGGAGTGGAAACTTACAAAAATTAAACGAACTTCAGTTTTATCTTTTAACAAGTAAACCCAACAAATACGAGTATGATCATCAATAAAAGTAACAAACCATTTCGTGTGAGTGCGATTAAGAGAGCGTGAAGCCCCCATAAATCACTGTGAATCATTGTAAAAGGCTTGGATGGTTTGTGTGTGGATTTTGGAAAGGAATTATGTTGGTGTTTTGCAAGTTCACAAATCTCACACTGAAATTCAGAGGACGTCTTATTTGAACAAATGGAAGGAAATAAATGTCTTAGGTAGTGAAATTTTGGATCACCCATCCTAGAATGCCATAACAAAATTTCACTATCCCTAGAAACAGATGCAGAATCACAAACAACAATTTTACATTGTCCACTCATATTTGCCTCCTCAAAGTAGTAGAGTCCCTCACACGCCTTAGCACTACCAAATCGTCTTCCCCAATGATAGGTCCTGGAAAACACAGTGAAAGGAAACGAATTTAGCAGAGCAATTGGAATCTTTTGTCAACTGGCTAATGGATAAAAAATTGCAAGACAGCCTAGGGACATCTAGGACAAATTTTAGAATTATAGAGTCAGAGATTCGAATACTCTCTTTGCCTGCAACAGATGAGATAAATCCATTTGCAATTTTAACTTTCAAATTTCCAGCACAAGGTGAATAGGATGAGAACAAATGATAAGAATCAGTCATATGATCAAAGGCACCAGAATCAATCATCCATGGTGATTTGTAATTAGAGATGGTATTTAAGGTTGTCAAAAAATTACCTCGGGGGGCTAAGGAACCAGAAGGAATACTTGTGGAAGACTGACCCAATGCTTGAATGGTAGAGAACATTTTATAGAGTTGCTCCAACTGTTTTGGACTGAATGCGCCACTTGAAGTGGAATTGTTATTTTTCTCACCTTGTGATTTCTCAGCTGGGTTATCAATAGCAGCTTGGTAGCCACAATTTTTTTGATCTTGTCTCGGCTTCCAATCTGCAGGCTTACCATATATTTCCCAACAATTATCTTTTGAGTGGCCCAGCTTGTGGTAGTGCTCACACCAAGGTCTCCCTTTCTGCGCCTTTTGACTTGTACCTGTAGGAGTCCTCGAAATTAGGGCAAACATCTAGGGCCCATTATTTTCGATCGGCTCCTTCAACATTACCTTGCGACGATTCTCCTCTCGCCTCACCTCCGCGAAGACTTCTCGAGTTGAAGGTAAAGGACGTCGGCCTAGAATCCTCCCACGCACCTCATCCAAGTCTCGGTTGAGTCCGGCCAAGAATTCGAAGACTCGTTCATTCTCAAGTCTTCTCTTGTATCAGGTACTGTCTCCAGGGCATTCCCATTCTTCCTCAATGCTCAGGGCGAGTTATTGCCAGAGATTCGTCATCTCCATATAGTAGTTAGTGACGTCTCTCTCTCCTTGCCACATCTACCATAGCCGAGTCTTAATCTCAAAAATATGTCTCTTGGACAGCATCCAGGACATCCTTCACCGTCGGTAGGAACAAATAGGTCTTGTTGATTGAAGGTTTCATGGAGTTCACCAACCACGCAGTCACCATGGAGTTCTCAGACTTCCACTTCTGTAGAGTTGCAGCGTCGTTTGAGGTGGGCTTCTTCCTCTGGCCGATAAGGTAGACAACTTTCCTTTTCCATAAATCACGAGCTTGATCAACTGAGCCCATTCATGGAAAAATTTTCCGTTCAATCTCTCCACCATTCGAACTCAAGGTGGAGGTGGCTTCAATCTCGCCGTCGAGAGCTTCATAGGTGCTCTACCCTCTGCTGTTGATGGCTCCTTCTGCCATCGTTAACTAGGATTATAGAAACCCTAGATCTGATACCATGAAATCATATTTTCTGTATTTCTTGAATAATTTTGTACAAGCCAATACACAACACTTATAATACAATCGGGTATTCTAAATATGAAAACAATCTCCTAAAATAATCTCTCTCAATAATATACAATCCTCTACATAAATATCCCCTAAATCACTCCAAGATACTCAGGATTTCTACATTAAAGCATAAAATATACAAATATGCATAATGTTGTGTGTGCTGAAAAAAGTTCATAGTCATTACACTCACTTCTCGCTATGTAACACCGCTACTTTTGCTTCCACCGTTATGCTATGCAATCTGCTACCCGCTATTTAAAACCATGCTCAATGCATTCTACATCAACCCTATAGTATCTTATAGCTGAAAAATAAATTACAAAAATCTAACAGATTGGAGAATCGAGGGATACACCTAGAAGACAACCAAAAAATCCATGGCACATTTATAATTTATCGGTACATATTTATCATAGCTTATACTCGTTTTTAAAAACTAAAATTGGGATAGCTTGCGTGACTACTAATTTTAATAATTTAATTATATAAAATCTCTTACAAGAAAAAAAAAATTAAAATTTACATTTTGCACGAGAAGGAAAAATGCAGGGAATAAAAAAGCAGGAAATAAAAGTGAGCGGAAAGTCCTTTTTCCTTTGGTATTGTGGAAACTAAGGTAAAAGGATCTTCCCCCTCTAAATGAATCCTGCCACTGTAACCAATGTTTATTGGAAAAAACGACCCCAAAAATTTGGGACCAAAATTGGTTAGCCGCGACCATTGAATAAGTTTCTTTAGTTTGGGTTGGGTTAAAAAGTGAGGGAAATAGAAGAAGCTTGCCCATTAATGTAATTGATGAAAGTAAGTTGTTAGATTACCGGCTTACCTAAAAGCTTAAGCTGTTTGGTTGTGAGCCAACAATGTATATCAGGCCTTAACACTCCCCCGCATGTGCAGCCTGATTGCACATGGAGAGATAAACAAAAAATAAATAACGCCCATTACATGGTATAAGATAATTTTTGACAAACAATAAATGCAGGCAACAAGACTAGAGCCCGGAACCTCTTGACAGCCATAGCTTTGATACAATGTTAGGTTACCCCTTTGAACTAAAAGCTTATGCTTTTTAGGTTGCGGACCAACAATATATATCAAGCCTTACCATAAGTACTTTAGCTCACTCAACCAAACAAGGGTAACAAAAGCACAAACTTGTCTCGCTTCCCCTTCCCCCATGGACCTTGTCCTTTCCCTTCCTACCAAACACAACTTTAATATCTATAACATATATTTATGCATTAAAACTTATTATTTACTTATTATTATGCACATCTTATATTTGCATCCTACTTTTCTAAGATTTTCCAAATTACTGTACTTGTTATCTTCCATCCATGTCTATGCTTTGTCTGTTTGTTTGTTTGTTTGTTTGTTTTTTTCTACAAACAGAGAAATTATTAAGAATTCCCTTCTTCTTTTTAATATGAAGCAATGTTTTAAAAGGCGATTTAAATGCAAGCGTTTTTAGGCCAAAATACATCAAGATGCAAATCCTAAAAGCAATATGCTTTTTTCTGTTAGGTGTACGCCCAAGAGAAGAATATGCGCCTTTCAAGCCTTGCCAAAAATTATACGCATAATGGGAACATATTTTCTCAAGAGAAATACAGAATCACAGGTAAAGGATTGAAGCCCCTTAATCTGCAAATTCCAGACCAGAAAATCTTGATGTCGCATGCGAGCAGTTTGTCCAACAATGTCTCTTGGCCTTCCTCTTTCTTTGGCCAACTTCTTCATTCCCCAAACTGTCTTTATCTGATTTTGAAAGCAGGTGCATGAGATGATGGCTCGAATAGTGATCTTGATGAGCCATTCCTAATTTTGCATTTTATTCTTTGAGAATGATGTGTATCAGGAGAGAGAGAGAGAGAGAGAGAGAGAGAGAGAGAGAGAGAGGAGAGATGAGGGCTGTATAGACCTTCCAGATTCTCAAGCAACATGTGTTTTTTTTTTTTTTCTTTTTACTGACCGGAAAGGTAACTTGCTATCCCTTGAAAACACCATTTGCAAAGCACAAAATTGCAATCAAAAAGCCTTATTCTACTCCATAATAGACCAAAATAAATCACTTCACCCCTAAAAGATTGTAGGATTATGCTCATGGTTCTAAAACTTAGACCGACCAATCCCAAGTGATGATCTGAAACTTAAAATGATGCAAACTTAGGTCAACCGCTCCTTGTGGCTTTTCCTAGTTGGTCACCAGCCTGGTCCATGATTATGCTTAACCAAATACACCACACAACTACAAAGACAGCACACTTCAAAAGCATATTCCCCCTCCTGCCTTTACCAGTAAAAAAGCATTTAAATTTATGAAGAAAGAAGCCCCATATAGAGGAAGGGCTAACCAAATGCTTGCTAAATTCAAACAACTTTTAAAAGGTACCAAGAAGAAGGGTCATGGAAAAAAAGATGCTAGCATTAATCTCACCACTCTTATAGCAAATAACACCCACATCTAGAGATAAATCTTTATTTTGGCCTTTTTTCTGAAGCAATTTGTTAGCATTCCTAGTAATGAACCTTCCATTCTAAAGCAAGTCATTAGTATTCCAATTAAAGACAACAACCAAAGTAAAAGGATTTTAGGTTTTCAAACAAGAGAATGAAAAGGAAAAGTGTCTACAGTAGAATCTTAAATGAATTGACAAAGAATTATATACCGGAAAAATTCCCCAAAAAAAGTCCAAATCCTTCTATCAATTTTAGAGAAATAAGGGAAAGAATCAAGGACATTCAGCAACAATATAGGGTCATTTGTCTTTCTCTCATTCAAAGTTAAAGAAAAATTGAAATTCCAAGTAATAGTACTCCCTTTCAAGACCAACAAGCTAGAAAAGGGAATGTAGCCACAATTGGAAAAACAATAAAGATAGGGACAAGCATGAAAAGATGAAGCTCTTACTGATCCTCCTAGAACCCTCTCCCTGATCCTAATTTTATACTTTACTGAAGGGAAGAAAAGACAAGCCACTTAAACTGAAACCAATGGCTTGCATGAGTAGTAATAGTTCCAGCTCTAAAATCCCAACCATTCACATACATTCCATATTTACTACCGATCACTTGAAACCAAAGGGACCCCAGCTCCAAAGGAAAACGCCATAACTATTTTCCTGCTAAGGGTATGTTCTTGATCACAAAGTTACCCAAACATAAAACTTCCTTTACAGTAAGCCTACAAACCTTTATCCAACAAACAGGGTCTCCCTTATTATCACTTAATCTAGACCAAATAAAATCCCACATCAACTTATCCAACATCTAATCTACTTGCACACAGATTTTGAACAAAGAAAACAGCCAAGGTCTGATATACATTGGCCCACAACCAAATAACTTAAGCTTTTAGGTAAAGTGGTAATCTAACATGGTATCAAGGCCAGGTTGTCAGGAGGTCCTCAGTTCTAGTCTTCTTGTCATCATTTATTGTTTGTTAATTAAGAATTATTTTATTCCCTATAATGGGTTGTTTATTTCTCCATGTTCTGTCAGGCTGCACATGCAGGGAGTGTTAAGGCCTGATATACATTGTTGGCCCACAACCAAATAGTAAGGCTTTTAGGTAAAGTGGTAATCTAACAAAGACAAAAACACAAGTGGACAGAACATAAGCAAGCTTGAACATTATATGCTTTACAAAAAGTAGAAAATTCTCCTTCAATTTCTTTTACATTCACTCTCAACTAGTCCTTGACTCAGTCTCATCATTGATGTCTATCACCTTCAGTTTCCTCCTCTTTCATTTTACGTTCCAAAACCAATTCTTCACCATTGATATGTATAAACTTAATCAATCTTTGTTTTCTTTTTTGGCTCCAAAACCCTCTTTTATGTCTTTGTGACTAAAATGGATGAAAAGCATTGTCTGCATGCTCACTAAGTTGCTTGATTACTTTAAGGCAAAAGACACAAACTTCCCCTAAGGTTTGCAAAAAGACAATGACCTCCCCTAAAGTTTCAAAAATTCTAGGGACCTCCCCTGAAGTTTCAAAAACTCCCAGGACCACAAACCTCCCCTTGAATTTTGTAAAAAGACAAGTTTTTTTTTTAGGGGAAGTTTGTGTCTTTTAGGCAAACCTAAGGGGAGGTCTGTGGCATTTTTGAAACCTCATGAGAGGTTTGTGTTATTTTTGAAACCTCATGGGAGGTCTCTATCTTTTTGTCAAACCTCAAGGGAGGTGAGTGTCTTTTGCCCATTACTTTATAATCAATGTACTTCCTATATTTCTTCCTTTTAGCTATCCAATTATCAATACTTATTAAAATTTGGAGTCAGCTAAGAACACAAATTTATTATGCAAATTGGAAATTTTTAAAAAAATGTGCATTTATCAACTAGTTTTAAGGGTATTGCAAAGGAAAATGATAAAGTTGATAAAAGCATCTCCTTAGAAGCACGACGTTCACTTGACTTTCTATATTTATTGTTAAGGATTATATACATTGTTGACCCACAACCCAACAACTTAAACTTTTAGATAAAGTAGTATTCTAGCATGGTATTAGAGCCATGGTTTTCAAGAGGTCTTGGGTTCTAGTCTTCTTGCCCAAGTTTAATGCAAGTTCATTGAAAACAATGTCTTGTTCCCATTATGGATGATCATTGTTTGTTTGTCTCTCCACATGCATTCCAGCTGCATGTGCAGGGATTGTTAATGTTTGATATACATTGTTAGCCCGCAACCAAACAGCTTAAGCTTTTAGGTAAAGTGGTATTCTAACATTCATCTCAAGTCAAGTCAAGTTGAGTAATGCATCTTCCCCTGGCACAGAGACAATAAATACTTCAATCAGTAGACCATCTCAAAGTTTTGGAATGCCAAATTAAATGTTCTCTAATTTTTAAACAACAGAAACACGCAGCTCTTCTGGTGTAACTGTAAGCCTATAATGTGTGTGTAAAAGATATGCTTAAGATCGTCTTACAGATGCACATCTATCAAATCTGGAGTCCCACTGCACCATGCAATGGGTTAAAACCTACAAATTTCACCTTACTAGCTAATGGATGGAACATCAAACATCATGGACTGAAATTTCAACCTGTTTTCACAGCAAGACAAGCCCAGGGATATCAATATCTGCATATCAAGGAGTTGAAAATGAGTTTGAATTACAAATGACAAGCAGAAATTTCTTCCATGAAGAAAAAATTAATTTTAGAGGTACTTTCACAGGAAGCAAAATGATTGACCGAATGAAAAAAAAAATGGACACGGATCAGAAAATAGACAAGGAAGTGATTATCAAAAATGGACAAGCATTTTTTAATTACCAAACACCAAGATAACTGCAAACTGCAATTCATGATTCAATTAGAGGAACATTACTAAGCATATGTTGACTGCATAGACATTAGACCCACAAGAAGTATATACCCTTGACACTAATCAGTGAAAGCTCATTTTATCATGCAACATGCACAATACCTTATGCTAATTCTCCATGAGATAACAAAGGGGATGGGAGGATTTTAATAGAAAAAAAAAAAGACTACCAATATTCATTGACATCATCCACAGGCACAAAAAGGTCAAACTAGACCCAATCAAAAAAATGCATCTATATAATCACAATTATTGAAACAGAAATAATTTTATGGATGTTTATTACAATATAAATGATGAAATCACCTTCACAGGGGCTTGTGGACCAGATATTCCTCCTTCCTCCCTCCTCATTTCTTCATAGGCTGATGAGGAAAAAAATAAGTGGGGGAAAAGAAACAATTTTGATTCATAATAAAAACATTGCGTACCAAAAAAATTAAAAATCAAAGAAAGCATACAGTAAATTTCATTATACAATTTATACCAACCATCAACTTACCAACATTAACATCAACACCTAAAGGCCTTTGATTCACTGATGGAGATGGCTGCTGCTGCAAGAAAAATGAACAGCAAAGCAATTATGGTAATTGTACTCCAACTACAACACGATATAAAGGCATCTTACAAGACTTATCTGCAAACATTTAAAATAACTAACATAATCACCCATATACATCTGGAAATTTATTCTTTGTGATTTTTTTGTTTTTTATTTTTTCCTCCAAATTGGGTGTGTGGGCTGGGGAAGGCTAGGGGTAGCAAAATGATTTACCATTTGAGGAACTGGCCTTCGAGGTTTGATATCTGTGGCTGCATCAGGTGAGTGTTGATATTGTCCAGGTTCCAGTGGCAAGGGAGTTGGCACAGGTGTTTGTAAAGGTGTCTGCGAAAAAGAGAGAATAATAATAATAATAATAATAATAATAATAATAATACTAATGAAATACTCAACTAACATTGCGTCAAAAAAACAAGACAACCATTACACAAATCCTAAGCAGATACTTTGAAGCAAAGTAAGAAACTGTCACTTATTGATCTAGACATCAAAACTCATTTAAAATCCTGACAAATCAAAAGCTCGCAAAGTGGATCTGTGCATCGGAGAGAACTCATGAGATGTGAGAAAAGGGAACAACACATGAAAAGTATTATGGATGTTAAAGAAGTGTTCTGCAAACTGGAAAATCAAATCATAGCATTGGGTCCCCCTTTCTACCTATAATATGTGTCATGTACATTACAATAACTTCATGTTTAATAACACACAATAGTAATACTAACTACTAAGTACTCCCATTCAAGCTGGAACGTAGATATCAATCATATCATATGCTTTTAGCTTGTAACAAATGGATCTAAACTGAACAGCCCACAAGGCTTTAGTGAATAAATTGGCAACTTGGAATTTGGACTTCACATGAGTGGTTGTAATGAGCTTATGCACAAACAAAGTGACAATTGACTTCAAAGTGTTTCGCCCAATCATAGAAAACTGGGTTGGGGGCAATATGAATAGCAACTTAATTATCACACATCAACTCTATAGGTTAAGAATGGGGAAAACCAAGTTCTTCCAACATGTTATTTAGCCAAAGCAGTTCACATGTACCATGTTCCAAGGCCCTACATCCCAAATCAGCCCTTAATGTCAAAGGGTGACCCAGCCCAATTTGTGTATGTATAACCTTAAACTTGAGCTTGACCCTGATCTTGATACAAATTCCTCTTACAAATACACTTTCAGATTTCAAAATACGAATGACAGCATCCCAATGACCTTGTTAAAGCTTTATATACGTTGTTGGTCCACAACCTAACAGCTTAATCTTTTTAAGTAAAGTGGTGACCTAACAAGGTATCAAAGGTCCTAGGTTCTAGTCTCGTTGCCTATGTTTATTGTGTGATGATTTAAAATTATCTTATTCCTTGTCATTGGTTTTGTTATTATTTATTTGTTTGTTTCTCCATGCACAATTGGGTTGCACGTGCAGGGAGTCTTAAAGCTTTGTCATTCTTGGCTCACAACCTGTAGGGCTAAGATCTTAGGGTAAAGTGGTAATCTAATAGACATATTCAAGGAGAATCAAGAATGACTTTCTTAACAGCAGTCCCCTTGTCTCAAACCACGCGAAGATCTAAAGAACTCTGTGAGGCAGCCATTAATAAGCATTGAAAATGAGGTTGTGGATATGCACTGACTGATCCAACTTGATTGTCATCCTCATGCACCTCCTCAAAATGTGATGATGAGCATTCAACTAAGATAGTTGCCTTAAAAAAGAGGTTGTCTAGGCAGAGTGAATCACGTCACCTATTCACCCAAGTGACTAGGTGGAGAATCACCTAGAAGAGACGTAAGTCAAACACTGCAGGCGAGGCACAAACCACCTAAGGGATGGAAATTGATTATCACCCAGGCGACATAGAAGTTGTAAGTAGCCACTCAAGCGACAGAGACCATGCAATCATCGAGCAATGATGGTCACTATCAGGCGACAAGGCAGATAAGTATTAGGCAAGCATGTCAACTATAATAAATTGGACTTCTAATGTTATGAAACGATCCCAATATATGATTAGGTATTAAATGTTTTATAAACATTCTTTGTTATTAAGATCTATTATTTTGAATTTATGTTTGTAAATGTAGAATTAATGTAGGTTTGACCCAAGAAGGGTCTCCAACTCAACTCAATAAACATCATGCAATAACCCAGTGCTAAACAAGCCCAGTACCTTTTATCCCTTTAATCTCTCACTTTCTTCTTCCCTCAGTCTCTTCCCTCTCTATCTCTCTTTACTTCTTATGATCTAAGTCTTTTCACCTCCCTCTTTTCTCCCTCCTTACACAATTCATACTATCCCTATCCTTGCACTTTTGATGAGAGTTGACATAACGAGTCCATTTACAACCAATCCACCATCTACCCATCTAAATCCACACCATCCCTTAAAAGGTGTTTGACTTTTTATCAAACACAACTGCACCAAATTTTTCCTAAGTCTGTCCTCTTGAGGATATAAAATACACAATTCCAGTTCACATAATCGAAAGACTTTTCCATATCCAGTGTGCAGACTACACCACTATGCACACTACACCACTATTTCTTCCCTTCAAATAGGTGACTACAGCCTCATTTGCAATAAGGGCAGCATCCATGATCTGTTTGCCTGCAACAAAGGCATGCTGGTGTTTCCCAAAAACTTCCGAAATTGCTAATTTGAGCCAAGCTGCAAGAACTTTAGATAGGAGTTTATAGAAGCTACCAACAAGGCTAATGGGACAAAAATCTTTGATATTTAAAGCCCTAGCTCTTTTTGGGATCAAAGAAACAAAGGTTGAGTTGATGCTAACCACAAATTTTCTGAGTTGTGGAAGTCATTGAAGACTTCAAATATGTCTTGCTTGAGAGAGTTCCAATTCCTTTGAAAGAAAGCCAAGTTGAACCATTAGTACCTGGGGCTTTGTCTTTGTTGCAACTCTTGAGAACTAAAACAATTACCTTTTCCTCGTAGGGGGTCTCTCGAGAGTTGTGGAGAAGCTAAGTTTTTTTAAGGAAATATCATTTACAGTTGGCCTCCAAGGTTACAGCTCAGTATACAAATTCCTGTAAAAATTGCAAACACCCTTTTTAATAGCCCCCTCCTCCACCAAGAGCTTACCCTCCACTTTATTTTTTTTTCAATTTGTATCTTTGATGTGCGTTACCAGCTCAGTGGAAAAAACCGGTGTTCCTATCCCTAGCCTTCAACGATATGGCCCTATATTTTTGCCTCCAAGATATTTCCTCGGCAAAGATAACTTCAGCAAGGGCTTTTTTAAGGGCAACTCTTTTAGATCTATTCTCATAATCAAGGCTCCCTCTAATCTCTAGGTCATCCAACTCCTTTTAAGTCATTTAGGATCTCATTGTTCTTTAGGTTGACATTACCAAAGATATTTTTGTTCCACCACTTTAATTTCTCTTTCAATAATTTTAATTTAGAGGCAATGATATAGCTGGCCTTCACTTCAATCAGTATAGAATGCCACCAAAACTTTATCAAATCGCCAAAACCTTCATGATTAAGCTATGTGTTCTCAAAACATACAGGGGTTGGACCCCACTTGAGTCCCCTCGTGTCAAGTAAGATGGGAAAGTGATTCGAAATTGGCCTAGGGGGTAAGGATTGAATAGCCTTGGGAAAATGTTTCTCCCAATTAGATGAAATAAGGAATCTATCAATCCTTGAGTGAGAGAGGAATTCTCCAAAGTTAGACCACCTAAACAAGCCTCCAATGGGGGTAAGATCAATGAGAGCAAAATCATTTATGAAGCCTTGAAACTCCCGTATGTTGGAAGAGTCATAGGATCTCCCGCTCCTTTCGCAATACAAACCAAATTTAAATCTCCCTCAATAACCCAAAGGGCCTCCCATATTTCTCTAATATCCACAAGCTCATTCCAGAAAAGATGCCTTGAAGGACCTTCACAAGGACCATAGACCCCAATGAAAATCCAAGAAAAATTGTCATCCAAAGTCTTGAAAAGGCAGACACTGAGAAAGTATTGATGGAATGGTTTAAAAATTCCACAGCCAAGCCATTACACATGATGAGAACCCTTCCAGCTGAACTAGTGGCTTTTAATGCAATCCATCTATAGCTTTTTAAACCCTATAAACTATTCACCAACCAGTTGTTCAGAGATTCAATCTTGGTTTCCTGCAAACAAATAATGTCCCTCTCTAATCATTAAGAAACGACTTTATAACTGCTCCTTTAGTTTTGTAATTTAATCCCCTCACATTCCAATTTCCAAGAGACCTTTTGCCTCGACATAAGTCAGTGACAGACCCACTGCTACTAGCAACTCCCATATCTGAAACTCGTTCCTCTTTGTCATACTTCACATAAGATTTTAGCCTCTTCAGGTCCCTACCTATGCCCTTCTTATGGATGCTGCCTTGTTGCTTTTTCTCATGGGTTTTACCATCCTCTTTTCTTTTCTTTTCTTTATTCAATGTCCTTGCAGAAACACAAATCTCTATCTTTGAATCCTTTAGAAGAAATACCAACTGCCTTACTCACCAAATGCATTTTGCAAAGAACTCAATCGGAGACCTGGAGATTGAAGCTAGGTCCGCCAAAGTCTATTTTAATAAGATCATTCAAGGAGAGGTGGAAGATAGTTTTTCGCAAGCAAGGTAACTGCTTCCTCAACTACGATGATTGCCAACCGGGGGAGTCCCAGGCTTAGAGGCCTTCCCCCTAGGGTGATTTCTGCTAGTGCAATAGGCACAAACAAGGAATAGACTTGCTAAGGAGGAGAAGGGCCAAAGTGAAATGGAGAGGCCGCACCTTTGGTTGGTTCAATGCAAGAAGAGGGGGGAAAAAAAGCTTGGGAGGAGGCTGAGGAGGGGAGGCCCAGCTAGAAGGAAGCTCAAAAGAGGAGAGAATTGGGGCTAAGAGGGCCTATCGCAAGAAGATACTGATATCACTTATATTAGTGAACTGCTTGGGTCGAGGAGGAAGAGGCCCGAGAGGTTCAAAAAATGAAATATGATGAATCACACTCGTATTGGAGCATGTGCCTATACTCGCTGACTCCAATGGCTGCAACTTCAAGATTGCGATGTTCAAATAACCGCCGCAATGAGGACAGGCATGAGAAGAGGCCTTTGGAGGTACTAGATGAGGGAGGGGAGGACGAGGAAGTTCAACTAAAGGCCTAGAGCAAAAGGCGGGGCAAAGAGATTCTGCTACCTAACATGGAGATGGCTCCAGAGATTTTACTCCAATCTTTCAAATCAAAGCCTTCAAGGAGGCAACAATTCACCAACCACCAACATTCTTCTCAGTTAGGGCAAGAAACTTGTCGATCATGTTCTCGAGCTACTCAATAAGGAGGGATTTTTCCTTTGATCTAACGCAATTCCTCCACGAGGGTTGAGGACTCTTCTCCCTCTAGCAAGCCTAGAAATCATCAAGTGCCAAGGGGATCCACTCTATTTCACCCTTGTCCGAAAAGATGGAGGTTCTTCTACCCTTATTATTCTCTGTGATTCGAAGGAGATCGATGGACTCCCCTTCAATCATGCTGTTGAAGGATTTTATTTCAATGAGGATGGTGAATCTCCTGTCCTTGCACATCTTTGAAACCTAGGATTTTCTTTTTTTGAAGATGTTGGAGCTTTTAGTAACTAAAAGATAAATGTAGCAGATTCATGTATGTTTTATGGATATTAGAGCACTCTAAGAATCCTTGTGGTGAAAATGTACACCTAGGACTATGATCATCTCTTATTGCAAAAAAGGGAAGCAGTGACACATCTGTGTAGCTCTTCTCCCAATACAAGAAGCATGAAGAAGATACACCAGGGCTGTTTTTCTCAAACACAATAGAATCAGCTTTGACATATGTTTTTGGCTACTTGTGTTTTTCAGTCACTGCAAGTAATGTCCTCTAGTTCTTATTCTGCTCTGCAATTCGCAGCAGCAACAATGTATTTTTCTTTTCTTGTTAAGGCTTGATGTACATTGTTTACCCACAACATAGCCGTTTAATTTTTTTGGTAAATTGCTCAACATGGTATAAGGTATTAGAGCCATGTTACCAGGAGGTCTAGAATTCTATTCTTGTTGCCCGCATTTATCATTTGTTCGTGAAAAAATTTTGCTGTTCCCCATGGTGGGGGCTGTTCATTGTTTGTTTACCTTTCCATATGCAATCAGGCTACATGTGCAAGGGATTGTTTAGGTTTGATATATATTGTTCGCACATAACCTAACAACTTAAACATTTGGGTGAAGTGGTTGCTTAACCATTCTTTTTCTCAGCCACGTACAGCAGCGTCCACTCCTCTTCAGTTGCAGCATGACTTCCTCTTCTTCCCTTTTTTGTATGAAATCAATGAAGGACCAATTGGCTATCTAGCGATGATGATCAAGGAAAATGGTTTTAGGGTAGGATTTGAGTAGCATAGGTGTCTGCAAGTGTGATGAAACAATAGGCTAGGGCTGCGGCAGCTGTGACTAGAATGATCGGATTTTGGGTTGTGGCTGGTGAGATAGTAGAAAGATGGTCATTCAATGGTTAGTGTGGATGACAGAGATGAAGCAGAAATGGTGAATCATAGTTAGTCTTTGATACTAGTTGACGTGGGAGCAACTGGCAAAAGAGAAAACAACAGGAAAACAAAAGGGAAAAGAGAGAGAGAGGGAGGGAGAGAGAAATTAAGGAATTAAACAGGATATAAGAGAAAATTAAAGGCAAAAGGTAAAAACTCAATTCAGGTTTTCAATTCTCAATTATGCAAGCTGTGCCAAAAACGGAGCCTTTATATAGGCGTCTCTCCTAGAAACTAAATAAGTAAACAAAATTAGGAAAGAATTCTTTAGAAATCTCAATGAGAAAGAGGTCGAGTATATGACTTTGTTGCTGCTGCAAATGTTGGATTCTTTTGTTCCTCGAATGAGTGGTGATTATTTGGATTGGGGATTCTTCTAGTTCATTTTCCACAAAATCATTTTTTGCCCAATTGTTGAAATGGCCAAATCCTTCTTTTTTGCCCTTGAACCACTTTATTCAGAAGGCCAAGATTCCTTGTAAGATCAGGGCTTTTATGTGGACTCTTATTCATAACTAATGATTTGCTGCAAATGAGGAGACCTACAATGCCATAATTCCAAATATTTGTGTCATCTGTTTGGAAGCCAGCAAGACTAGCGATCATATGTTTCTACATTGTAGGGTGACTAGGCAGCTTTGGGCTTTTCTTTTCTCCGTATGTATTGGTTTATGGAGATGTGCAGTTTTTGGCATTTTTTGGACATGATGGATTGAAAGGAATGCAAGGATCTTCAATGGGGAAAAAATAAGTGCTTTTCCTTTGGATAGTTACTTTCAGGGCTCATTATTTGGGTTTCTTTCAAGGAATGTTGTTATCGGATCTTTGAAGGGATTGGAAAGGAGATTTGATGTAACTGTTTCTTTTGATTCTTTTCTTATCTTTGTATTATTTCCGTGTTATAGGGATTTCTTATCCTCCTTTCCATGTAACTCTCTCTCCTATACGTCAATGAATTTTCTTTTTCTATCAAAAACAATTTAGGAAAGAATATCGAATCCCTAAAAAACTGAAAAATTACAGAATAAAATCCAACAAACAAAATCTTATATTAAGGTCAAACCTATGGTAAACAAAAAAATCCTATTGTGTGATCCACATCAGCCCGGGGCATATAGTGTGGTTGTCCGACACACACTCAATAGTCAATATGAAGACAACAAGTTTTACCAAGCCACCAAAAGCTAAAGTAATAGTGAGAGTGACACTCAAATCCCTTATAGTGCACAGCAGCCCAAGCACCACAATCCAGGCCTCTGCCATGCAGACAAATTGTTGGCCACAGCTAGGCCAACAACCCCTCCACCTTAGCCCTAGCACAATGAAATTAAACCCATGACATTGGCTCCAAAACTGCTTCTATGATCAAGTGCCTGCCACTGCATCAAAAGCTACAGCTGAAATGCTACTTAAATCTCTTCAAATAGTACAAGGGTGTGACTGCCAGAGTTTGACCCAGACTTGACCCACACCCCAAGCATCTGCCATGTGTGCAGATTGCTTGGCGCACCTTGACCAACAGTTGCAAATTTTAATCTTAGTGGGCAATTCCACTGGTGAACCTTAAAAATAATATTTCAACATCCACTGTGGCAATCGAATCTCGACTCCATATAATCTCATCATGTGTCATTCCAAAATAGGATAAGAATGAACACATTTTGAATGGAGAACTTGTTGCAATTTCATGTTAGTGACACTCCTCCTGTCTCGAGAGTAAGACTCTGTCAAGGCAAATCTATTCAGTGAAATCCTCTTTTCTCCTCAACTTTTTACTTCCTTTTTTAAAACCTTATTTTGTCCTATTGTAGTAGTGCCCTATTACAATTTTCTGTTTTGGTTGATGAAACACTTTCGGAGCTTTTTGTTTTCAAGCAAACACCAAATATCCTCACTATTTTTAACACCTCCATTATATAAAATGCATTAACCATTTTAATGAGCTATACATCCTCCACAGTCCTTAATAACAAATGCAATTTCCTACTCAAATTCTCTCTCCCTCTTTCCCTTTCTGTTTCTCTATTAGAGAGAGAGTCTTTGCACATGTGCTCATTTTGCTAAGAGTTTAAATGTTCTTATAACAGCCAAAAGAGAAGAACAGAGCATCAAATGTCAATGATTAAGTCATGTTTAGGAGAAGGCCATAATAATTAAGAACTTCAACTCACTAGACGCAAATTTAGCACAAAACCAGCGATCCTTGAAAACTTTGCAACACATCAAATTGACTGTTTGCTCATCCATACAGCCCTTAACAATATATTCGTTAAAAGATGCCAAATGAAAATCAAAGCCTGCTGATGTAAATGAATTCATTCCTTTGTTTTTTTCGTTTTTAGTTACAAATTATTTATAAACATATTATAATCATTACACTTTCATAAACAGTACAATGAAGGTGACTGGGCAACAAAATATGCACAAAGAGTTTTTGCTTTTCCCCCAACCTCTCTCCCAAATCCACATAAAGGGGGAGTCAAAAAACTCTTACCGGTGGAAAGAGCATATCTGCTGTTGGAGTTTCATATTCTTCAGTCCCTTCATAAGGCAAATTCAGATCATGTACAGGTGTTGGAACACCTGTACCCCCAGAGGAAGAGTTTCTCTCATTTGGACCTTGTATAATTCCACATTGCATCATTTTTAGCTCCCATAGCTGGCATATAAGATTTGCATGTTAGGTAAACATTAGAATAAGCACTTCTAAACAGAATAAAAATCCTCACTCCAAAGCTAAAACATAGTACAATCAAACTATATGAATCATATCATCATTATTATAGGCCCTTTCTTCCCATTTAGATTAGCACAAAAATTCCAGCACAAGATTCCGATCTTTCAAAAAGATCCATTGTTACTTAGATTAGATTTCAAATGACAGATGCAATGCAGTGTATTGGGCATCATGACATATATTTAAGCCCATTTTTGTAATGGCAGCAGCCTTGCTGCATCCTAGCTGATTAAGGTTCACATGATTTAGTTAAGAGCTTAAGATATGGAGGAGGCAAAGGGAGAGGCAGAAAGAAAGCAAGAGAGACAAGAAGTGTTGCAGCCAGTAGGTTATTGATGACAATTGCTAGTCAACATTGAAGAAAATGATGGAGCTTTGATTTGCTGCATGTAGACTCGGAGGAACAGCTGGGACAAACATGAGGACTGTGAAGAACTTGGACTTTATGTCAGTGATATGGGTTGAGGTTTCAATGTGGGGTTGCTTTGGGATTGTGGGATTTGAGCTGCACAAGTTCCTTTTTTGTCCCACCTTTTCACTTTTTCTTGGTGGGACAGCATGGTTGAAAAGATTTCAGCTTCTGCTCAAAGAACCTTATTAAAGAACACCAACAGTCATTAGAATCAGAGCCTGCTCTTATACCAGTATGCAGGACCAGTGCCCAACACAAAATAGTTATATATTTCAACTCTGAATAAAACTAGTGTATGGAAGGCCATAGGCTTACTTGCCTGGGAATAACAAAAATAATTTTAGCAACCTAAGTCAATTTAAATATTAATTTACTAAACAAAAATATCCTAGAATCTTAAAGATATGATCCCCAAAAATATTCTAAATAATAAAACAAAAAATAAAATTATTCCTCATATGGTGTTGTGTCAATCTCCCCTAGTTGGGGAAAAAATTGACCTCGAGTTAAAGAAACAACCACACTAGCTAATATTACCTTCTTTGTCTTCATTCCCAGAATATTCAAGTGCAATCACAAACCGCAATCTAATCATCAGTTGAGTTCTCTTCTGTCTTAAGCTCGTCCTCCTTACAGCCAGCAATTTGCACTATGCCAATACAAGTCTTATTACAGAAATTCAATAAGAATGTCTTTCTTGTTGTCCACAATTATGACAGTCAAGCAGAAAGTGCTCAAACATCTTTGAACCAAGCAATTTGGTGAGAGTAGGAGGAAGCTCAAGTAGAATTACTATTTTCTTACAATTATTCATCAAATATTTGTTCTTTTTCTCAACTGTCCTAGTACTTGATTCGCAGAGTTAAAATTGTAGGATTGAATGCAACGCATAATCGATAAGGAAGTCCCCCAATGTACCTAAGCTCCTCTTCATCAAAAGAATATCAATGTACATATCAAGTGAGCTGAGGCAATGAATACACATATCACTCTCTCATAATTGATCAAGATGAATTTTTGTTCCAACATATGCCTCATAAGACCCCAATTAGATATTGGAGCAGTTGGTATTTTGTAAAAACAGTATTTCAAAATTCGTTACTACTTCTCTCCTCTAACGGCTGTTTAAATAATTTATTTAATTTTATTTAATAGTTATAAAAACAGTCATTACCATTTATGTGAATGCTTTGAGACTCTTGTTATTAAATGTTTTCGGGACCATTTTTGTTAACCGTTTTATGACTGTTAACTGTTTTTTTAATAGTTTTTTGGGTGTTATTGGATTTGAACCTATGACTTCTGCCATATGAAAACAATACTCTATCTGCTGAGTAGGTCAATTATCATCACAAACAAAGAGAAACAAATGGGATCCATCTCATGGATGGATTATAGATGTAATATTACTTATAAGCAATACCAATCAAATAGATCAAAGAGCTATGATATTGGATCATGGAACAGTCATCTTGACAAGAAATTATCTACTTGATAAAATGCATATCACAAGTGCAAGGGCTATAGCTCAGTTAGGTAGAGCCCCTCGTTTACACATGCATCAATGTTATTCAGCAGACCCCGTCCATCATACAATCAAAAGAATTTATCCTATTGAGAAATCAATGTTTTACTCCACAACACCCAAATTCTTCTATCTAAAAAATTCTTTTATTGTTGATTCGATCATGATCTCTTTCATGTGGTCGTCATTGAAATATATCTATCTGGGTTAACAGCCATGTTGTTCTGGTCTCCTGTTTGGTGAGTGCATGCAAATCGGAAGGGCTGTTGTATCTTGGGGGTAGATCCTAACTAGTCTTCTACATTGTCTTGGAGAGGCAAATCTTCCCCAAGGACAGTGCTAAACACACCTAAACCAATAAGTTTTCTTAATTTTATTTATCGCATTCTAGTTTCATATTCATTTTTCCAACAATCTTAGGGAAGAATATTAATATATTTTTTATTCATTTTTGCAAATTATTTAATGAATTTTATTTTATTTTTTTGGATTTAGTGTATGATTGAATTTGGTAGTGTTAAATGAATTGGGTGTATGTTGAGTTTAACATTTATAAGATAAAAATAGCATAAATCTGTATACCTTAATTGCATCATTACCCTATATGGAAAAACCAGAAGATATTTGAATATTTTCTTTTGACAAATTGGAGTATAACATTAAAATAGCATAACATTGTACAATTTGTCACATTTCCACTAAATTTTAGAAAAAAATATTTGTTTTTAACATCACTAGTAAAACAATCTTGTTTTGTTGTGACTTGGGATTGAATTGATTTACAAGTTGTAGTAGTTTAATTTGTTGACTACGTGGTTGTTATTTTGATTTACAAACCGTAGCTGGTGTTATCATTTTCATTTGATCCTAATGTTAGTTGATCCAGTTTCTACTTATTGATAATTTAGACACAAAAATTGGGAGGAAAATATTGTCAATATTTATTTAATTGCTTAACAGCTAGAAAGTAAGGTAAATATGAGCAAGAGAACTAGGGCCAGTTAGGTCAATAATTTTTTTTGATGGGGTTTTCAATTCAATATGCATTAATTCTTGGTTTAAAAATTCATGGGATTTGAAAGCTTGGTGTGTATAACTTTCTTAGATTATTATAATTATTCGTTTGAGACTGTTGTACATTTTTGTAATTGCAATATTGTAGGTGATCAATGCATATTTGAGCACACAAAAGGTTACTATGATAACTGTTGAAATGTGGAAAAGAAAACTGAATATCCCGGCAACTTATAAAAAAGATTACATTCCCTTTAAATAGATAATAATTCTCATTCAATTCCTAGGGATATTTACAACCTACTGAAAATAGAATATCCTATTTAAAATGGAAAGCAGTAAAATAGGAAAGATTATCTACAGAATCGGGTAACATGCTAACCAAGTCCCCTAAGATCGGGGAACCAAAAATAGCTAACAAATCAACTGATTTGTTACCTGTGAATCTCCTAAAGATCAGCCTCTAATAAAGGCTGACAAGAAATCTAATAATTCTACACTCCCCCTCAAGTTGGGCTGTAAATATTGATTAGGCCTAGTTTGGAACTCAAATCATCAAAATTCTTTCTTGGCAGAGCCTTGGTAAGGCTATCAGCTGTTTGGAGACATGTAGGCACATACAACATCTTGATTATTCCTTCTTCTATTTTTTCTTGTATGAAATGTCGATCAATCTCCACGTGTTTTGCTCTATCATGATGCACTGGGTTCTTTGCAATGCTAATAACTGACTGATTGTCACAGAACATCTTCATGGGTTCTTCACCTAAAATCTTTAATTCCTTTAGAAGCCTTCTTAGCCATATTCCTTCACAGATGTCGTGTGCCACTGCCCTGAATTCAGCTTCTACACTACATCTTGACACAACTGATTGCTTCTTACTTCGCCATGTAACTAGGTTTCCCCACACATATGTACAGTACTTAGAAGTTGACCTTCGATCATGTATTGATCCTGCCCAATCTGCATCACTGAATACTTAAATATCTCTTGTTTGATTCTTCTCAAAAAATAATCCTTCACCCAGTGTTAGCTTCAAATATCATAGGATTTTATATGTTCTTCATTGGGATTGTTCATGAATTGACTCACCATACTGGCAGAGAAGCCAATATCAAGTCGGATGTGAGACAAATATATAAGTTTTCCAACTAGTCTTTGATATCTGCCTTTATCCATGGGTGCACTGACTTCCTTGGCTCCTAGTTTGGTTGTTGAATCCATGGGAGTATCCACTGCCAAAGATAAGAGGACATACACTGTATTTAACTTGGCTACAGGGGCAAATGTCTCTTCGTAGTCGATTCCATATTATTGAGTGAATCCCTTTGCTACCAGCTGAGTTTTGAATCGGTTAACACTTCCATCTTCATTGTATTTCACAATGAATATCCATTTGCAACCTACTGGATGTTTTCCAGTTGGTAATTATGTGATCTCCCATGTTCCATTCTTTTCTAGTGCACTGATTTCTTCCCAGACAGCAGACTTCCATTCAGGTGTACCTAGAGCCTCTTGTATGTTATTAGGAACCTGGATTTTGTCGAGGTTGGCAACAAAAGATCTAAAATTCGATGATAACCCCTGATATGACACAAAAATGTATATTGGGTGTTTTTTGCATGATCTCACACCTTTTCTCACAGCAATAGGACAATCACTATCATTATTAGTTAACTCACTATGGGAAGTCTCAGGATTAGAGTTACCTGGTGGATTTTCACTTGATCTAGGGCTCGGATCAGACTCTTGGATTTGCTCAAGGGATGCTTGTTGTTCTATCTCCTTTTGGTTCCTTCTCCTCCGTGAATAGGTAATCAACTCATCATTTTTTGTTGGTTGAATAGTGTCCAGATGTTGATGTTTCACAAAGATTCTAAGAAGGGATGTGAAGGAGAAATGGAGTCGGTAGTTAAAATATATTCAGAAATTTGTGATAGGTGAGAAGGGCCATAATCAAAAAAAAGGTGACATAACTCTTCAATATCCCAAAGCTGGAATTCCTGCGTAATCTCCCCCCGAATTTCAGATTTGGGGTGATATGGTTGTTGCTCAAAAAAGGTGACATCCATGGAGTGAACAACAAGCATCCCTTGAGCAAATCCAAAATTCTGATCCGAGCCCTGGATCAAGTGAAAATCCACCAGGTAACTCTAATCCCGAGACTTCCCATAATGAGTTAACTAATGATGAGAGTGATTGTCCTATTGTTGTGAGAAAAGGTGTGAGATCATGCACAAAACACCCAATATACACTTTTGTGTCATATCAGGGGTTGTCATCAAATTTTAGATCTTTTGTTGCCAACCTCAACAAAATCCAAGTTCCTAATAACATACAAGAGGCTCTAGGTACACCTGAATGGAAGTCTGTTGTCTGGGAAGAAATCAGTGCACTAGAAAAGAATGGAACATGGGAGATCACAGAATTACCAACTGGAAAACGAATATTCACTGTGAAATACAACGAAGATGGAAGTGTTAACCGATTCAAAACTCAGTTGGTAGCAAAGGGATTCACTCAATCATATGGAATCGACTACGAAGAGACATTTGCCCCTGTAGCCAAGTTAAATACAATGCAGGACCTCTTATCTTTGGCGGCAAATTTAGACTGGCCTTCACCAACTAGATGTCTAGAATGCCTTCCTCAATGGAGACCTAGCTGAAGAAGTCTACATGGAAATTCTTCCTGGATTCAAGACACAAGCTACACACAACAAAGTCTGCAAACTCAGAAGATCTTTACATGGGCTCAAGCAATCCCCAAGATCCTGGTTCGAGAGATTCACAAAGTTAATCAGGAGGTATGGCTATTCTCAATGTCAATCAGATCATACACTATTTGTTAAATACTCTCCAGAAGGAAAATTTTCTATCCTCATTGTATATGTGGACGACATCATTCTAACGGGAGATTATAAGGAGGAAATGAGTAGTCTCAAAAGTATTCTAGACAAAGAATTCAAAATCAAGGACCTTAGGAATCTCAAATACTTCCTAGGCGTGGAAGTGGCTCGGTCAAGGAAGGGTTTCTTTGTCTCCCAAAGGAAATATGTTCCAGATCTTTTGAAAGAGACTGGGATGCTCGAATGCAAGCCAGTAGATACTCCTATGAATTCAACAACCAAACTAGGAGCCAAGGAAGACAGTGCACTAGTGAAGAAAGGCAGATATCAAAGACTAGTTGGAAAACTTATACATTTGTCTCACACCCAACCTGATATTGGCTTTTCTGTTAGTGTGGTGAGTCAATTCATGAACAATCCCAATGAAGAACATATAGAGGCAATTTATAGAATCCTACGATATTTGAAGCTAACACCAGGTAAAGGATTATTTTTTTAGAAGAATCAAAGAAGAGATATTGAAGTATTCAGTGATGCAGATTGGGCAGAATCAATACATGATCGAAGGTCAACTTCTAACTATTGCACATATGTGTGGGGAAACCTAGTTACATGGCGAAGTAAGAAGCAATCAATTGTGTCAAGAAACAGTGCAGAAGCTGAATTCAGGGCAATGGCACACGGCATCTGTGAAGGAATATGGCTAAGAAGGCTTCTAAAGGAATTAAAGATTTCAGGTGAGGAACCTATGAAGATGTTCTGTGACAATCAGTCAGTCATCAGCATTGCAAAGAACCTAGTGCATCATGATAGAACAAAACACGTCGAGATTGATCGACATTTCATAAAAGAAAAAATAGAGGAAGGAATAATCAAAATGTGCCTACATGTCTCCAAACAGCAGATATCCTTACCATGGCTCTACCAAGAAAGAATTTTGATGATCTGAGTTCAAAACTGGGCCTAATCAATATTTACAGTCCAACTTCAGGGGGAGTGTAGAATTATTAGATATCTTGTCAGCCTTTATTAGAGGTTTATCTTTAAGAGATTTACAGCTAAAAAATCAACTAATTTGTTAGCTATTTTTGGTTCTACAATCCTAGGGGATTTGGGTAGCATGTTACCCGATTCTATGGATAGTCTTCCCTATTTTATTGCTTTCCATTTTAAATAGGATATTCTATTTTCAGTAGGCTGTAAATATCCCTAGTAATTAGATAAGAATTATCATCTATTTAAAGGGAATGTAATCTTTTTCATAAGTTAGTGGAATATTCAGTTTTCTTTTCCACATTTCAACATAGGATAAGCAAATCATGCTATTTCTTTCTCCCGATTGGTGAGTGCACGCCAATCAGAAGGGTCATTGTATCCTAGGGTAGACACCAATGAGCCTTCTACACCCTATTTGAAGGGCAAAATCTTCCCTAAAGACAATGCTACACACGCCTCAACTGATAAGTTTTCTCAATTTTATTTATCGAATCCTATTTTCAAATTCATTTTCCCAACAAGAGCTTCCGTCCAAAGCCAGTGTTGATGAACTAGACAATGCAACCAAGTGCATGTGAAGTCCTAGATACAAATAACAGCCATGCCAGCCTTTTCATCCTACATTACATTTTGACAGGGAAACATATTTTTATTTAGTTGAAAGATCTCCTGTGAACTTGAACAAAGTGACCTTGACTCCATAATCCAACTTGCCAGAAACTTGCTCCGGAGTAGGAACATTATTTTTACTATGAATTGTGTTTGGCTACAAGAAGGAACATCAGCGTCCACAAGTCCCTTTTTGTTTCCATGATAAATTAAACAGTATTCAAGAAAGTGGAAATCTTGGAGTCAAGGGCATCAAACCTTTTACCAAATTTAGAGACAATTTGATTTTGAAGAAGTGGCAACTTGAGAATTGGCAGAAGCTACCTGAGATATTAATTCATGGATCTACTGTCCGCTCATTCTTTCCACTCATACATATGAGCTAACCAGTTCAATTTGATTCTTTTTGCTCTTTTCTTTACGTGAGGCCTTAGGCAACTAGTTTTATTCTTCTTGCACTCCACACAAGCATTTCTATCAAATAGTGAAGTTTGCAAGTTCTTGACGCTAAATGACAATAGCAGCAATGTCATATCCCTCTTTCCTCATGCAAATTTTGTTCTTGGGTAATGGTTTTGAATTCATTTTCAAGATATCTGGACACGTAATAATGCATTTTCCACATCTTTCCTCATGGAAATTGCTTGATTTTAGGGCATAATGATGTTTTTTCCTCTTTTTTTATTTCTAATGGTTATACGTCTTCTTGGGATCTCCACTTTCATAGAGCTCTAAATGATAGAACGGTGGAAGAGTTTTCTTCTTTGTTATTGTTGTTGGAAAATTGTCGTCCTTCCTTTAGGGCACATTCTTGGTCCTTGGATTCTTCGGGGGTTTATTCTTGCATGTTCTTAGATTCTTCAGGGGTTTATTCTTGCATATTCTTAGATCTTCGGGGGTTTATTATTGCAAATATTTCTTTGATCTTTCAACTAGCCTTAATATCTCCTTTCCGCCCCATAAAAATATTTGGAAGGCCAAAGCTCCTTAAAATATCAAGGGTTTTATCTGGTTGTTTGTTTTTAATTGAGTTAACACCAACTTGCAGAGGAGGATACCTTCATGGACACTTTCTTTTTATGTGCGTTAATTATGTTTTGATATTTTAGAAACAGCTGCTCTAATGTTTTTGCACGGTGCCTTCGCTTGGAAGAATTGGAATAAGATTTTGGGTCTATTAGGAGAGAATTGGATTTGTTCAGGATAAGTGGAGAATTTATTGGTCATTTCATTTTCTGGTTTTGGTAGAAGCAGAGTTGCAGATGTGTCATGGAGATGTGCAATTTTTGCAGCCCTGTGGGGGGTGCAGCTGGAGTAAAATGCAAGAATATTTATGAGGAAATTTTTTAATTTCTCTTTCTGGTATGAAATAAGATCCATTTTTTAGCCTTGCATTGGTGTGCTGCTGCTGGTTGCTTTAAAGGAGCAAGATTCTTATCGGCTAGCTTTGTTAATTTAATTATTGTTTTATCTTATTATTTCTTTTTCTTATTGTTTTTTCTTTTTTGTTTAGGACGATTTCTTACTCTCCTTTGTGCACATTCTTCCCAATCTAATGAATTCATCTTCTTTTTTCCTCTTATTCTTTCTTCCATCTCTAACTGTACAGCAGGGTACTTTGATCTCCCCCAAATCTGATTTATATGAATTGATTTGATACCCCATTTTTCAATTTTTTTTCCAATCTTCCCAAAATCAGTTCTCAAATCTAATTTTCCAGGTAATTTAAGAGTCATTTAGGGACACCCTTCCTCTTGGTTAGCCTGTGCAGCATCCTTGGTAGGAATCTGTGTGTTTTCATGGTGATTTACAGGTGTGAAGTCAGTTATGCTCTGTTTCTACTATACTGCTGTGTGTTAGGGTGTGACAATGTAATGGGGAAAAGGGGGAGTGAGATACTGCTATAATTGTATTCTTCAGGGATTTAGAATGAATATATGAATATCTGTGTTATCGCTTGTATGGTGATTCTCTTGTAGATGAATAATACAAGTAGTTCTTTTCATTGTGGTGTTCAGTTGCCTTGGATTATGATATCTCTGATTGTTATAGTCTTATTCGGTGTATAAGAATATATTGCTCATGTGAAATCCTATTGTTCCTTGTTTTCCTTGAGTATTGAGACTCACCTGGTGCTCGTGCTTACAGGCTTGAACGTGTGAGAGTTGGCTGACTTGTTGAGGGAGAGCTCTCAACGAGTGCCACACGGCCCTTACTTGAGTCCCATTTTGGGGGTCCATGACAGTTGGTATCAGAGCACAGTGTGTGCGAGCACCTTGCGTGGGATTATGAGAAATAAGTCAGGAAGAGTGAAGCGCATTGAGGCGCTTGAGACAAAACTTGCAACCCTGGAGACAACGTGCGGTGACCTCCAAGGGTTGGTGGCAACATTGATAAAAGAGAAAGGCGTGTCAACAGAACTTGAGGCCGCCGAAGAAAACCCTAGAGAAAATCTCGATGGGGTATCAAAAGTCGTAGAGAGACTTGAGGAACTTGAAAAATTCATTCCAAGTGTGAAATCCCTGGAGAAACGGCCAAGAGAGCTTGAGGCCTTCCAGAAGAGTATCGAGCAGTTGGAAGCCTTTGAGAGCAGGCTACAACATATTGAGGGCATATTGCCATCTCTTTCGTCAGCCAATAGAGCTTGAGGCCTCCTTACGGGAGCTAACGGATAATCTTGATTTTCTTACAGAAGATGTTAAAGTGTCCATTACTGCTTTGAAGGAAGATTTGAAGGAGATGGGCAATGTCCAAAGTGCGGTGGTCCAAGTCCAGAGGGATTTACAAGAGATCACTGCGAAAGTGAATACAGTGGCACAGTTAGCCCGATGGCCAGTTGCACATCCAAATGAGAGTTCTCGATGGAAGGTACCAGAACCTAAAAGTTTTGGGGGTACACGAGATGCAAAGGAGTTAGACAATTTCTTCTTTGATATGGAACACTACTTCACGTGCTCCCGAGTGGATTTAGAAATGGACCGGGTCAATATGGCAACGGTATACCTGGTTGGGGATGCAAAATTGTGGTGGAGAACTAAATGGAATGATATTCAGCACAACAGACGTGTCATTAACACATGGGAGGGGTTGAAACAGGCGTTGAAGGCCCAATTCTATCCAAAAAATGTGGAGTATATAGCAAAGTGCAAAATAATGGAATTGCAACAGACGGGCTCATTAAGGAGTTATGTAAGGGAATACCAAGCCTTGATGTTGGACATTGTAGACATGACTGAATCGGATAAACTGATTCATTTTCTTCGGGGTTTGAAGACATGGCCAAGAAATGAAATACGTCGGCAAGGTGCTGGTGATCTCTCTTCTGTCCTCGCTGCTGCTGAACGGTTGGATGATTTTTCAGATAATTTTGAGAAGCGAAACTTCCCTACATCCGCCAACAATGATTCCCGTCCCAACAAAGTCTATAAGCCCACAAATGGGGGAAGGGATAGGGAGACAAATAGTTCTTTGAAAGATAAAAGAGTGCCCATGAATAGGGAGTGGAGGGGCGGACGAACGGGGGGTGGAGAGCATGGTTTTAAATAACGGCCGTTACGTAACGTAACGGCCGATACGTAACGTAAATCAAGGACTCCGAAACCGATCCGGGCCGATAATGCGGTTCGGAAAAAATTCACAGCCGTAACGGCCGTTACGGCTCCGTAACGGTCCGTAACAGCCGTTACCCCTACGTTACACTCCGTAACAGTCCGTTACGGACCGTTACATACCGACAACTTGCAGAATCTGCTTTCTGCTGCGCAGCGTTCCTTTCCCCCTTTCCCGAGTCCCAAGCACCCATCTACCATTCAATCTACCTAAATCTAACATTCAAAAACAAAAATACTTACTTGCAGTTTTGTTGGCCGAGCCGCTGAAGCTATAAGATGGCTTCACGCCTTCACTCCTTTGAAGCCTGAGTTACTCATCTTCGCAGCCTTCGTTTCCTGAATCCTGAACCTAACAAAGTTCTTCGAAGCTTGAGAGTGGCCGAACGAAGGCAGCTTCATCCGCCACCGCCAGTCGTCGCACTCGCCGCCACCAGCCAGCCCTCTACCAGTCGTCGGCGTCGTCGCACTCGCAGCCACCAGCCAGCCCTCCGCCAGTCGTCGCACGAAGCTTCGAGGCTTCGAGGCTCCTCCATCCTCCGAGTCGCCTCCCCTCTCTCGGTCTCACTCAGAGTCTCAGACTCTCTGCCCTCTGCTCATCTCGCGTATGAGATAAGCTTTATTTCAATAACACTCAACACCCACAACCACATTTTAAATATTTTATTATGTTTTTTTTTTAATTATAATTTATTGTAAGTAATGTTTGTTAAATTAAATTAAAAAAAAAAGAGTAATTTAATAGAGTAAAAAGCTTTAAAATTTCAGATTCATTTAATATGCAAGCATGTCATATTCTGTTTTGATTAACATACTTTTATTCATTCTTTACGTATTCTTTCTTTCCTTTTGGTTTCATTGCATATAAAATATATATTATTTTAAAATAAATGACTATGACATGGCATTCCAAAAATATGGAGTGGACAATTTCTCATGTTCTATTTCTATGCAATTTTATATTTGTGAGTAAAACAACATTTTGCATAATTATTTCCCCTAACAGCATTTTTTTTGTTGTAAATTATTATATTCATATACAATATCAATTTCATTTATATGGTATCGCATTAACATTTTTTGAAAGCTGACACCATTAGAAATAGACTAATAGTATTATGGTTACAGACTTCCAAGATACAACATTAGTACAAAAAATACTCTTTTCTAGTCTTATGCCTTGCCTATAGATGCAGCTCTTGTTTTTTTTTTCTTTTCAAAGATCAGAAATCTCCCACATCTTAAACTTTTTATTATGTTTTTTTTTTAATTATAATTTGTTGTAAATTATGTTTGTTAAATTGAATTAAAAAAAGAGTAATTTAATAGAGTAAAAAATCAAAAAATAGTAATAATTATGTAAAATAAAATTTTCTTAATTTATAAATATTTTAATTGTCTTATATTTTTTGAAAGGTAATTAGGAAAATTTAGTTTTATCACATATTTCCTATTTATAAATATTTTTTAAGTTTTAAAATATCATTTTGACGTTAAATTTAAAATTAGGTAAAATAAATCGTTACATGATCTATTTTTTGTTTTTCAGTTATCAAATAAAGTAAAAATTGATAACTTAATAAAAAACATTTTAACCTAATAGTTAATATATTAATAATTCAGATTTTTGCTAATTACTAGTTTACTACTGGAATTTGTAGAAAAATTTTATTTGAATCCATAAATTGAGAAAATGCTTAAAAAATTAAATAGAAAATTTATACTGTATGGATCTCTATTAGTGATGCTGTGATGTATATAAAAGTAGAGCAAGTTTTTCCACCTTTAAAATTACAATGTTAATTTCTTATAGTTATAAATAAAAATAAAATCAAGTTAAAAAAATAATGAAAATACCTTTTTAAAGATAAAGGAATATATTTTTTTGTAATAAAATATCTAATATTTTAATCCATATACTGAGAAAATGTTTAAAAAATTAAATAGTCAATTTGTAATGTATGGATCTCTATTTGTGATGCTATGATGTATATGAAAGTAGAGCAAAAATCTTTTTCACCTGTTAATTTCTTATAGTTATAAATGAAAATAAAATCAAGCTATAAAAAATAATGAAAATATCTTTTTAAAGATAAAGGAATATATTTTTTTTGTAATAAAATATCTAATATTTTATAATTTTGTTTATTTATATATAAAAATAATAAACATTACTTATTATTTTTAATCAAATATTATACTTATTTTTACGTAATAAGTATTTAAAATTAGGACTATTTAGTACTTATTATTTAATATTTACTAAATTACTAATTATATTATTCCTGTCATTGTAGGAAGGTTGTAACTTTGTATTTTCTTTATATTTTGTGTAGAGATCATCAAATTAAGTCTATCAATATGTCACGTGATAGAGGAAATGAAAACTTACCTAGTGAAGATATTGGATGGCATTTTGGTACTGCGGTAGACGGTAATAGACATGTTATTATGTGTAAGTTATGTGGGAAGATAATCAAAGGGGGCATTACACGCTTGAAACAACACTTGGCACATAAAAAGGGTCAAGTAGCTGGATGCTCAAATGTGACCACACAAGTAAGAGAACAAATGATGAAACATCTACAACAGTATGCTGAGAAGAAAAGAGATAAACAAAAAAGGCAAGAAGAAGCAGAAGCCCAAATTAGAGGAGATTTTGAGAATTTCAGCGATGAAGAAGACTTGGAAGAAGAAAGTATGAGATTCGCTCGACAAGAAAGCATGCGATCACAACAACAATGGGAAGAGAGACAAAGATTTCGAGCAAGAACAACTGGAAGGGGTAATATTTATGAAGAGGGAGGTGGCTCTGGCAGTGGTGCTACCAGTGGTTTCAATAGAGCAGGAGCTCGATCTTATAGTGGTCGAGAAGCTGGAGGTAGTGGACGACAATGGATCAATCCTGATGCCCCTGAAGCTAGACTAAAGGCAATGGATCCTATTTTAGAAAGAAGCAAGAGTGCGAAACAACCAAAACTCAACACAAAGTTACTGAAAGGTTTAAGAAGTAAATTAGGAAAAGCGGTTGGAAAATTCCTAATTTATAATCGGATTCCAGCGAATGTAGCTGACTCTCCATTTATGCAGCCTATGCTTGATATTGCTGCAGAGGTTGGAAAGGGGGTGAAGGGTCCATCACCCTATGAGATATCTGAAATTTATTTGGAGCAAGAGTATCAAGAAATGAAAAATTATATAGCTTCTTTTGCTGGAATTTGGAAGGAAAGAGGTGTAACACTTATGTGTGATGGTTGGTCAGGACCAACTAGAAAACACATTATAAACTTTTTAGTTTATTGCGATAGAGGCACCGTGTTTCATAAATCAGTTGATGCCTCTGATGTGCCAAGCAGAACAGCTGAATATTATTTCAGGTAATTTTCTAATTTTAATTGTATATGCAAATAGTATTATGGACTTGCATGTTTTTAATTAAATAGTAGTAATTATTGAATTTATAATTTCATTTCAGATTAATGGATGAGGTGGTTGAAGAAATTGGAGAGGAGAATGTTGTCCAAGTAGTGACTGATAATGAAGCTGCAATGAAGGCAGGAGGAAAATTATTAATGCAGAAGAGGCCCAATCTCTATTGGACAGCATGTGCAGCTCATTGCATAGACCTTATTCTTGAAGATATTGGTAAGAAAAGTAACGTGAAGAAGGTCTTAGAAGATGCAAGAACAATAACCTCATTTATTTACAACCACACATGGACAGTGAATTTCATGAAGAAATTCACAAATAATAGAGAGTTACTTCGCCCTGCCATCACTCGATTTGCCACAAATTTCATTGCTTTGGAGACTATTGTCAGGCATAAACAAGCACTAAGGGAAATGTTTACATCTGATGCTTGGAAAAACTCAAGGTTTGGAATGGCAAAATCAGGCCCAGCATATGATTCGAAGAAAATTATCTTAGGCAAAGAGTTTTGGCAAAAGGCCTCTGATATAATTAAAGTGCAAGAACCCTTGGTGAAAGTTCTTAAATTGGTTGATGGTGATGAAAAACCAACCATGGGCTTCATATACGAGGCAATTGATAGGGCGAAGTTGGCCATTCAAAAAGATTGCCGGTTTTACAAAGACTATTGGAAAATTATTGACAACCGGTGGAGTTTTCAGTTGCACCAAGATTTGCACGCTGCTGGTAAGTGTAAATCAAATACAATTTCTTATTATTTTAACTTTTAAATTATGCATGGTTGCATTAGAAAACTATTGATTAATATGTTTCTAAATTTAATTGTAGGGTATTTTTTGAACCCACAATTTCTTTATGGTGCCCCACCCTCTCCTGAAGTTGCTAGAGAAGTCATGGATGGAGTTAAAAAAGTGATAACCAAGTTGGTACCCGATATAGATACTCAAATTCGGGCTATTAATCAAGTAAGTATTGGTTCCATTAAATTGAATAATGAATTGTTCTAGTATTTAATAATACTTTTAAGAATAATTATTAATATATCTAATTAATTAATTATATTTCACAATCATCCTTTTTTAGTTGTTGCTATATCGAGATAGGCAAGAGACTTTTGGAACCCCGTTGGCTCAAAGGGCAGTAAAACAAACAAATCCTGGTAAATATGGCTATATAGCTAAATAATAGAGAATTACTCTATTTTCTCTCTTTGTGTTCAAATTTGACTTTTGAAATACGCTATACTAACATAAAACTCTTTTTAATTATTCATGCAGCTGAATGGTGGATTCATTATGGCTTGTGTGCTCCTGAGCTCCAAAGAATAGCAATTAGAGTTCTTAGCCAGACCACATCAGCTTCGAACTGTGAGCGTAATTGGAGCACCTTTAGCCTCATCCATACGAAAACAAGAAATAGATTAAAGTACATGAGACTACAAAAACTTGTTTTCGTACATTACAACATGAGGTTAAAGTTAAGACGTACAATGAGAAGAAGCCAACGAGAAATTGAAGAGGGTTTCAATCCTATCAATTTGGATTACATTTTCGAAGAAGATGATCCTTTAAGTCAATGGTTAGAGGAGAGAGAGACACCACTACTCGACGGTCAGGACAATTCAAATTGGTTAAATGAAGAGGTTGGTGGTACTACAGAAGGAGGTGATCAACCACCAATAAACGCGCATGATGATTCAAGTTCAAGTCCTGAACGCACACAAAGTGATGACAATCTTGGTTTGAGCCCACCAAGTGATGATGATGGTAATAGTGGTGCTGGAGCTGGGGTTGGGGGGGGTGGCAGTGGTGGTGGTGGAGGCGGCGGTGTAGAATATAATTATGGATATGATACAGGGACATCATTTGGAAGGGATATATATCCTTCTGATCCTTATGGACTACATGACATACCTGAAAATTATGACTTGGGTATTCCTCCAGGGAACCAATCTTCACAACCCAGGAGAAGGAGTGCTCGTGGTGACCCTAGCGATTCTACTGAAGATTCATATGGTGTGGTTCGTAGTTTTGGCGACTTTGGTTTAGATGGTTCATCATCACAATCATATGGATCTCATCCAGCATATCCACATTATGCATCTCGTGACTCACATTTTTATCCCAGTGGATCAGGAATCTCAGGATCTAGTGAGTCTTCTTCTACACACTACCCAGAGCCAGCCCCTGCCCCAACTTATAGACATTATTCAGGAGAATTTTCATCACCAGTACATTTTCAAGAGCAACAACAAAATGACGCAAACTTGGGTTCATTTAACTATGTATTTCCACAAGGATGGGGAGATAATTTCCCATCCCAATCTCAAGATACAGATGCAAATTATGAAGACCCTCCACGTCATTCTTTTTGGTGGTGACATGAGTTATGTTATAAATTTGTAATATTGTATTCATGTATTTTCAACTATTTATTGATATTTGATATTAATCACTTTTTAAATTCATGTATATGTAATCACTGTAATGTGTATATTGAGTATTAAGTCTATTGAGTATTGATTCATTTTTAGTAACTTTATGACTTTAATTAATTGATTCTTACATTTCTACATCTTTTTACTCATTAAACTAATGTAAACTATAAAAAAATATGATTTTTTTTTTAAACAGCGCACTAAAATTAATATAAAAATCATAATGCCTATTAAAAAGCATTTGTAGAGTGAATGAAAGCCTGCAAAATTCATTAAAAATCATGTATTAATGGATTTCATGCTTATTTTTTAAATTTGGCATGGTTGTGCATGTGTGAAAAAAATTCACGACCGTTACGCCCGCTTCCCGTTACGTAACACCCGCGTCTCCCGCGACCCGCGACACCCGCGACCGTTTCGCGACGTTACCCGCGACCGCGATTTCGAACCATGGTGGAGAGCGTCGACCGATCTCTTGTTTTCTTTGCATAGGACCACATCGAGTGGCGGAGTGCCCCGATCGTAAGGCTTTGAATGCTATAAAGGCCCTTTGAGGGGAAACCGAAACCTCGACAGCAATTCCAGAAGAACAACCGAATATGGTGAGAGCCTTGAGATTTTTGGGGGCATTAGAGCGTCAAGTAATTAACAACAAGTCTCAAGAGAAGGGACTAATGTATGTGGATCTACTTTTGAATGGAAAGAAAATCAGGGCCATGATTGATACAAGGGCCACCCATAATTTCATTGCTGATTCTGAAGCTCAACGGTTAGAATTGCAAGTAGATAAAGATGTGGGCAAGATAAAAGCAGTGAATTCTACAGCATTAACCACGGTGGGGGTGGTACCTAAAGTGGCATGCCAAATGGGATCATGGTCTGGAACAGTTGATTTCACTGTGGCACCCCTTGACGACTTTGATGTGGTATTGGGGATGGATTTTCTTAAAGTGACACGCTCAATGCCGATCCCAGCTGCGGATTGTCTTGTGATAATGGGAAGTGCACCTTGTGCGGTCCCCGCAGCCTACAACAATTTCGATGAGAGGAAGTTGCTTTCAGCCCTCCAATTCAAAAAGGGAGTAAAAAGGGGAGAATCTTCTTTCGTGGTTCTACCAATAGTCTCAGAAGATGCAAAAGGAGGGAAATATCCACTTGAGATTAAGGAAGTTTTAGAAGAGTTCAAGGAGGTGATCCCGGAACAGCTACCGAGGGTTTTACCACCTCGACGACATTTTGACCACGAAATTGAACTTTTGCCATGAGTAAAGCCGCCAGCACGTGCCCCTTATCGAATGGTGCCGCCTGAGTTAGTTGAACTTAGAAGGCAACTGAATGATCTTATTGCAGCAGGGTTCATCCGGCCTTCAAAAGCACCTTTTGGGGCCCCAATGTTATTTCAGAAGAAACAAGATGGTAGTTTGCGCTTGTGTATAGATTATCGGGCTCTTAATAAGGTTACCGTGCGCCACAAGTATCCCATTCCACTGATTGCTGATATTTTTGACCAGTTAAGTACAGCTAGATATTTCACGAAACTGGACTTGAGGTCGGGATATCATCAAGTGCGCATTGTTGAGGGAGATGAACCGAAGACCACTTGTGTCACACGGTATGGAGCATTTGAATTCCTTGTCATGCCTTTTGGGCTAACAAATGCACCCGCTACCTTTTGTTCTCTAATGAATTAGGTTTTTCGGGACTACCTTGATCAGTTTGTGGTTGTTTAGGTTTTCAACGCATCCTTAGAAGAATATAAAGATCATCTTCGAAAGGTTTTTCAAAACTCAAAGAAAATCAGTTATATGTAAAAGGGGAGAAGTGTGCTTTCGCTCAAAAGCGTATTAAATTCTAGGGGCATATCATTGAGGAGGGCCAGATTCGGATGGATTCAGCTAAAGTAAAAACTATCAAGGAGTGGCGAGCACCTACATCCGTTAGAGAACTGCGATCTTTCTTGGGTCTAGCCAACTACTACCGAAAGTTTATAGAGGGGTACTCTAGAAGAGTTGTATTGTTAACGAATTTACTAAGGAAGGGGGTACCATGGGGGTGGTCAGAAGAGTGCCAATCAGCATTTCTTGAATTAAAGGAAAAGATTGTAGGAGATCCTGTGCTAATCTTTCCTGATGTGACAAAACCATTTGAAGTGCAAGTAGATGCCTCAGACTTTGCATTAGGGGGAGTTCTCTTGCAGGAAGGGCATCCAGTTGCTTTTGAAAGTAGAAAATTGTCGGGTGCCAAACGGAACTATACAGCACAAGAGAAGGAGCTTCTCGCAGTGGTACACTGTCTTCGGGTGTGGAGGCACTATCTCTTGGGGTCCAAATTTGTGGTAAAAACCGATAATGTAGCAGTTACTCATTTTTTGTCACAACCTGGACTAACGTCAAAACAAGCCCGTTGGCAGGAGAAGCTAGCTGAATTTGATTTTGCTTTAAAATATAAAGTGGGGAAGACGAATGAAGTGGCCGACGCTTTTAAGTAGAAAAACTAAATTGGCAGCATTGAAAATCATCAGTCATCTATCAACTAGTAGGCTGGCGCTACCTTTGAAGAATCTTATCAAGGAACATTTAAGTACAGACCAGCAGGCGCAGTCACTAAGCAAACTAATAGACGAAGGGAAGACACGACAATTCTGGGTAGAAGATGGACTGATAATGACTAAAGGCAGGAGAGTCTATGTGCCTAAAGCTGGAAACTTGAGGAAAACCTTACTGAAAGAGTGTCATGATACGTTGTGGGCTGGTCATCCGGGATGGCGAAGAACTCATGCTTTGATTACACAGAGGTACTATTGGCCGAATATGCAAGATGATGTGATGAGTTATACTAAAACGTGCTTGATCTGTCAACAAGACAAGGTAGAAAGAAAGAAAACTTCAGGTTTATTGGAGCCATTGCTAGTTCCTGCTAGGCCATGGGAGAGTGTCTCTTTGGATTTCATTTCCTCGTTGCCAAAAGTAGAGGAGTTTGACACAATTTTGGTGGTGATTGACCGGTTCTCAAAGTATGCAACTTTCGTACCAGTCTCGAAGCCGTATTCAGCAGAGAAGACAGCTCAGTTATTCTTCAAGCACGTGGTGAAATATTGGGATGTTCCAGAAAGCTTAATTAGTGATAGGGATGTTAGATTCACGGGGGGATTTTGGGGTGAACTCTTTCGCTTGATGGGTTCAAACCTTAATCTTTCCACGAGCTATCACCCACAAACAAATGGTCAAACTGAACGTTTTAATGGGATGCTGGAAGAATACTTACGACATTTTGTTCACTCCAATTAGAAGAATTGGGTTACTTTAATGGACACGGCACAATTTTGTTTAACTCTATGAAATCTTCTGCAACTAATAAAAGCCCTTTTGAGATTGTGACAGGTCAACAACCGACTCTCCCACACACTCTGGATGGTCCGTACAAAGGAAATTGCCCAAAAGCCTACCAATTCACGAAAAATTGGTTGCAAAACATCTAAGTCACCCATGCTCAGTTAGAAAAAGCATCAAAGCGCATGAAGAAATGGGCTGACAAAGGGAGACGACCACAACAATTTGAAGCTGGAGATCTGGTTCTTGTAAAAGTGCCGCCGGAGACATTTCGCTTTCTTCGTGGCAAGGATAAAAGGCTGTTACGTCGTTACGAAGGTCCAATCAAAGTAATCGAAAAGGTGGGACATGCATCTTATCGGCTTGAGCAACCTGAGTGGATGAAAAGCCACAGACGTCCAGTCCATCCCGTGTTTCATGTAAGCAATTTAAAACCATTCCACACAAATGAAGCAGATCCGCACCGACAAAAATTAAGGAGATCAACAATTTCCAGAAGGCATCCTGTCACTAAAGAAGTCCAGGAGATCATTGCAGACAGAGTCGTCAATCTAGAAGGTCGTCAACAACAACAATTTCTGGTTCAGTGATTAGGACTGGAGGAAGAAGAGAATAGTTGGGAAACAGCAGACAACCTTCAGCATGCCATATAGAAGATTGAAGATTTCAGAAATTCGTAGTCAACGACATCTACATCAACATCAGAAGAGTGAGAAAGCCGTCTACAACACATCGACGAGGACGTCGATAAATTGAGTGGGGGAGGATGTTAGGGTGTGACAATGTAATGGGGAAAAGGGGGAGTGAGATACTGCTATAATTGTATTCTTCAGGGATTTAGAATGAATATATGAATATCTGTGTTATCGCTTGTATGGTGATTCTCTTGTAGATGAATAATACAAGTAGTTCTTTTCATTGTGGTGTTCTGTTGCCTTGGATTATGATGTCTCTGATTGTTATAGTCTTATTCGGTGTATAAGAATATATTGCTCATGTGACATCCTATTGTTCCTTGTTTTCCTTGAGTATTGAGACTCACCTGGTGCTCATGCTTGCAGGCTTGAACGTGTGAGAGTTGGCTAACTTGTCGAGGGAGAGCTCTCAACGAGTGCCACACGGCCCTTACTTGAGTCCCATTTTGGGGATCCGTGACACTGTGCTTTTTCGCTGTTCCACACAGGCTGCAATCAGTTGTACCCTGGTTGTGGATTGCTAATGATGCTGTTTTGATGCTCCATGTGTTCGTGATTGATTGCTTGCAATCTTGTATTTAACTTGTGGTGGCATTTTATTAGAGTTCAATGACTCTTCTTGCCTGCACTGGCGTCCAGCTGCTGCAAGCCAATTGCCTATGGCAGTACTGCAGCCAAGATGCTTATTAAGCACCAGCAGTGCTTTGTTGTGATCTGCTTTGTTCTTCGTGGTTAAGTAATTCCTCCTACAACATTGTAGCCTCAGTTCCATGGTCATAGCTGCCTGTTGAAGTTCAGAATCATTGAAGTTCTGAAGTGCTGTAAGTTCTGGATCTTTGAAGTTCTACAGTGCTGTTTTGTGCTAGTATGTGCTGCCTGACTTCTTCTTAAGTTTGTCCTGTGATAATTCAGTCATAGTTACTGCCTCTTAACCGTGGTAGGAGAAGTTTAAGAGGACAAGGATGAGGTTTGTATTGCAGCCATGGCAGCAGTAATGTGTTAGAACAGGAAGTTCGTCGTGGCAATTCTCACATTTGCACTCATTGTGGCAAGGACAACTATATTGTTGATCGATGTTGGGATCTCCTTGGGAAACCAACTTGGGCCAATAAGTCTCTTGCTGAGGGTGATTCTACCTTTGATACTTCAAATGCACCTAGCCACTTGAGTACATCAACCATGTCCCAAGAGAAGTATAACAATCTTGTTTGCATGGTCCAACAACTACAAACTCAGTATTCTACATCTAGTGCTGCTGTGGCCCATTGATGTACAAGGGTTCTGGTTTCTTCATCCTCCTCACCTTGGGACTGCCGTATGACAGACAGCCCTAAATTGTTTCAGTCCTTGAACCCAAATAATTTACACTCTAATATTACTCTTGCTGATGGTTTGATTACACCTTTCTGTTTTAGCAATCTTCTTTCAATTCCTTTCTTCTCTATGTTATACGTACCTAAATTCCCTTAAGACTTGTTATCAATAAATCAATCATATAAATTTCATAAACATTATATTACCTTATTTCCTTAAGTGTTATTCAGGATTTTCACACCAAGAAGAATATTGGTGGAGGGGTTGAGAAGTATGGCCTTCACAATTTTGATGACTCGTGGTGGATCCAGTTCTTGTCAATTGTCATACGGCTTCCTCAGTTTCTATCCATGGTGTTTCTTTGGATCAATGGCACGCTTGTTTGGGTCATCCATCCCTTCAAAACTAAAACAAGTTTTTCCCATGTTCAAGTAGGTTTCTCATTTTGAGTGTTCTATGTGTCAGTTGGGAGAGCATATTAGGATATCTTTTCTCACTAAAGTCTAGTCTCATAGTAAATCATTGCTTTCTTTTATTCATTCAAATATTTAAGGTCCATGTAGAGTCAAGAATTTGACTGGTCATCAATATTTGTGGATGATTTTTCGCCTATGACATGGATTTATTTGTTAAAAGACAAGTTCGAATTTTTGAATGTATTACTGAATCCTACCAGCAAACTAAACTCTAGTTTGGCATTGCTATTCAAAATTTTCAATCTAATAATGCATTCGAATGTGTTCAAAATGAGCTTCAATATTTGCTTGTCCAAAGGGATTATTCATCAAAGAATGGAGTAGCACAACGGAGAAATAGACATTTACTTGACACTGCATAGTCTTTACTCCTTCACATGCATATTCCTAAAACCTTTTGGACTGAATATTTTTTACTCAATAAGATGCAGCAATGTTCTATGGGGCTCTACTGTCCCTCGTGTCTTTGGGTGCACATGTCTTGTTCATCTTCCCCATTCTGATCAAGACAAGTTCTCTCCTCCTGTTAAATGTTTCTTTGTCGAGTACTTGAGAACTCAAAACGAATATAGATGTTATGATCCCACACTCATAGGGAATATGCCAATGTCACCCTTTTTAAGGGGATACCGCAATATCTAGTGTTGGGTCCTCCTTGGATGAATCTATTTTCAGTCCATCAAGGATTTATAGACCCCTCACTCAGGTATTGATCCTCGTGTTCCCACCCTTGCCATTCTTGAGAAATATTTTATCCCTCTTCCAAACCCATCAGTTACTAATCTAGAGAAACAATTGAGTGTTTAACAACAATGATGAGCAAGCACAGATGTCACTGCCACCATGCAACCGCCTCTTCTACCCATCATTGTTTCAATCTCTGGTTCTAAAGATCCATCTATGACTTGGATTTGCCCATAGCTCATAGGATACTCTAACACAAATTGGGCTGGTTGTGTTTATGATCGAAGGTCTACTATTGGATACTTCACATTTGTGAGAGGTAATCTTGTTACTTGGCATGACAAGAAACAAACAATTGTAGCACAATATCAGACTATGGCTCACACCATGAATGATCTTATGTGTCTAAATTCTCTTATGTTAGACATGGGATTCTTGGTAACAAAGCCAAGAGATATGTTTGATAATCAAGCTGCCATTTATAGAATCTAGTGTTCCATAAGAAGACAAAGCACAATGAAGTTGACTGTCATTTTGTGAGAGATGTGTGTTGAAGGTCTTGAGGACTCTCTTTTCATCAAATCTATGGATGGTGGAAATGTTTTTGGAAAGCCTTTATTTAAGCCTGCCTTGTTTAATAGTTGTAACAGGCTGGGGTTAGGTGGTATTTACACACCTCAAGCTTGTGGGGAGTGTTAGAAGAGAATATGTTTTTTTTGTAATTAGCTTGTGTAAGTGAGGTATTTTTTATTATTAATATACACAACAGCAGACCTGGGTCCATACATAGGCTTCAGGAAATTACTGCCTAATATTTTATCTTCCTTCCTTCTTCTCTTCTATTCATCTCTTTTTATCTTCTTTTCTCCATCTCTAACTTTACAACAGCAGCTGCAGGTTGGCTTTCAGGTGGTGCATGAAGGAACACCGGTGGTTGAATGACAATGATAACTCTTGCATAATAAGAATGATTTCCTAGCCAGCGTCAAAGACAATGATGGAGCTTTGATTCTGTGTCACAATGGAAGAAATGACTATGATAAACACAAGGACCACGAACAACCTTGACTTTTATTTAAAGGTCATATGTGCTGGGGTTCAATGTGGGGCTGATTAGGGTTCACAGTATTTGGGCTGAATGAGTTTTATTTTTATTGTTTAATTCTTTTGCTTTGGCTTGCCAAGGAAGCTCCATTGAAGGGGTTTATGCTTCTGCATGAAGATCTTTTCTTTTATTCCAACAATCATGAAGGATATAACTGGAGAGATGGATGTTGGTAACTTGGTGAAGGTGAACATGGTGGATGCAGCAACACAAGCTTATTTAAGTTAAAAACGTAAAATCATAGCACAAATGAAAGTTAAATTCACAAACAACCCTGTCAAACACTGACAGCCCCAGCAATTAGAGTTAAAATCACAAACCCTGACAAAGAATGATAGTCCTGTTGAATCAAATCTCTAATATAACTCCATGTAGGACCAACGTCCAAAATAATTTTAATTTAAATCTGAATAAAACTAATACATAGGAGGCCTTTTATGGGGTCACATAGGAAATAAATAAACTAATTTTAGAAACTTAAATAAGCTCAAATGCCAGCTTCGCAGATAAAAATATCCTAGAATTTTACAAATATAATTGCAATAAAATACCTTAACGATAAACAAAAATTAAAAAACCCCCCAGTGCCGTACAATGCCATTTTTCCCCTACCTTGTAAAGACTATATCTACCATTCATTGTGGCAACCATAAGATGGGCCACTAGATCTACTATCCATCCAGGTCTGCCTCTCAAAAAAGGGAGGGAGAGTATTTCACTACAAGCCTTACCATCCTCTTAAATATCACATTGGTTAACTTGGGCGTAGAACAATTACATGTTCACAAGGCAAAGTATAAAAGAAACAGCACTCCATGCAGCTAAGTGACGGACCATCAAAAACGAGAATTAGAAACAGCTTTTAGAAAAGAAAGCAAGGTAATAACTAGAAACTCCAACTTGGTCAATTAGTTCTAGGCTGGCAATATATCCCCTACAAGCAGTTCATTTGTGTCTAGTTTAGGATAATCACCAAAGTGTATAACACTAAGGTTACGTTTGGTTTGTAGAATGTCTATTCCCAAGAATAAATTAGTTTTAATAGGTTACTTACAATTAGTTATATAACAAATTATGTTGTTATTCTAAAGCAAATAACAACGTGAAATAGACAAGGAATAACTGTTCCCAAATTTTATCATGGCAATGTTTATTCCCTTCTTATTATATGTTGAATGAAAAATATTAGGAATATATAAGGAATAACTTTTCCCTTGATTCCCAAAATTTAAGTCATATTCCATTTTATTCTAATGAATAGCTATTCTACCGAACCAAATGAGTCATGAATGTTCAATTCTTACAACTATTACGGAATCACCTCAATCTTAATCATTCAGTAACTATGGTCATGGTTGAAGTGAAGTAAGTTGAATTTCCAACCAGTCAGAAGCCCCACACGCGTGTATTCCTTCATGCTGTGACTTGCCAATCTGGTGTTAAGTATTTCTTCGACCACCTTTGGTGAAAGGAATTAATTTTTCTAGCATAAACACTTTAAAATAGTTACGCATACAACATAACATTACATATTGTCCCTCCATCCCTATTATTTAGATTCGTTATCAAGCTATTTTGATTGCCCATTCAAGACTAGTCATGACCAAAATTGGAACAATTACAATAATTGAATGTGTGAGGCCTCCATCTCTTAAAATGTATGTAATTACAGGACTCCATGCTGACAAAAGAGCAATGCATCATCAATGCCCATGCATTTTAGAAATAGACCACATAAAGTGATTCCAGTAACTAGAACTCACACACAAGTTGATTATGGATTCTTTTAAGGAAGAAAAACATTCACTACAAAAACTCTCTTTATATCAACATCATAATCTCCAGAACCTTGATATGTCCAAAAGGCTAGGCTAAAACGATTGCAATCACAGAAACAACAAATTTCCACAATTGGAACAATTACAATAATTGAATGTGCGGCGCCTCCATCTCTTAAAATGTATGTAATTACAAGAATCCATGCTGACAAAAGAGCAATGCATCATCAATGCCCATGCATTTTAGCAATAGACCACATAAAGTGATTCCAGTAACTAGAACTCACACACAAGTTGATTATGGATTCTTCTGAGGAAGAAAAACATTCACTACAAAAACTCATTTATATCAACATCATAATCTCCGGAACCTTGATATGTCCAAAAGGCTAGGCTAAAACGATTGCAATCACAGAAACAACAAATTTCCACATGTTTCATCTTCATTTCCACAGCCAGTTCATGTATATGTCCAAGCTTGGCAACAAAATGCGGATGAAGATGAACACTAAAACGGGAAAGAAAATAGAAGAAGAGCATCAAGAAACAGTACCCCCTGAAGCTCCACGAGAGCAGAGTCGTCACCGTTCTCGGTGATGAAGGCGTCCCGCATTTTACCAACAACGGAATCGACGACGTGGAGATACACGGCGGGTACGCCGCTCGACATATCATGAGCTCAATTTTACAGGTTCAGAAAGGATTTCCGGTGTAAATCAGGTTTTCTGGAACCAAATGGGTTTCTAGGGTTCGGGTGTAGCCGCAGGGGAGCCAGAGAGTAAACACATCGAAGAAATATAAATAGGTTTGCATAGTGAGCAGGTAACAAATACATTAGGATAAGATAGTGCGGAGGATTCGGGCGAGGTTAGATACGCTCGCCGACTTCCTGGTACCGAGGCCAAACGTGGGAATTGGCATGTTTACTAGGAGTTTTTTCCGTTTTATTATTATTTTAAAATAAAATATTAAATAATACTTTATTTGAGAAAAAATTTCTTACTCTAATGCTTACATAATCTCGCAAATTAGGGCTGCGATATTTAAACAAATCTCACAAGTTAGTCTTACGAGATTTGCATTGGCACTTCTTCATGTTCTCTGCGCATGCTCCGTTGAGGCCGATATATGTTGAATGGCTAATGCACAATTAGTTCTCTCCAAATGCATTAATGAAAGAAGATCCCTGTGTGGTTGTGTCTCTTCTCTCATTCTCAGTATACAATGAATGATATATAGATGTGTCAGGACAATGATGAAGAATGGGCCTGGGCTAGACTCCTAAAATAGCTACAAGTAGGAAGCAATATGATGTGGGGTTTCTACTTTTTTTTTTTATTATTGAAAATATCATGTCAGCCATTAATTTGCTTTTCTCCAACCTCCACCATCATCAAGGAAACTATATAATAATATAATATATATAAAGAATTTGTATGAAAAGTCAAAACAAAAAGAAAGGTATGTGCAAGGGAGTAAGGTGGAAGAAATAGCAGAAGGGAACAAAGGATTTGCACCCACAAAAACAGGAGTGATATTGCTGTGGTAGCAACTATAAATATTATTTTCTCATTTTAAAATTATGATCTGATTATAAAAATTATTTTTAAAAAAATTTGGAGGATAATAAAACATACTTTCATTTTTTTACACAAATTTTAAAAATTTATGAAAACAAGTGATATTTTATAGTCATAGAAAAAGTTAAAAATGAAAAAAAAAATTATTTTTTACAACTAGGTATTGAGTTGTAGAAGTTAACATGAATGATATTGCCCAATTAATCATACTTTACTTTATATTTAACTAACAAAAAGAATTGAATTTTTTATCTAAGATATAGTATAATTTACTAATCTCTCAATGCCGCCAAGTATACTTAAAGATCCATTTGAATAAAAGATTTTATTTAAAAAAATTTTTTTTAAAAATACACCAAGCATTCAAACATCTAACCTCCTACTCCATGTATTCATGAAAATTAAATGGAATAAAAAAACCAAAATAAAAATGAAAACATGTAAGAAATATAAGAAATAGATGAAACCGTATACATATGTGTTTGTTGTAATTATAAATCATTAGAGCTAGAGTTTGCATATGTTTCTCTACTTCTCTACTTCCGCTATTTTATAATATACCAACAAAACATATATATATATATATATATATATATATATGCCTAAACTAATTGATAGATATATTAACTTTCATTGGATCACTAATCTTAGAAATTAAAATGTAGCTGGAGCTAGCAGGCATACATGTAAAATATATACTTAATTGACTAATTACTTGATTATTTATCCCCAAAAAATGATAAAATGATCATACCTTTCTTTTTATTTTGACATTTCATACAAATTCTTTATATACATACATACATATATATATATATATATATATATATATTATGTGGCTTCCTTGATGGTCGTGGAGGTTGGAGAAAAGGAAATTAATGGCTGACATGATGTTTTCAATAATAAAAAAAAAAAAAATAGAAACCCCATATCATGCTGCTTCCTACTTGTAGCTATTTAGGAATCTAGCTCACCCCCATTCTGCATCATTGCCCTGACACATCTATATCTAATGATCTTCTCTCATTAATGCTTTTGGAGAGAACTAAATGTGTATCAGGCATTCAACATATATCGGCCTCAATGGAGCAGGCGCAGGAAACGTGAAGAAGTGTTCATGCAAATCTCACAAGACCAACCTGCGAGATTTGTTTAAATCTCGCAGTTCTAACCTACGAGCCTGCGAGATTTGAAACATTAGATTGGGGAATTTTTTTCCAAATAAAGTATTATTTAATATTTTAATTTAAAATACTAATAAAACGGGAAAAAAAAACTCTATTTTCTTGGGTCACTAGGTCAAGCAATTGGTGGCCAAAATGGAACCTTTATGGTTTTTAATTTTTTTAAAAAAAATTTATGTTTAAAAATTACTTTTAGCTCATCTTTAAAGTGAAAAAGAAATTTTTTGTATTAATTGTATTATTTTTAAAATTTTTATTAAGATAATTAATTCATCTTCTAAGCACATTAATTATTTTTTATGTTGCGTCAATACATGCATAAAGACCAAGGGTCTTTAAAACTTTAATCAACTCCCACAAATTATGTATGATTAATCAATGAATTAGCACAAGATCATGTATGATTACACATAAATATCATTATATTATCCAAGCAATCAAATTATGTATAATAGATGAAAAGATAAAAGAACGTGAATAATATTTAGACATTAGTGCTTCAACAAAGAACGATACAAGATGGAAATCTTTCTCTTTTACATGAATCAAGGAGCCCATAAACCAATTTAAAATAGGATGATTTAACATTTAAAATTTTATTGATGATGTATTTCAAGGTGAATAATACTCCGGCATTAATGCTTCAATAAAGAACCATACAAGACGGAAATACTTGTATTTTAAATGAATCAAAGAGCATGGAAGTCAATTCAAAATATGACGATTTAACATTTGAAATTTTATCATTGACATTTCAAAATGAATAATACTTAGGCATTAATGCTTCAACAAAACACAAGATGGAGATCATTGTCTTTTAAATGAATCAAAAGCCCAGAAGAAGCTAGTTCAAATTAGATGATTTAACATATAAAATTTTATCATTAATATAATTCAAAGTGAATTTAATTAAAATGAGTCAAATGATTATAGTTTATGTATTACTATATCATTTTTAATAAACCCTACACATTGATCTTAATTAATGTTCCTAGACAAATAGATTCACAACTCTACTCAACATATTGTATGCAATACCTCACCCTCCTCTCACTATTCTCTTGTCCCTTAGTGACAATAGACTTGAACCATCAACTTCTTATTTGGGAGCACAACAATGAATTATAAGGCTAAAGGCTCAATCCCAATTAATAACAGATAGTCATTTCTTTGTTGAGTTGTCGAAATCAACTGAGTTTCGCACTGGAGATTGGCCCTAATCCCCCTACCCATTTTAGACATTTCTTCTCTCTTTTGACTAATTTCAATCATTCCAATTGATTTGGAACAATTCAAAAGGTTAGGAGCAATGTGGGCAGAATTTTGGAATTTTGGCACGAAAATGAGAAATCTCTTTGTGCATTATGGGCATTTATGTTACCTTTTTACCAATTTTGATCATTTTGCATGATTTCAAAATATTCAAACAATTATGAGCAACTTGGGAAATTTTTGAAATTTTGACATGAAAATTGAAAAAATCTCCTTACCCGTTCTGGACATTTCTACTCCTTTTTTACCAATTTTAATCGTTTTATGTAATTTGAAACAATCCAAAAGTGTTAGGGGAAATTTGGGTAGATTTCAATTTTTTTTATTGTGCAACACGCCAACAATCACTTGAGTCTGATACTGATTGTTGTTCTCAACAATCAGCGCTCAGAAACTAATTGTAGGCGTCGAGTATGCGCAACAGAAGAACTCACACGAACTCTCACGAAAACAATTAATAGAACAAGCAAGCAAATACTTGATGATGAACTATACGAACCTAACAATCACTCAACGATGATAATCAAAGAAAGCAATAACCAAAAGACAAAAGAATTTACGTGATTTGACAATCTGCCTACGTCCACGGGAGCAGTTGTCACGACCCTATTTTTTTTTTTCCATAATTATCACAATATTACATATATTCACAATATTCTAGAATATTACATTTGTACCATTGAACAGCCAAAGAAAGCAAAAATAAACCTTCCATACATTATACATACCAGAGTATTACCTCACAACTATTATATCTACCATACCCAAAATTTATATTACAACTCAGAAAACCCAAAATATCCATATAAACAAACCAGGGTCCCACCAACACGCACCCTCAGTGAGATCATCTAAGTCTCGCTCTGGAGCACCTAGGCTTGATTTTCTGTATGACCTGAAAAGTTGATATATATTTATTGGGGTAAGACACTTTTCAGTAAGACGGAATAAATTATTGTCAATGTGTAGTTAACATGAGTTTCAGTGAAATTTAGCACAATCATTAATTTACTTTATTTGACAAGTATGACATTTGCAAAATATAACTCACACCTATACAGTTGAAAATACACATTTTCCTTTACATTATAGTTCAGCTCAGTAAATAATACCAGTTACATAAATTCACATATATGCATAAAGGAACCACCATTTTGGACTAACAACATCATCATTATGTACAAACCCCCATGATCGGGTTGTGCGGTCCGAAAACTGGACTTAGCATTGGCTGACTTACTACCAAGTTAAGTCAAAATTTCTTGTCTGCAGTACGATTTGCCTACCGCAGCCTGGTCCGGACTCCAGAGGCGGTCCATAACACTTCGTAGGCCAAATCGACTTCCATTACCAACACTTCGCAGTACAGTGTGGTTGCACTCATTTATCTTATCTGTAGCTACGGTGTCGTACTCTTATTACAACTGGTCCTCAGGGTTCTTAAACCATATAGTGCAATTTAAGTAATAAAAATAGTATCATAATCTTATTTTCAAAACATACATCTCATACTAATATTTCCAACCATTCACAATCCGGTATGAAACTGTCATTTCACATTTCACTACTCGGTATAAAATTGTCATTTCACATTTCCACCGCATTCACAATTTTTCCATAAATCAGTATAAAACACATTCTCACTGTATAATTTCATAAAAATCCTCAAATTCAATTATGTAATAAAAATAAAACATACTCATGCCACACAATTTGAACATTAAGTTGTAATACAATAAACTGCATGGAAAATTATATTTTTGCTAGAAATTAGGTCTGATCATCTCCAAAATTTTATTTGACTAAATATATATATATATATATATTTTAGGAAACAGAGATGATTAACCTACTCGCTTTGGTTTTTCCCCAAATACATATAATAATCAAAACCGTCAATTTCACATGTTTGATTCTTAAAGAAAATCATATATAACATTCCCAATTCCATATACTCAAGTTTAATCAGTTCAAATTTAAGAAAAAACTGACATAATATATTCCCTTTACTTTATCCCAATAGTGGTGCCTACGACACTCAAATCACGAAATCTCATCGATTAAAATGTTGACCAAAATTGGAACTCAAGAATATTTTTTGTTCTTCAATCGGCACAAGTTTTGCCGAGAAAATTGAAGAGAGAGGGAGAGAGAGAGCGAACTCACAGTTTGGTGGGGATTTAATTTCTAAGGAAAGGATGTCTCAGGAAGCTCCTAAGACATTCCTTTACATATATATCAATATATATATTATAATAATATATTATATTATATTAATATATTGTATCATTTAATTAATAATTAATATTAATTAATTAATTTAATTTTAAATTATTATTATTATTATTATTATTATTATTATTATTATTATTATTATATCACTACATCCTCCCCTCCTTATAAAATTTTTGTCTTCGAAATTTGCTAACCAACACTAATACCAACATCAAGAAATCACTGAAATGTTTATCCGACTCTAGGAAAAGTCAGCGGCCACTCACATAGTGGTCCCGACCCAAATTTTATTAATAACCCTCACTTATGGCAGAGGAATACCGTGGTTACATAAACAACCTCTGGAGATTACAAGTAATCAATTAAAAATTATCCTAGAACCACTCAAAGTTTAAACCAAAACGTATAGATTACCACCAAACAAACCTATCTAAACAACCTACACAAAACATGTTTACATTTAAAAAACCAAGAGCTTACCTGAACAGTTACACTCACTTGACTAGTGTTGGGTCTCGTTGAATAATTGTGGGTACCTCTGGCATATTTCCTCTTCTAATTCCCATAAGGCTTCCTCAATGGCATGATTACGCTAGAGTACTTTTTTCCAACAGGATCTTCTTGGTACACAATTCTTACTCCTTCCAGTCTAGGATCCGAACTGGCACTTCATTATATGATAACATATCACTCACTTCCAAGGACTCGTAACTTATCACATGTGAAGGATTTTGGACGTACTTCTTCAACATGGACACGTGAAACACGTCATGAATCCTAGATAGTGCTGGGGGTAGAGCTATTATGTAGGCAAGTAGACTAATCCTCTCCAGAATCTCGAATGACCCAATATATCTAGGGCTTAGCTTACCCTTCTTCCCAAATCTCATAACCCCCTTTATTGAAGCAATCCATAGAAATATCTTATCCCCCACATCAAACTCTAGTTCTCATCGGCGAGTGTCAACATAACTCTTCTATCGACTTTGAGCTATTCTAATTTTATCCTGAATGAGTTTGATTTTCTTAGAAGTCTATTGAACAATTTCTAGCCCTAAAAATCTTCGTTCACTAACCTCATCCCAATACAATAGAGATCAATATCTCCAACCATATAACGCTTCATACGGGGCCATTCCAATACTAGTCTGGTAGTTATTGTTGTAGGCAAACTCAATTAACGGCAGATATTGAATCTAGCTTCCTTTGAAGTCCAGTACACATGCATGTAACATATCTTCCAATATCTTGATTGTTCTCTCTATTTTTCCATCACTCTAAGGGTGAAATGTTGTACTGAAAATAAGCTCAGATCCCAAGGCCCTCTACAAACTCTTCCAAAATTGGGAAGTAAACCGTGGGTCTCGATATGATACAATGGACACTGGTACGCCATGGAGTCTAACTATCACCCGCACATACAGCTCTGCCTACCTATTCATGGAGTAACTGACTCTGATTGGAATAAAATGGGCAGTCTCTGTTAGATGGTCAACGATTACCCAAATGGCATTTTGCCCATGTAGTTATGAGGGTAATCTCGTAACAAAATCCATGGATATATGCTCCCACTTCCACTCAAGAATTTGGAATTGTTGCAATGACCCTACCGTTCTCTGGTGTTCAGCCTTTACCTGCTGACACGTAAGGCACTGCTTCATGAACCGGGCAATCTCCCTCTTCATATTGTTCCACTAGAAGGATTCTTGCAAATCTCCATACATTTTAGTGCTTCCTGGATACACTGTATACAAAGAGTGATAAGCCTCTTACAGAATTGCCCTTTTTATCTCTATACCACTAAGCACACACAATTGGGCGTGAAACTTTGAAACTCCATCTTTTGAGACATTAAAATCCATCCCTAGGCCACTTCGTACCTTACCTATAATTTTTACCAACTTTGCATCATTCTTCTATGCAGCCTTCATCTGTTCTAACAAGGTCGGTTGGAGCACCAGATTAGCAATAAAAGGTTGATGATTTCCTTCCACTATTTCCACACCAAATCTTTCCAGATCCATCCTGATTTGATGTTGAACTATCATTGCCGAGACTAACGCATTCTCTGACTTTTGACTCAACGCATCAGCTACCACATTAACTTTCCCCGGGTGATAGCTAATAGTGCAATCATAGTCTTTACTTAGCTCTAGCCACCTCCTCTTCCTCATATCCGGCTCCTTCTGTATGAAAAAGTACTTAAGGCTTTTATGATTTGTGAAAATCTCACACCTTTCACCGTATAGGTAGTGCCTCTAGATGTTTAACGCAAAAACTATTGCTGCTAATTCCAGATCGTGCGTTGGATAATTCTTCTCGTATTCCTTGAGCAGTCGAGAAGCATGTGCAATAACCTTCTCCCATTGCATCAATATGCATCCATGCCCTTTCCTAAACACATCACTGTAAAACACAAAACCACCATCTCCTAATGGGATGGTCAAAATCGGAGCACTGACGAGTCATTGTTTCAATTCATGAAAACTTTGTTCACATTCATCTGTCCATTCATATCTTACACCCTTCCTGGTCAACTTTGTCAGATGGACTGATAACTTAGAAAAACCTTCTACGAATCGGTGGTAATATCCTACCAATTCCAAGAAACTCCTGACCTCATGGACATTCTTCGGTCTTGTCCAATCAACTACCGCCTCTATCTTGCTCGGGTCCACTGAAATATCGTCCCTAAATACTACGTATCCCAGAAATGCCACTTGTTCCAACCAAAATTCGCATTTCTTGAATTTAACATACAACTTCCTTTCTTTAAGAACCTAAAGTACCATCCTTAAATGATTCTCATGCTCCTCAGGGCTCTTTGAATAAATAAAAATGTCATCAATGAATACCATGACAAACTGATCTACATACTTATGGAAGACTCTGTTCATCAGTTTCATGAATGCAGCAGGAGCATTAGTCAATCTGAAAGGCATAACCAAAAACTTATAATGGCCATACCTGGTTCGGAAAGCAGCCTTTGGTACATACTCTTATTTAACTTTCACCTGATGGTATCCATATCAGAGATCAATCTTAAAGAAAACTTGTGTTCTCTAAAGTTGGTCAAACAAATCATTTATACGAGAAAGTGGATGCTTGTTCTTAATGGTCACCCTATTTATTTCCCGACATTCAATGCACATTCTCATCTACTCGTCCTTTTTTTTAACAAATAACACGAGTGCTCCCCACGGTGACACACTAGGTCTGATGAACCCCTTGTCCAATAACTCATGTAACTGCTCCTTTAATTCTTTCAATTCTACTGGAGCCATCCTGTATGGAGCCTTCGAGATCGGCGTCGTTCCCAGAGATAGGTTGGTAGCAAACTCCACCTCACGCTCGGGAGGTAACCCAGACAAATCCTCTAGAAACACGTCAGGGAACTCCCTTACTATCAGGATATCCCCAAGTTTTAATTCTCCCTCTGGTGCTTCCTTCACACAAGTTAGGTAGCCCTGACAGCCTTCCAAGAGTAGCCTTTTAGCCTACATGACTAACAATATTTGTGGAGAGGCGCGCACACATGACCTATAGGTATTAACACTACCTCTTTCTTGTAGCAGTCAATTCTGGCATAAATAGAAGCTAACCAGTCCATCCCCAAAATCACCTCAAATCTATGCATGTCGAGGACCACAAGATTAGCAGGCATTGTCCTTCCCTGAATATTGATTGGATAATCTCTAAGTACTCTCTTACATACCACTACAATTCCTGTTGGTGTAGCCATTGATAGATCAACATCCAATACCAGAGCTTCTACTCCACATAACTTTATAAACTCTAGAGTTATGAATGAATGCGTCACCACATCGCTGGCGTTCTCCGCATATCCTAGTGTAAGCGAATACACCCGCGCCTAGATGGTATGTAGTGACCCGAAGAATAATAGTATTTTAATAATAAAAAGGGAGGAGAATGGAAACAGGAACTGAAGGAGGTAGTAGACTTTGTTTACGAACGTGGAACGTTTGTCGACAACATCGCACTTTGGAGGTAATAATAATTTCAAGAAATTTCCAGGCCTCGTCGACGAATACAGAGGTTTCGTCGACGAGGGTTCTTTAGGACCTCGTCGACGAGAAAATACCGAGAGAAGAATTCGGGCTACTCTGAATTTCGTCAACGAAGGGTAAGGTTCGTCGACGAAATTACTTAAGGACTCATTGATGAGATGATGTGGCTCGTCGACGAAGCCCGCAGTACAAATAGCCCTAAACTTATTTTAATCACAAAAAATCAGCGCCGCTCTCTTTTCTCTCTCTCTCTCTCTCTCTCTCTCTCTCTCTCTCTCCTACAGCCTCTCCTCCATCTCTCTTCGATTTTGACCTTGTCAGTCGCCAGATCGACGATTTGAGACCACCACGAAGCTCCTAGCAAAGTTCTTTTCAAGTCTGCCAGAGTGGATCGTCGGTGGGGCAAAGTTGGAATTCATCTCAAATCCAGGGTAAGGTCTTTCATTCGGAATTTGGCTTTCTAGCAATTGTAGAAAATGCTGTCGACGTAGAAATAGTGACATTTTGTTCTGGCGAAAATTATTTTCAGGGTGTCGAGTAGGAAACCCTGCGGGTGTAGGACCTGTCTCAGTAGGGGATTTTAGCAGGAGTAAGGTAAGGGAAATATGCTATACTAGGTAGTTCTAAAATGATTTCCACTATGAAATGTTTATTTTTACCAGTTTATTATTTTCAGCTAGACATTATACAGATTATTAATTATGAATATTATGTAATAAATTACTGTGTGGCTTGAGAATATAAATATAGTACAGAAGCAAATTTTACAGTATTTTCAGGATATGTTTTTATAGACTATATAATCAGTGGATATGTTTTATAGTAATTATAGAATACTATGATTATACAGTTTTCAGCACCATGATTATACAGTTCTCAGTACCATGACTTACAAATTACAGTTCAGTTCAAAGATACAGTTGACACAGTTACAATTTATTTCAGTGTCATGGTTAATACAGTTATTACAGAATCATGGTAAAACAGTTAGTTGTATATAGAAATATATTATATAGTATCAGACCCTGTTGGACCATATAGCAGAGCACAGTACCGTAGCTACAGATATTCACTTCAGAGTGCAACCACCTATTCAGATAATACGTGGTAGTAGGTCAATCGTGCCCAGACGTGGATAGGCTCCCTATTAGATATGGGTTGAGGAGTGGCCGATCTGATTGAGGGAGTATAGTGGTTTACCCTGGTCGGCCAGTTAGGGTAGATCCCGCCTACGAGCCGCACAACCCTGTCATGAGGGGTTACACGCAGTTATCCATAGGGAAGTTTTCAGTTACTATTATGTATATACAGATTTACAGAGACAGAAAGTATACTTATTTATATTGGAAGTATTTTGAGTAGAAACCTAAAATATAGATATGTTAAGTAACATGAAAATGGGAATGGTTTCTATTACTTGTACTGTATTTACAGGTTCAGTTATACATGATTTTTATAGCAACGGATTTTCATAGTATTGTAGCTCATTTGCCACACACTAGCAATAGCATATTTCGTTTTATTGAGCATTGGATCATCCCAATACTTGAACATTTTTCAAGTGATTCAGGTAGGCGAGCAAATCAAGCTCGTAGATAGAGGGGCCTTAGCATTGGCCTGACAGTAGTGTGAGTATTTTGGGAGTATTTTTGTATAGCTCTAGCTAATTAAGAGTATTCTAGAAAATAGACATATATGTATATTTTGGGAAACATTTTAGCACTCTAGTATTGTATATAATAATATATGGTCATGTTTATTTGATTTTCGCTTCTCGTTGCTTAGGTTGATGGTTGGGTTTAATTCAGCTTGGTAACAGAGCATTGTAAATTTTACAGTATATATATATAATAAAATAAAAACCCCCAAGTTGAATAGCAAGTCGTTACACAGTATTCCTCTAATAGCCACCCTGGGTGCTTGATTGTGTCCCCATAATTGATTAGGTGTGGGCGCATCAATAGGCGGAGCACAACGGTCTCATGCCACATGACTAGGTCTACCACATTAGTAACAGACAATCGCTCTGAGTTGGCAATCACCCCAATGCCTCTGATAACACCTGGGACAAGAAGGGCGTGATGGATTCCTCTGTAAATTGGGTTGAAGTACTAGATTAACAATGTGTTCCTGGTGATTTCCCTTAACCAGCTCCACACCAAGCCTTTTTAAATCCATCTAAATCGGATGCTAAGTCACCACTGCTGATACTGATGAACCCACTGATTTTTCGACTCAAAGCATTAGTTACCACATTAGCTCTTCCTAGGTAGTAACTGATGGTGCAGTCATAATATTTGATTAACTCTAGCCACCTCCTCTGCCTCATATTTAATTATTTATGTGTGAATAAATACTTCAAACTCTTGTGGTCTGCAAAAATCTCACACTTATCCCCATACAAATAAATACTTCAAACTTTGGTGCTCAACCTTAACCTGCTAGCACGTCAAGCATTGCTTCACAAATTCAGCAATCTCCCTCTTCATGCCACTCCACCAGAAATTCTCTTGCAGATCCCTATACATTTTAGTACTGTTAGGATGAATTATGTATAAAGATCTGTGAGCCTCCTCTAGAATCGTTCTACTAATATCATTATCTGCAGGAACACACGATCTGGTGCGAAACCTCAAAGCCCTGTCATAAAAATGTTGAACTCCTCTCTCTGTCTGTCCAGCATTCTGACTATTACCTCTACTAATTCTGGGTCCTCTTTCTGAGCAGCTTTAATCTTTTCATATAGTGTAAGCTGCACAACCAGCCTGGCAATAAATGCCTGGTGACTATCCTCCATTAACTCCATGCCGAGCCTTTCCAAGTCCCAACTGAATTGGGTGTTGAATTACTGCTGCTAACTACGTTATACCCTCTAATTTACGGCTCAGTGCATCAGCCACCACATTTGCTTTACCTGGGAGGTAGCTGATGGTGCAATCATAATCCTTTATGAGCTCTAACCATCTTTTTTGCCGCATATTCAACTCTTTTTGCATAAAAAAGTACTTTAAACTTTTGTGATCAGAGAATATCTCGCATCTCTCATCATACAAGTAATGCCTCCAAATCGTTAACGTGTGTACCACTGCAGCTAATTCCAGATCATGAGTAGGGTAGTTTTTTTCATATTCTTTCAACTGTCGGGAGGCATAAGCTATGACCCTACCATGTTGCATCAACACACAACCCAACCCTTTCAAAGACGTGTCACTGTAAATTACATAGCCATCACCTCCAGATGGAATCGTCAGTACTGGTGCAGTGACAAGCCATTGTTTTAATTTCTGTAAGCTCTGCTCGCATTCATCATCCCATGCAAATATGACATTCTTCCTAGTCAGTCGCGTCAAACCGACGGCAATATCCCGTTAGTCCTAAGTAACTCCTAATTTCTAGAACATTTCTTGGTCTTTCCCAATTTACCACTACCTTTATCTTACTAGGATCCACTGAAATTCCTAAAAACAAATGTGTAGTCCCAAGAGGGGAGGTGAATTGGGTTTTAAAATTTTCTTTTAATTCCTTTTATGAAAACTTAACCTTTTTGTTGATAATGCACAACAACTTAATTCTTTTAACCAAGCCAATCAATCATAAAACATTCAATCAAGATATGTTTTGCAACTTAATGGAAATTCTCAGCTTTTTCAACTTGTGTGCAGCCCTGTTTATATAAATTTGAATCAAGCCCTATATATATATATATATATATATATATATATATGAAATTTGTCTCTTAATTTGATATCCAATACAACATCCAATCACTCTTTCAAAATACTTAGACCTTAAATAAACTTTAAGTTAAAGAGTCTTGGGGTGTTGAATCAATCAACATACTACTTTACAGTTTCCACAAAAGATTAATCAACTAACATACTCCCTTTCGGTTTCCGTAATACCAAAAACAAATTAATCTTAAGTTTATTTAATATCTAATCCATGTAGTGTATATGATTTAGATATTTAAAACATCCACGCAGTTTTATATGTGCTGAAAATAAAGAGAGTAAGGGAAAGAGGGAGTGAGACCGAGATTTTTACGATGTTTGGCTTATACCTAGCCTACGTCCTCGCCTTTGGCAAACCACCAAAGGATTCACTAAACTAGTTCCTTTTCCGGGTGGAACAACACCATTTACATACTCCTTCAATAGGCTAGAGCCTACCTCTCCAAGTGATATCCCCTCACTCGGTCACTCCTTCAATTAGGCTAGAGCAACACCTTTCTAAGCGATACCCCACGCTTAGCCAACCATCCAAACACCTTGGAACGTCAAAGAACTACAAGAAACACAAGATACAAGCTGTGTACAAGTATACTCTCACAAAGAGCAGATTAGTACAATTTCAAAACTATATACTTCAATGTAATTCAAAATATGAAATTCAGATTGAAGCTCTAAAAGTATTTCGCGTATAATTCTTTCAATGGATGAAAGAATTAGTATTGTAGCACAATGTCAGTGAGTGAGAATCAACAAAAACTCAGTAAGCTTCGTGCAAATTGAGAGCAAGAGAGAGCCTTGATAATTTGAGAGCAATTAAGAGAGATTTTAATGTTGAATTCAATTCTTGGTAATTAAATCAATTTAACTTGGGTGTATTTATAGAGGTAGAAAAGTAACTAACTTGTTCCCCAAGTTTACTTGGAGTAGGGTTCAAGATTTAAATAAGTTTGAGCCTTGAGTAATTGAATTTTTCAAAATATATCCATTATGCATTTTAAATTCTGCTGCATGGCAGTTGATTGTGAGGCTTCTGTTAGTCGTATGTCAATGCATTACTCATATAAAATACACAGGTAGTAGGGTGGCAGTAGCCTATTAACATGGGGTCAGGCGTCTGTCACTGAATAATTGAGTTTTTAAAGACAAGCAGAAGGGTGATAGTTGACTAACAAAACTCAGTCAGTCATCTCAAAATACACTGTCAGTCGCCTGTCAAGTCCTATACAGTTGACTGTCATGTTTCCGTCTATTCATTTAAAACTCTTAACATAGCAATAGACTGTCCATCTGGAATCAGTCGTCTTGCAAGTAAAAAATCTAGTTTTAAACTTAATTTTGTTCTCTCTCTCTCTGCCTACTTATTTCTTGGAATATCAATTTTTTTTCTTTTAAAAATATGTTCCAAGATCTAAAACTAAGGTCTCTAAGTCTCGTTTGCTTGATGAGCTTCAAAATGAAAATTCATACTTGAATCATACTTGAAGTACTTACAAAGCTTGTCCTAAAGACTCATTTGACTCTTCTTTGCTTTGAGTTCTCTTTATTGTTGAGCTTCAATGATCCTGAATTTGATGTGAGCTTTCAAGATTTATCTCTCTTGAACTTTCAATATTACTTTAGATTTTGAGCTTCATTGATCTTTATATATTGCTTTAGATTTTGAGTTTCATTGATCTTTAAGCTTCCCATGTTGATCACTTGAGCTTTCATTCTTGAAGCTTTTTCTTTAATATCAATAATCTCTTGATCTTCAAGTTTGAATCCATGCCTTAAGCTTGATATAATAATCCTTCTTTGAAGTACAAGTTTTCATGAATTCTTTAACATTGCATTCATCACTGAGTCCTGAAAAGACATCACTAAACAAAGCATGTTAAGTTCTACTTGTTTGTTAGCATCAAAATAGGATGTTAAACCTTGTAAGGCAAACAATTCCATCCACTGATATAATATACCCCAGAAATCCAACTTTCTCAACCAAAATTCACATTTACTGAACTTGGCATACAATTTCTTTTCCCTGAGCGTCTGAAGTACTAGCCATAAGTGTGCCTCATGCTCCTCTAAACTTCTCGAGTAAACCAATATATCATCAATAGAAACCACAACGAACTAGTCTAAATATTGATGAAACACCCAATTCATTAGATCTATAAATACTGCTGGTGCATTAGTTAAACTGAATGACATCACTAAAAACTCGTAGTGCCCGTATCTAGTTTGAAATGCTGTCTTTGATATGTCCTCCGCCTTGACTTTCACCTGGTGATAACCTGACTTGAGGTCGATCTAAGAATAAACCCGTGTACCCTAAATCTGATCAAATAAGTCATCTATGTGGAGTAGTGGATATCTATTCTTAATGGTTACCTTGTTTATCTCCCTGTAATCTATGCACATTCTCATAGACTCGTATTTCTTCTTTACGAACAACATTGGTGCTCCCTAGTGCGATACATTAGGTCTGATAAACCCTTTATTCAAAAAATCCTATAACTGGTCCTTTAATTCTCCTAATTCAACTGGAGTCATGCGGTAAGGAGCTCTAGAAATCGGCGTTGTCCCTAGAGGTAAATCTATAGCAAAATCTACCTCATAATTAGGAGGCAACCTAGGTACCTCTTCTGGAAAAAAAACATACGAAAATTCCCTTAACATTGATGTATTGTCAAACTTAGATTCATTTTTTGACACATCCTTTACAAAGGCCATAAACCCTTGACATCTGTCCAAGAGCAGTTTGCTCGCCTGCATAGCTGACACTAACTGTGGCGAGGCATGCACACGGGAAACAACAAATCTGTATTCTTACTCACCAAGGGGTCTAAAAATTAATTCTTTCTTATGGCAATCAATACTGGCATGATTAGCTGCCAGCCAATCCATACCCAGTATTACATCAAACCCCTGCATGTCTAGCACAATCAGGTCAGCTGGTAACACTCTTCCCTGAATTTCTACTGGGTAATCTTTGAGCACCCTACGACACTTCATCACTGACCCTGATGGTGTCGTTACTGATAATTCCACATCTAATAACCAAGTCTCGTTTCTAGACAATTTAACATAGGCCACAGAGACAAAAGAATAGGTGGCACTTGAATCAAATAAGACAATAACTTGATATGGTAAAACAGTAAAGGTATCTTTCACTATATCTACGGTAGTCTCAGTGTCTCTCAGCGTTAAAGCATAAACTGTAACAACCCGACTAATTTACTACATTATCAACCATATTAAACATCATTAACTTAAAACATAGTAAAGTCAACCCAAACTCATGGGTAACGGGGATACACCTACCATACACAGCGAAAACCTAAGCAGTAGTAAAGTTATATTTCAACCACTCAACCATATAACATGATATACCAGAGTACCTACATTCCACCATATACTATTTAAATATACAATTCTCAAATTCACCAAAAGATGAAACTAGGATCTAATACCAAAAGCCAGCTAAACTTAGCTCAAAACTTACCCTCCTAACGAGGTAGTAATAAACTGCCTCAACGGCGAGCTCAGTCCGCCCGTTATTTTGGGTTCCCTAAAATGGTTTAAGCTGGGGTGAGACACCTTTCAGCAAGAGAAATAAACTAAATACAGTTATGTGACAAAATGAATATTTACATGTTATAATAAATATTTTGTACATGACACATACATGGAAACACTGATAATAACATAATTGAGTAAACATACAATTTCATGGTTTACTAAATCATACTGTATTTCATTGTTCATAAAATCATCTAATACAACTAGTAATTCTGAAATTTACCCAAGATGAATAGCTAGTTGATGTCATGTATTACCCCCATAACGGGATATGCAGCCTGAAGGCGAGACCTGACAATGGCTGGCCTACCACTGCCGAGTAAAAAATGTCTGTAAGTACGATGGGCCTGCCACACCCTGGTTCGAACTGCCAGGTAGACGTCTACAACTCTACACTAAAAGCCACATCGACTATCCATCTCCCACCCCCTCTACTAGTATGGGCGGTTAGCACAATTCTGAATTGAACTAAATTGTATAGCTACAATACCGTGCTCCTGATAACTGATTTGAACTATCATTCGGGTTCTAATAACATATAATATATGATAATATATTGTTCTAACATAAATAGATTGATAGCACTTTTTGAATTCTGTAATAACAAAAATAATTACGGCCTTGTGCCGATAACATTCATAACTACGGCCTTGCGCCGAAAACATGCATAACTGTGGTCTTGCGCCGGCTATCAATCATGGCCTTACGCTGAACATATCATAAATACTGAACTGAACATAAGTATTGTTTATCATATATACTGAAACCATAATTTCCTATTTTATCATGTTATTCCTAAAAATAACTAAAACATGTTTTTTTCTGTAAAATTGACTTGACATAATATAATATACGTAAAATAATATTCATGCCACACAATACTAAATAAAATCATGAATTTTGTTCTAAAATCATATTTCTTGACATTTCATACTAAAAATACAAATTCCTGTGTAACAGTAGTATTTTCCCAAATATATATTTTCACAAATATACTTATATATAATACATGCTTTCTAAACAAAAACATGCTATTAAATAATAATAATTTTCATGAAAAATTACTACTTTAATTTACTCTCTTATCTGACTACTAAAAAACCCCTACAATGTCTAGTCTTACACCCGTAAGGTTCCCCGTTCAACACCTTAAAAACAACATCTCCCTGAAGAAAACTTCAGTATTTCTTCAAGTACTACATTTTTTATAACTGTGGGAAAGCCAAATACTAAATAAAAGTCTTACCCTGAATTTGGGATGGAGTTCAAGTTAGCCCCACAACCGATCCACTCCAGCAAACTTGAAGAGAACTTCCCCAGGAGTGTTATGGCGACCTCGGATCGTTGAACCGACAAGAATCCGGCCCAGAATCTTAGAGAGAAGGGGGAGGAGATGAACAAGAGAGAGAGAGTGAGACAGAGAAAGTTTTCGCGTGATTTCTACAGAGAAAATCAAGTTTAGGCTATTTATACACTTGCACTCATTGATGAGCCACGTCACTTCGTCGATGAGGCCACAAAGAAAGTTCATTGACGAATGACTATCCCTCGTTGACGAAATTCAGAGCTGAAAATAGTCTCTCGATAACTTCTCGTCGACGAGACCCCTATTGCATTTCAAATTCAATTTCCTTTTCTCTCCTCCTTCTATTATTTAATTAACATAATTCCTTTGGTTCTCTACATTCTCCTCTCCTTATAAAAATTTCGTCATCGAAATTTACTATCCATATGCTTCACCATCCCCTAAAGATGAATAGTCTACTTATCTTATTACTTACCCTCACTTATGGCGAAGGAATATCATGGTTACATTCAAAGTTCTAGGAGATTACATATATAAAATAAAATTCACCCAAAACTAAAATATTACTTACTAACTAAACTAATACATACATTGACTAATCTACAAAAGAAACATATTACATAACTATTTACACCTTACCTGGTTATAACTGAACCTCATGGAACAATTGTGGGTATTTCCTGCCTTATATGTTCCTCGAGCTCCCAAGAAGTTTCTTCTATTACATGATTTCTCCACAGGACTTTCGCTAGAGTAATCTTCTTATTACGTAATTCCTATTATTTCCTGTCCAGAATCTGTACTGGTACCTCCTCATAAACTAGTGAATCACTGAGTTCTAATTCACCATAATTGATTACATGAGAAAGGTCTGGGACGTATTTCCTTAAAATGGAAACATGGAATACATCATGTATCCTAGACAACACAGGTGGTAAAGCTAACCTGTAGGCAATTGGCCCCACTTTCTTTAGAATTTCAAATGGGCCAATGAACCTAGGGCTAGGTTTACCTTTCCTTCCAAATCTCATAACCACTTTTAACGGAGCTATTTTCAAAAACACATAATCACCAATATCAAACTCCAATTTCCTGTGACTGTTATAGACGTAACTCTTCTGTCAGCTCTAGGCTGCACTATTTCTATCTCAAATAAGCCGAACCTTATCATACACTTGTTACACTAGTTCTAGTCCCACAATTCGTCACTCACCCATTTTGTCCCAATATAAAGGAAAATGACATTTCCTACCATAGAACGCCTCAAACGATGCCATGCAAATGTTGGCCTCAATGAAATGACAGTAATAACTAGCCAACCCCAAGAAACTTCTGATCTCTTGGACATTCCTCGGCCTAACCCAATTCACTACCGCATCAATTTTGTTAGGATCCATAGAGATTCTATCCCCTGAGATGACATGCCCCAAAAACATAACTTTCTCGAGCCAGAATTCACATTTGTTGAACTTGGCATACAACTTTTTTTCCTTGAACGTCTGTAAGACCTGCCTCAAATGCGTCTCATGCTCCTCATAGCTCCTCGAATAGACCAGTACATTATTAATAAAAATAACAACAACAAATTGATCTAAATATTTGTGGAAAAATCTATTCATCAAATCTATGAATATTGCAGGAGCATTCGTCAGGCTAAATGGCATAACAAGGAATTCATAATGCCCATATCTGGTCCTAAAAGCCGTTTTCGATACATCTTCTGCCCTTACCTTCACTTGATGATAACCTAACCTGAGATCAATCTTAGAATATATCTGTGTGCCTTGGAGCTGGTCAAATAAATCATCTATACGGGGTAGAGGATACTTTTTCTTCATTGTCACCTTATTAATTTCCTTATAATCTATACACATCCTCATGGTCCTGTCTTTATTCTTCATAAATAACACCAGAGCTCCTCACGGAGATACACTAGGTCATATAAAACCATTATCAAGCAAATCTTGTAACTGATTCTTTAATTCTTCCAACTTTGTTGGTGCCATTCGATAAGGTGCTTTATAGGTCGGCGCTGTACCTGGAAGCAGATCAATAGGAAAATCTATCTCACAATTAGGTAGTAAGCCTAGTAGCTCATCTGGAAAAACATTTGTAAACTCTTTTACTACTGGAGTACTAGTGAGCTTCAATTCATTCCCTGTCATTTCCTTCACAAATGCCATGAACCCTTGACAACCACTCAGGAGCAGTCTCCTTGCCTGAATGGTTGAAACTAACTGAGGCGGGGATTGCACTCGCAACCCTATAAACCTGAATTCTGGTATTCCTGGAGGTCTAAATATCACTTCTCTTAAACGACAATCTATACTGGCAAAGTTAGTTGCTAGCCAATCCATGCCGAATATGACATCAAACCCGTGCATGTCCAGCCCTATCAAATCAGTAGACAAAATTCTCCCCTAGATATTGTTTGTATAGCCTCAGAGCACCCTACTACACCTCACTGCTGACCCGGTCGGTGTAGTTACTAATAGTTCGGTGTCTGATAACTGTGTTTCTGCCCCACATAGTCTAGTGTACTTTATAGACACAAACGAGTGTGTGACTCTTGAATCAAATAATACAATAACTTTAAACGAAAGCATGCTAACCATATCTATCACCACATCATCGGCTATCTTAGCATCACCTGGCATCAAAGCAAAAACTCTGGCTAGAGCCATATTCCTCTACTGGCCTCCACGTGTCGCCTGATAGCCTCCCCGAGCAGGTCTAGGAGTAGGAGCGGCACCAATTTAAGTCTGACAGTCTCTTATCATATGCCCTGGCTCCCCACATCGGTAGCAAATACCTCTTCCGGCATGACACTCACCCGGGTGTCTCTTCTCACAAGTCGGGCAAGCTAAAAAAGATAACATACCCTGAAACCCACGAATCGTCAACTCCTACCTTTGATCTCTATAGTAGCCACCTCTCTTCCATGAACCACGACCAAACCCTTGCTAGGAACCAGAAAGCATGGATCTCTTCCTCTATCTCTGCTTCTTAGCCTCCAATCGCTCTCCAGCTTCTGCCATAGTTGCTCTATCTACCAGCTCGACAAAATCTTGCAATTTTAGTATTGACACTTGCTTATATAATTCTCTCCTCAGACCTCTTTTAAACTTTCTTACCTTCTTTATCTCCTCTGTAATAATGTACGGGGCGAAGCGAGATAACTCAATGAACCTCGCCGTGTACTGCTGCATTGTCTACTATCCCTACTTTTGATTCAAGAACTCCTCAATCCTGGCTTCCCTAGATGAGGCTGGAAAATACCTATTGAAAAATATCTCCTTAAATCGCTCCTATGTCAACTCTATAGGCACTGTCCTCTGCTGCTCAAGCAGTTTCACTGTCGTCCACCATCTTTAGGCTTCCTTAGTCAATTTTTTATGTAGCGAATAGTTCCCTCTACTCCTCAGTACACTGTAGTACTGCAAATACTTTTTCAATCTCCTGCATCCAGTTTTCAGTGACTGCAGGATCAGTTCCTCTTGAGAAAGTCGGAGGATTCATTTTAATAAACTTCTCAATCAGGCTGTCGTGACTTGTAGACAAACCACCCTACTCTCTAGAGTCCCTAGCAATTTCAGCCATGACTTGCTAAGTCACACTGCGCAGTACTGCATTTGAATCACCACCCGCAATGCCCGAGGGCCCAACACCCTCATTACCACTAGCATGGGCGCTACTACCTCTAGGGTCCATCTTGAAAAGAGAATAAACTTAACTTAGGATCATATTACCATAACATACCATCTAGTTAGTATATTATATCCTTAACTAATTCATCATCCCTGATCTTAATTCAAGGTTCAATCCTGCAACTTAGATACCAAACCCGATGATAATTTACCATGGCTATCCTGAAATTGTCACCCCAAGAAAGATACACAAACCATCACAGAAGTCCCGCATCTAGACTACAAACCAAACCTTAAATTCTCTTATCCTATACTCTAGTATTGTTACTACTGCATTCTAGAGTCTACAGAACCTAGCATCCTCGGCTTTGATACCAAACTGTAACGACCCGCCTAATTTACTACATTATCAACCATATTAAACATCATTAACTTAAAACATAGTAAAGTCAACCCGAACCCATGGGTAATGGGGATACACCTATCATACATAGTGGAAACCTAAGCAGCAGTAGACATAAATTTCAACCACTCAACCATATAACACATTATACCAGAGTACCTACATGCCACCATATACTGTTTAAATATACAATTCTCAAAATCACCAAAATATGAAATTAGGATCTAATACCAAAAACCAACTGAACTTAGCTCAAAAGTTACCCTCATAACCGGGTAGTAATAAACTGCCTCAACAGCGGGCTCGATCGGCTTGTCATTCCCTGAAATGGTTTAAGCTGGGGTGAGACATCTCTTAGTAAGGTAAATAAACTAAATACAGTTATGTGACAACATGAATATTTACGTGCTATAATAAATATACTATACATGACACATGCTTGGAAACACTAATAATAACATAACTGAGTAAACATACAATTTCATGGTTTACTAAATCATACTGTATTTCACTGTCCATAAAATCATCTGATATAACTAGTAATTATGAAATTTACCCGGGATGAATAACTAGCTGATGTCATGTATTATCCCCCATGACGGGTTATGCAGCTTGAATACGAGACTTGACAATGGCTGGCTGACCACTATTCATAAAATCATCTGCTATAACTAGTAATTCTGAAAATTACCAGGGATGAAAAGCTAGCTAATGTCATGTATTACCCCCCATGACAGGTTGTGCAGCCTGAAGGCGGGACCCGACAATGGCTGGCTGACCACTGTCGAGTCAAAAAAGTCTGTAAGTACAATGGGTACGCCACACCCTGGTCCGGATTGTCAGGTGGACATTTACAACTCTACACTAAAAGTCACATCGAATATCCATCTCTCATCCCCTCTACTAGCAGGGGCGAGTAGCACAAGTCTGAACTAAACTAAACTGTATAGCTACGGTACCGTGCTCCTAATAACTGATCTGAACTATCATCCGAGTTCTGATAACATATAATACATGATAATATATTGTTTAAACATAAATAGATTGATAGCACTTTTGAATTCTATAATAACATTAATAATTACGGTTTTGCGCAAATTACATTCATAACTGTGGCCTTGCACCAAAAACATGCATAATTGTGGACTTGCGGCTGCTATCAATCACGGCCTTGTGCCGAACATATCATAAATACTGAACTGAGCATAAGTACTGTTTATCATATATTCTGAAATAATAATTTCCTATTTTATCATGTTATTCCTGAAAATAACTAAAACATGCTTTTTCTGTAAAATTGACTTAACATAATACAACATGCGTAAAATAATATTCATGCCATACAATACTGAATAAAATAATGAATTTTGTTCTAAAATCACATTTCCTAACTCTTCGTACTAAAAATACAAATTCCTGTGTAACAACAATATTTTCCCAAATATACATTTTCACAAATATGCTTATATATAATACATGCTTTCCAAACAAAAACATGCTATTAAATAATAATAATTTTCATGAAAAATTACTACTTTAATTTACTCCCTTATCTGACTACTAAAAAGCCCCTACAATGTCTAGTCTTACACCCGCAGGATTCCCCGTTCAACACCCTAAAAACAATATCTTCCTGAACAAAACTTCAGTATTTCTTAGAGTATAACATTTTCTACAACTATTGGAAAGCCAAATACTAAATAAAAGTCTTACCATGAATTTGGGATGGAGTTCAAGTTAGCCCCACCAATGATCCACTCCAGCAGGTTTGAAGAGAAGTTCCCCAAGAGTGTCGTGGCGGCCTCGGATCGTAGAACCGGCAAAAAACCAACCCAAAATCTTAGAGAGAAGGGGGCAGGGACGAACAAGAGAGAGAAAGAGAGGGAGAGAGAGAGAGAGAGAGAGAGAGAGAGGGAAAGTTTTCGCGTGATTTCTATAGAGAAAATCAAGTTTAGGCTATTTAAACACCTGCACTTGTCGACGAGCCACGTCACTTTGTCGACAAGGCCACGAAGGAAGTTCGTCGACAAGTGGCTATTCCTTGTCAACGAAATTTAGAGTTGAAAATAGCCTCTTGGTAACTTCTTGTTGATGAGACACGTGTCCCCGTCAACGATCCCCTCAAGCTTGCTAGTCAACAAACGTGCTGCGTTTGTTAACGAGATCCCTATTGCATTTCAAATTCAATTTCTATTTCTCTTATCCTTATATTATTTAATTAATATAATTCCTTCAGGTCTCTACATAAACCCTCTCTTGGGCTACATTCCTCTATTGGCCTCCACGGGGCGCTTGATAACCTTTTCAATAGGGGTCTGAGAGCTGGAACCTGGATCGGCGGTCCTGGGCATGCTCATGCCATGTGGTCGGGCCTCCCACAATGATAATAGATGTTTCTCCCAGCCCTGCACTCACCCAAATGTCGCCTACAGCACATCTGACACACAGGGTAGGTCTGTACACCCTAATTCTCACGAGATCTCATCATCTGCCCCTGACCTCCCTTATAACGGTCTCCTCTCCATGAGTCCCAAATGGAACCCGCCTAAAAACCCTGATGTGTGGGCCTTTTTCTCTGATTCTGAGCTATGATGCCTCTTTGCATGCCACTCTTAATAACCGCAACCCTACCCACAACCTCCATAAAAGTTTGAGCCTGAAATCCAACAACATGCTCAAACAAGTTCTGCCTCCGGCCTTCTTCAAACTTTCTCACCTTCTTCTCCTCTTCCGGTGCCAAATGTGGGGCAAACCGAGACAAGTCAATAAATCGAGGTGTGTACTGTGATACTATCATCTACCCTTTAGCTAAGTGCATGAACTCTACTGCCTTTGCATTCTGAATGATAGCAGGGATATATTGCTCAAAGAACAACTCCTTGAATTGACTCCACATCACTGGCACTGGATCCGATCTCTGCTCCTTAATCAGATCTCTATTCCTTAATCAACTTCGCTGATCTCCACCAGCGTTGTTAGCCTAATAGGGCTTTCACCTCTTGTATTGATGATAACAAATGAAGGAAATGTTTAATGTGTTGTTTGTTTAAGTAATGATGTTTCAGGAAACTCAAAAAGCCAAAACCAACAAAGCTTCGAAGGAACTATCAAAAGATCACCAATAGCTCAAAGGTGTATCATGTGTTATGAAGTGATCAAAAAGGGAAGCTCAAAGACAGTTAAATATGGAATGAACTCAAAACTCAAAGATAACCATGAAGTTTGTAAAGAACAAGAAGTTTTTATATTTTTAAGAAATCTTCATATAAGTATTTCAAAGGTAAAAATGTTACTGTGAATGAAAAGAAGCTCATTAGGAAATTGATGTGGATTTTAAGACTTTATTTTAAAACCCCAGAAAATATAATTCAAAAGCAAGAAAGCAGGGAAGCCAAATACTTTGAAAAAGAAAAGAAAAATGAGAAAAAGATAACTTCAGGGGACCGAGGTGTAAACCTCAGGCGACCGAAGTTTTTTTGAATAAAATTAAGACAAACAGTATGTCTTCAGGCGCCTGACCCTATATCTTCAGGCTACTGAAGTGACTTCAGGTGACTGAAGTTGCACTTTAGGCAACCGAAGTTCGACAACAGACAGATTTTTGAAAATACCTGATTTCAAAAATTAAATTACTTGCACCCTATTTTTTTTTTTTTGGAAACTTGGGGGGCACTCCAAGTAAACTTGGGCAGCACGTTTAAGAAGGATTTCATGCCTATAAATACATGGTTTATGATCTTCACAAAAATAATAAGCATTGAACAATCTTTCAAAAGCTCTCTTATTCAAAGCAATCTTGCTATAAGCTCTAAGCTCTGACTTGCTGCAATTTTCTTGAGAAATTTCTGAGCTTTTCACATCTTCTCTAAAGCTTACAAATAGAATTATTGGTTACATTCAAGAGAAGGAAACTAGTGATATTTATATTGAGCTTCTTGTTTCATTCTTTTGATATTTGAAGTATATTAGTTTTTTCAATTGTACTAATCAGCTCTATTTGAGAGCACTTTTTTTTCACATCTATTTGTTGTATCTCTTGTAAATTGTGACGATTCCAAGATTGTTGGATCATTGGCTAAGCGTGGGGATATCGCTTAGAAGAGGCGGGCTCTAGCCTAATTGAAGGAGTGACCGAACGAGGGCATATCGTTTGGAGAGGCGGGCTCTAACCTAATCGAAGGAGTGTTGTGTAAATGGTGTTGTTCCGCTCGGAAAAGGAACTAATTTTAGTGAATCCTTTGGCAGTTTTCCAAAGGCGAGGACGTAAGCTGGGCATAAGCCGAACCTCGTAAAATTCGTGGTCTCACTCTCTCTTTCCCTTACTCTCTTTATTTTTAGCACATTTAAAATTGTGTGGATGTTTTAAATATCTAAATCATATACACTAAGTGGATTAGATATTAAATAAACTTAAGCTTAATTTGTTTTTTGGATTGCGGAAACCAAAAGGGAGTACGTTAGTAGATCAATCTTTTGCGGAAACTGTAAAGTAGTACGTTGATTGATTCAACACCCCAAGACTCTTTAACTTAAAGTTTATTTAAGGTCCAAGTATTTGGAAAGAGTGATTAGATGATGTATTGGATATCAAATTGAGAGACAAATTTCATATATATAGGGCTTGATTCAAATTTATATAACTAGGGTTGCACACAAGTTGAAAAAGCTAAAAATTTCCATTAAGATGCAAAGCATATCTTGATTGAATGTTTTATGATTGATTGGCTTGTTTAATTTGTTTGATTGAATGTTTGTGTGGTTGTGGATTGAATAAAAAAAATTAAGTTGTTGTGCATTATCAACAAAAGGTTAAGTTTTCATTAAAGGAATTAAAAGAAAATTTTAAAACCCAATTCACCCCCCTCTTGAGACTAAACCTTTGTTTTCAAGCGTTTTGCCTCTCCTGTCAGTTTGAATGTCGCAAATACTACTTTCTATTCATCTGTACATGGAAGCACTGCCAACATCTCCTCAATGTCCTAGACTCAGTTTTTAGCCACAATCGGGTCAGCTCCTCCAGCAAAAGATGGGGGCTTCATCCACGTAAACTGCTCGATCGTGCAGCTACGCAATACTACCTCAGTATCTCCACCTCCCATACTGGAAGGTCCCACTCCATCACCCCAACATTTGTACCACTACTCCCTAGGTCCATCCTGAAAAGTCAAATAACACAATTTAAGGATCCTATCTCTCGTACGAATCTAATTTATTTCATCTAATCAAATTCTCATATTCATGATCAACTATCCTCCCTAATCTTAGTTCACAATCAAATCTTGTAACCTAGACACACGACCCGACAATAGTTTGCTATGACTTTCTTGAAATCATCATCCCAGGAAAGACACAGAAACCACCATGGAAATTTTGTACCCAGACCACAAGACAAACCTCAAATCCTTTCCTAACTCTGGTATTACTTCCGATGCACTCTAAAGTTTACAGAACCTAACAACTTAGGCTTTGATACCAAACTGTAACGACCTGATTTTACATGCCATTTTTAATATATATAATTGAATAATTTCTCTACTTTTATACCTTCTAATAAAACCAAACCATCATCCTGGACCAGATAAGGACCGTGGAATCTGGCACTCAATAAACTACCTAAGCAGCGTAAAGCAGAATACATATAACCATGTTAATATATACAATACCAGAGTGTCAGAATTCTTCCCAAAATATACATACATAACCATTTTCAAAATACCCTCATCTGAACCTAGGGACAACTCAAAAATGACTGCCCAAAATACTCACCCTACGTACAAGGCAGTACTGTAGTCCCTTCTATCTGCGAGCTTGATTTGCTCACCTAGCTGAATCACCTAAAAAATGTTAAATCACTAGGATGAGATAACGCTCAGTAAGATGAAATATACTATTGCTAGTGTGTGGCAGGTGAGTTTACATATTTGTAAAATCTGATTTAGAAATACCATAAATAATTGAATCTGAGAAAACACATATAGATAATGTACAATATAACTCATACTTATGTTACTTAACATAAACTGTTTTTTTGAATTTTCTATTCATATTACTTCTAATATTCATAGGTATGTCTACGGTTTCTATAAATTTGGATATATATATATATATATATATATAATAACTAAGATAATTTCTTGGATGGATAACTAAAAGTCATGATTTAACCCCTCATGACAGGGCTATGCATCCCGAAGGCGGGACCTATCACTGGGTGGTTGACCAAGATAAGTCAACTAAACTAGAAAGTCAGATCAGCCTCCTCAACCCTAACCGATGGGGAGCCTGTCCACAATATAGGCACGATCGACTGCTGATATTCACATACTATCTGAGTTATGTGGTTACACTTTGAACTAAAAATATCTACGGTACCGTACTCTGTTGACTGAATCTGGTCCATTAGGGTCTGATACTATATATATAATTGATATTTCTATATTACTATTTTACCATGATTTTGAAATAACCATAACTCTATAAAACTGATCTGAATAAATCTAAAAATATGAATAATTGACTGAATATTTATTATCAGTATAACTGAATATCTGAGTATCTGGGTGTTATGGTTCTAAAATCATGATATTCTGAAATTTATGAAAGTATATGTTTCTGAAGCTACCCATTCCATCTATCATATTAGTCGAGTTGATTCGATTCGTTCTTATCTATAGATAACGCAAGAGAGAACCCTTAGCGGCCTCGTGGATGGAGAGGGATTCGAACCCCCGATATTCCTATCAATACTTCGGTTTTCAAGACCGACTCTTATCCCATGATATTTTATACTAATATACTGTAAAACATGGTATTTGTAAACTGTATAAATACTGTACTACTCTGTTACTAGCTCATGCCACACAATTAAATAATTGGATTCACATGCTCTGAAATCTGCATTTTCTATTATACTAATATTTTATAATCTAAATAATAATATGGTAAAACGTATATTTTATACTAAAAACCATACTAAAATCTCCTAGCAGAGCATATTTCCCTTACCTGACTATCTGAGCACTAACTGCTATTAATAATCTCACGCGCGAGACATTTATCATTTCAACATCCTGAGATATTACACATATAATTTCCCAATCAAACAACTAAATTCACCTAAATAATTATTGCATAAATACTTCCCCAAATCCTCACATACACAATTCCTAAACTATAATCCATATATCATTTTGCCTGGGTTCTTAAAATACCACCCATTAGGGTCCTCAACCCTTGCCTACAGGGTTCCAAAACACCCTATTCCTGAAAATATAATACCTTAATTTTACTTCAAAAAACTCCAGTATATTCTCATATAATACAAAATCTAGGCTCAAATGAACTTGGTAATACTGGAAATACTCAAATAATCCACTTACCCTGGTTTTGGGATGGTTCCCAAACTTCTCAAATCAACATTTCGGTCCAGCTATGTTGTAGAGAATCTCCCCAGGATTACCGTGGTAGCTTCTAATCGTTGACCCGGGGAGAATCAGAGCCAAATTTCTAGAGGGAAGGTAAGAGAGCCGAAGTTTGGAGAGAGAGAAAAGGTTTTGAATGAAATTTTCGCAGAAATCGAATTTGAGCCTATTAGTACACCAGCCTTCTTTGACGAGAAATGTCACTTCGTTGACGAGGCCAAGTGGAGAGTTCTTCGATGAACACTTATTCATCGTCGACAAATTTCAAGCCTAGAAAATAGTCCTCTCGATAATTTCTCATCAATTAGACATGTGTCCCTCGTCAACGATCCCAATAAGCCGCTTCATCGACAAACTCTTCACGTTCGTCGACAAGATCCTGTTGTGACCCCCTTTAAAATTTCATTTTCTCCCTCTTTGTTATTTCAATACTCTAATTCTTTAGGTCTCTAAAGACAATCTTTGAGTACCCGCCTACACAACAGTACAGTCCTGATCGATGTAGTCACTGATAAATTGACATCTAGTGGCTGAATTTCTATTTCACATATCTTGATAAAGTCTCGGGCTATGAAGGAGTGAGTTGCCCCTGAATCAAATAGAACAATATCTTTAATTGAAAACATGAAAATAATACCTGTCACCATGTCTCCTACATTCTCTTCGTCCCTTGGTGTAAGGGAATAAACCCGCTCCAGGGCGGTGTTCGTCTACTGATCACCTTGGAATTCCTAGTTGTTTCCTTGGTGACAATTAGGAGCGGCTGCATTGTTCAATGGCCCATAACATCATCATGCAAAGTGGTTAGGTCTACCACACCGATAACACGTATTCATTCTTCTCTAGCATTCCCCCTCATGCCTCTTATTACATCTAGGACAAGTGGGGTATGATTGATTACATTAATAAGCTTGATTCCCCATTTCTGGTCTCTGACCCACATTGTTGTTATTTCTCCTCCACAAACCTTGACTTGTACCTGCTTAAAAACCAGGAGGCGTGGGCCTCTTCCTCTAACTCTGTATCCCAGCACCTCTCTGCAATTTAGTCTCTATCACAATAGCTTCGTCCACCAATTCAGAAAAAGTCTAGACCTGGAATGCCACCACCTGCTTATAAATACCCTGCCTCAGGTCGCTCTCAAATTTTCTCACCTTCTTTTCCTTGTCTGGCACCATGTATGGGGCAAATCAGGACAACTCTATAAATATGGCTACATACTTCTAAACTGTCAGGTGCCTATGGGTCAAATTTAGAAATTCCTATGCTTTAGCATTCCTGGTAGTAGTGGGAAAATACCGATAGAAAAAAATTTCCTTAAAACGGCTCCAGGTCAAAGCTATGTGTGCCAACCTCTGCTCCTCTAACAACCTCACTAATCTCCACCAGCGTTTAGCCTCCTTAGTCATTTTGAAAGTGGTGAATTAGACTTTCTGTTCCTCAGTAAAAGGAAGGACTGCTAGTATTTCTTCAATTTCTTGGACCCAGTTTTTTGCAACAAATGGGTCAGCTCCCCCTCGAGAAAACTAGGGATTCATACGAGTGAATTGTTCTATGGTACATCCTTGGTAAGCTAGTGGGTGGTTATGTTCCCCTAAGTTTATTGTGATTTCTACCATAACCTATTGGGCTATACTATGCAACACTGTATCTAAATCACTGTCACCCATGCTGGAAGGCCCCACGTCGCTACTACCTTCAGCATTTGCATTGTCATTTTCAGGGTCCATCCCGAAATTAGGATAAGATAGTCTTAGAATCCTAATATCATAACACGATCGGTGCATTTATCCAACTAAGAAACCATAAAATATCCTCATACAATCAACCAACTTACTTCCATGATCCCAATTTAAGATTCAATCTTACCACTTAGAAACAAAAACTGACGATAGTTTACTATGACTTTTCTGAAACCATCGTCTCATGAAAATCACATAAATCGTCACAGAATTCCTGCCTCTAGGCTGCAAGACAAAATCCTAAATTCTTCTTTAACCTCCAATAATGACTTACTAAAATCTTGCTCTACCTTATTTCTTATCCTCATCAAAATCCATTCATATACTCTGGTATTGTTATTCGCTAAGTCTATAGAACCTAGCAACCTAGGCTCTGATACCAAACTGTAACGACCCAAAAATTTTGCTATATATTTTTTTTCCACATATTAAACTCTGATACCATGCTATAATATCCTGAACCCTAAGTGGGTACTGGGTTGACCATTTCATCACATATATCTACCATGCAATAGAATTATACATATAATATCCCAGATACAATACCAGAGTTCTAAGATGACCATAATTACATAAGTATCTCCTTAAAATGTTATACAACCCAAAGTAAACCAAAACATAACTATATACATGCATCTCACCAGTACTTACTTCAAAACCAAGCACCATCTAGACTCACCCCGAAGCCTCCTAAATTTGATTTCTAGTATTCCTTTAAATATTAAAATATTATTGGGGTGAGACACCTCTCAGTAAGAAGGAATAAATTATTATCAACGTGTGACAGATGAGTTCTTACTTAAGCAAAACATAGGCATTAATTTAACTTTAACTAAAAAGGCATATATATATAACTCACATCTATACAACTTAAAATACACATTTTCTTCTCAAACATACTTATAGCTAAATAAATAATTCTATTTTCATAAATCTATAGGTATTTTCACATCGGAATTTCCATATTGAGCATACATCCCTCACTGGCATCAGTACAAACTTCATAACATAATTTCCGTACATAGCATACCTCTCCCGCCGACATTAGTACAAACTTCATAACATAATTTTCTTATTGAGCATACCTCCCCCACCGACATCAGTACAAACTTCATAGCATAAATTTTGGTATCGAGCATACCTCCCCCACCGGCATCAGTAAAAACTTAATAACATAATTTCCTTACTGAGGAAACCTCCCCCACCGGTATCAGTACAAACTTCATAACATAAATTTCCATACTAAGCATACCTTCCCCATCGGCATCAGTACAAACTTCATAACATAATTTCCGTACTAAGCATACTTGTAACAACTTGCCTAATTTACCATATTTTTTCCATAATAACTTTTAATATAATAATCCTGTTATCCTGTTCAGCTGATAAAATATAATCAACCTGGACCCCTTGGTACCAGAGATATACCTGAAATATAATTTTGATACCTAAGCAGTAGGAAACGTAATCACATACATATCATTCAACCAATCACAATACCAGAGTTCTACTAAACCTGTTATACATACAATCATCCACAAAAGGCCAAAAGTACTCTAGGGGTCTCAGCCCAAAAATAAACTTGACCCTAACTCAACAACTCACCCTTTAGACAGAGCAGTTTCACCAGTCTCTACTGTCGCAGAACTCTATCCGCTCCTCTACTTGGATTTCTTGAAATGTTTATATGGCTAGGGTGAGACACCTCTCAATAAGGGAAATAAACTAATATTAGTGTGTGGCGTAATGAGTATTTTCGTGTTATACATATAAACAATATAAATAATCGATTACGCGTCAAAACTGCGTAATTGGATGTTTAAATATCCAAAATTGTCCAATATTTTAATAAAGTGCCAAAATCATCATTCTTGAACTATATTGCACTATTTATGAAGTTTTGATATTTTTTTTTGTCGCAGGAAAATTTCCGGGAACCAAAACCGATACCTGTTCGTATTTCGTGCATAACTTTTCCGTTCGAGCTCCGATCGAGGTGATTCAAATTTCTGGAGAAAGAGGAAAGGATTATCTACAACTTGAGTGTTTTGAGTTTTGTGAGATACGGGCTCCAAAAGAGTCAGATTTGCGATGAACAGAGAATAAAAAAAATGAAAAAAATATGGCAATTCGGGTCAACTCCAATTGGGTCAAGTTGCCGGGTCGGGTGTCCTATCCGGGTCTAGGGCTTTCCCCCCCTATCCTATTTAACTCTTCTCTTCCTCTTCCTGCGAGAGGCAACCCCCAGGGCTCCCCATTCTCCTCTTCTCCTTCTTCTTCTTCTTCTTCTTCTTCTTTAGTTTGTTTTTTTTGTTCTTTTAAATTCTGCTTTGCTCTCTTCTCTTCCTCTCTTTCCTCTTCTCCTTCCCTTGTCTGTTTTTCCCTTTTCCTGTCCTTTCTCTCCTTCTCTTTACAGTTTAATCCTGAACTCCCTCATTCCCAGCAGGCCCCAAGCACACCAGCTGCTGCAACCAGCTTCTCCAGCAGCCCTCTCCTCTCGGCATCATCCAGCCACAACAGCCCCTGCTGTCCACTCTGTTCCAGCACAGCAGAGAGGTCCCTCCTTGCAGCAACATAGCAGCAACTTGCTACTAGCAGACACCACAGACAGCAAGAAAGCCGAAGCCTCCATCCTCTGCCTTCCTTCCTTTGTTCCAGCACAGCAGCAGAGGCCCTCTATTCCACAACCTGCAGAACTTCCGACCACTCTCTAGCAGCTATACATATCTCTCTCTTTTTCTCTATTTTTTTTCTCTTTCTTTTATTGTTGATTGCAGCAAAATAGCTCCTTTCTTCTTATTTAGTTAGTTAGTAGAGTTTTGAAAACCTTATTTTGAATGGTTGTTAAGTAATTTTTAATTTGTTTGAGTGAAGTTTAATTTTGATTTTTTGTTATGTTCTCTTAATTAATGTTGTCATTAGATTGAAAGAATTTGATTTAGTTTCTTTTATTTATTTATTGTTCCTTTAATTTAAATTCCGTTTTATTTCTAACTAAATAATAATAATTAAATGAAAAGAGAAAATATAAAAAGAAAAAAAAGAGTGTTTTTGTTTTGAAGTTGTTTTTTTTTTAAATTTAGTCTTTTTACCAAAGCATGGTTTAGTCAGGGTCGGGTTGAGCAAAAACTCATGTTTTTATTATATTTCGTCATTGTTTGCGTGCTTTAAATTCTCGTTGAGTTTGTGTTTGCGTTTAAAATATGATGCTTGATTTAATTTTCGTAGTTTTGTTAAAGGTTCGATTTTAGTATGTGCGTTTGTGTTTAATTGAGTTTCCATTCTTGCATGTTTTAGTTCCATGTTCTAGGTTTCCAGTTTTTATTAACGTGTGTCCCAATGTTTCCTTAAGTAGACGTAGGGTTTCTATTCTTGTTTTCTTTTATTTAGTGCATGTTAGTTTTAGGGTTTTTAAATTACATGTCATTTAATTTGTCAGAAGTAAAATTGAACAACTCTGAAAAACCCCGAATCTGATCTAAGTTCAATACAATTTTATTTACGATTGGGAGAACGTGAGAGTTGAGATTAAAACGCAGTCCCTGAGGAGACGATCTAGCCTTTGGGCTTAATATTACACGACAGAACTCTTATACTTGGGATAGCTTTCGAACTGCTCATTTTTCGAGTGAGTCAATAATATATCTGATAAAATCTGTCTGTAGTAGAACTTAGTAAAACATAATTTGTCATATCATAATAAAGCATACTAGATTGTTATACATGAAAATCATCTTATATAACTGTACAATATTGAAATACATCCAAGATGGATAGCTAGCTTATTTCATGTCTTACCCCCATATGACTAGGTTGTGCAGCCCAAAGGCGGGACCTAGTAATGGCTAGCCGACCATGCTAGATCAAACATAAGTCTGTAAGTACGATGGGTCTGTCCCTCCTGGTCCCAGACTGCCAGAGGAACTACTCCACTCTACACTGAAGCCACATTGACTGCCATCTCCCACACTACTTGTCGTGTGGTAGCACTATCATAATTATGAACATATAGCTACGGTACCATACTCCTGAAACTGTATTAAACTATGTCATCAGGGTTCTGATAACATATAATAAGTTCCTTATAGTGAACATAGTTGTTTCGTATTTCATAATAATAACTGCCACGTAAATATATCATAAATTCTTTCTGATCATACTTGATTATGGCATATGAACCAACATGAACCTCGGCATCTGTGCCGACATAACATAACATGAAACATGACATCTGCGCCAGCATACATAACATGAATCACGACATCTACGCTGGTATAATAAAATATACTGAACATAATTTTTCTGTACTATTTAATATGTAAAATCATGATTCCTGTACTATTTTATAATTGCCATGAAAACTATCATATCATGCTTGATCTGGGAAAAACATTCCATTTTGATATACACATTACATAGAAATTAAACTTATACCACACAGAAATAGAGTAATCTTATGAATGTAAAATTCGTTCCAAAATCATATTTTCTGATTAAATATGTTTAAATCATATTCCTGTACATATCAGTATTTCCCAAACATAATTATATAATATACATACTTCTTGAAATTTAATGCTATAAAATAATAAATAATTTCATTAAAAATTTACTAACTTAGTTTATCCCCTTACCTGACTTACTAAGAAGCCTACAAAACATTCAATCCTACACTTGCCGTGTTCCCAGCACAACACCTTGAAATCAACATTTTCCTCAACAAAACTTCAGTATTTGCATTCCTAACATATTTTCTTCAGAACAGAAACTCCAAATACCCAATAATACTGAAATTAACTATCTTACCTAAATTTTGGGATGGTTCCCAAGTTAGTCTGACCTACAAATCACTCCAATAGATGTGAAGAGAACCTTCCCAAAAGTGACGTGGCAGCTTTGGATCGTCAATCTGACGAAGAACGGGGCCGAAATCGAGGAAAGAAGATAGAGGGGATGGAAATCTAGAGAGAGAAAGGGTTGCACGCGAGTTTACTGCGCTAAAATCCGAATTTGGCATACTTATACACTGGCCCTCGTCAATGAGACACGTCACTTCGTCGATGAGGTCAAGAAGGGGGTTCGTCGACGAACTCATAACCTTCATTGACGAATTTCAGGCCCTGAAATAGCTCTCTCGGTAATTCCTCGTCAATAAGACACGTGTCCACATCGAAAATGAGACCCTGCAAAAACCCTTAAGAAAATTCCTTTTTCTCCCTCTTTTATTATTTAATTTCTATAATTCTTTAGGTCTCTACAACACCTCCCCCACCGACATTAGTACAAACTTCATAACACAATTTTCGTACTGAGCATACTTCCTCCACTGGCATCAGTACAAACTTCATAACACAAATACCACAGTATTCCTAACTAATCAAGAAACCAGTAACATCACAGCTTTCATCGTATAATACCATATAATGTTGTTTATAAATAAAACAGTAACATGTTATCATTTTCACAATTCGGTATAAAACCACATTCTCTCTATACAAACATAACTCAGTGTAAAATCACAACTCCGTATATATTCATAATTCAGTATAAAATCCATACTCAGTATAAAATCACATTCCTGTGTAAAATCACAATTTCACATGTAATCTCGGTATAAAAACTGTCTTTTCATTTCTCATTATAAAAATGCCATGTTTATATAAATCACATTTTCCACTATCAAAATATCATGTTTGTATAAATAACATTTCTAAGTATAAAAATATCATCTTTGTATCTCGATATAAAATCGACATTTCACTTATTTCACAAATTCACAGTATTTCCAGTATTTCCATAAAATTAGTACCATTCCACCATTTCACCATATAATACCATAAAAATATTCTGATTCAATTATGCAATAAAACATATTATTCTCATGCCACATGATTTAAATTATAATTTTGGAATACCGTAAACTACCCGAGGAAAATATATTTTACTGAAAAATAATATTAAATCAACTTATAGGGTTTACTCAACTCAAACACCCTGTTTCCCAAAAATATAATAACTCAAAATCATAATTCTCATATGCCTAAATATTCTGAAAAATTATATATATCATTTTTGTAATTAAATATTACGAATTAATCGGTGAATTTTCTAAAAATACCTGACATAATCTATCCTCTTACCTGCTTTACTGAGAGAATTCCTGCAACGATCCTAAAACCCAAGTCTGCTGCGACTCGGAGTTCTAAACCCTGAAATCACATTTCTCCAGTTGAATCAACTCAACCCTAGAATTAGAATTATTTTAACATTTCTTAAGTTCACACTCTCCTATTAACCGGTTAAATTCTAAAAATGCGGGTTTGATTCATGTTCCATATTTAAATTTAATTTCTAACATATTTAAAAACACTAATATGGTCAAATCCTCGCAATTTAATCTAATTACAAAATATTTTTAGAAATCTAATTTAATCAAATCCTCTGAAATTTAATTTAATTCCAAAATATTCCCCAAAAATTCTATTTAATCAAATCCATGCAGTTTAAATTAATCTTAGGAATATTTCCAAATATCTAATATAATCCAATCTTACAGTTTAATTTAATCTTAGGAATATTTTCAAAAATATAATATAATCAAATACTATAATTTAATAATTAAATACTATAATTTAATTGGTTAAATTTTTTAAAACAACAAATATAATTTGTATTCCACACCTTAGCCTTAGAGTGGCGCCTAGGATCTTCAAATCAAAAATTTATTCTGATTAAAATGATGAGGATCGAAACTAGGACTCTGTGGTGGTGTCTAATCATTGATTTGACTGGAGATTTGAGAAAAAAAATTGAGGAGAGAGAGAGAGAATTTATCTTATCCCAGGAGTGGTGCCTATGACGCCCTAATCACAAATCCACTCCAATTAAAATGTTGGTGGCCTAGAATGGAACCCACTAATATTTTTCGTTCTTCAATCGGCCAAAAATCGGAGAAGGAATTGAAGAGAGAGAGAGTGGGAGAGCGTGAGGAGAGAGAGAGAGAAAGAGAGAGCGTGAAAGGCAGAGAGTGGGGGAGAGAGTTGTGAGCGCAAAGGGGGGGTTCTTGGACTAAATTTTTTTTTTTTTTTTTGAAAGCTTGAAACTAAAGCTTTCATATATATACATATAATATATATATATATATATATATATATATATATATACACATTACTTTTACCCTTATGCATATATATAATATTGTTTATTTATTTAATTCAATTTAATAATAATTAATTAATAATATATATATATATATATAATATTTCCATGCATATTATTTTCTGGGTGATACGGTACAACCCAGAAAACCCAAAATATCTATATAAACAAATCAAGGTCTTACCAACACTCACTCTCAACGAGATCCTCTAAGTCCTGCTCTGGAGCATCTAGGCTTGATTTTCTGTATGACCTGAAAAGTTGATATATATTTATTGGGGTGAGACACTTCTCAGTAAGATGGAATAGATTATTATCAGTGTGTGGCTAACATGAGTTTTAGTGAAATTTAGCACAATCATTAATTTACTTTATTTAACAAGTATGACATTTCCAAAATATAACTCACACCTATACATTTGAAAATACACATTTTCTTTTGCATTATAGTTCAGCTCACTAAATAATACCAGTTACATAAATTCACATATATGCGTAGAATAAACTACCCTTTTGGATTAAAAACATCATCATTATGTATAAACCCCCATGATCGGGTTGTGCGGTCTGAAGATTGGACTTAACCTTAACTAGCTTACCACCAAGCTAAGCCAAAATTTCTTGTTTGCGGTACGATTTGCCTACCGCAGCTTGGTCCGGATTCCAGGGGCGGTCCACAACACTTTGTTGGCCAAATCGACTTCCATTACCAACACTTTATCTTGTCTGTAGTTACGGTACCATGCTCTCATTACAACTGGTCCTCGGGATTCTTAAACCATATAATGCAATTTAAGTAATAAAAATAATATCATAATCTTATTTTTTTAATATACATCTCATATCACTATTTCCAACCATTCACAATCCGGTATGAAACCGTCATTTCACATTTCACTGCTCAGTATAAAATCATCATTTCACATTTCCCCTGCATTGACAATTTTTACATAAATCAGTATAAAACACATTCTCACTATATAATTTCATAAAAATCTGCATATTCAATTATGTAATAAAAATATAACATACTCATGCCACACGATTTGAACGTTAAGTCATAATAAGATAAACTGCCTGGAAAATTGTATTTTTGCTAGAAGCTAAGTCTGATCATCTCCAAAATTTTATTTAACTAAATATATATATATATATATATATATATATATATATATACGGAGATGATTAAGCTACTTGCTTTGATTTTTCCCCAAATACATATAATAATCAAAACCGTCAATTTCATATGCCTGATTCATACAGAAAATCATGTATAACATTCACAATTTCATATACTCAAGTTTAATCGGTTCAAATTTAAGAAAAAACTGACAAAATCTATTTCTTTTACCTTATCCCAAAAGTGGTGCTTACGATGCCCAAATCACGAAATCTCCCCGATTAAAATATTGGTGACCGAAATTGGAACCCAGGGATATTCCCCGTTCTTCAATCGGTGCAGATTTCGATGAGAAAATTGAGGAGAGAGAGAGAGAGAGCAAGAGAGAACTCACAGTTTGGGGGGGATTTAATTTCTAAGGATGTCTTAGGAAGCTCCTAAGACATTCCTTTACATATATATATATATATATTATAATAATATTATTAAATTATATTATATTATATTAATATATTATATTATATAATTAATAATAACTATTAATTAATTAATTTAATTTTAAATTATTATTTATTTATTTATTTATTTTTGGATCACTACAACAACAACTATTTTCACTATCAATGAAGCTTACACCAAGCTTTGAAGATTACTTGAAGTTTAATCTCTTATAGGGTTATATAATAATCATTATATAACAATATATTGCGTACAAAAGATCTATAGTTGATCTTAAACACTTCTGTAGCAATCTTTTATAGAAAATTCATTCGATTAGACCAATCTACTGATCTCGAATTCAAAACTCTGTAACGTTCACAAGTGAAACCATCGATGGTTTGAAACCCAAAAAATTGCCTTCACATCACTGCTTGAAAAAATTGCCTTCCCTCCATGGCTACAACCTACATCTCTTTCTTTATCCTCGCTTCACAGTGCTTTCTCCCGTTACATGCGTTTCACTCAGAGTATGTGCCACATTCCCAACATTTTTTGCACAAAAGTAAGAAAATCTCCCTCGGGCAATTTTGTTCTTTTCTACCAATTTTGGCCATTTTGGGTAATCGAAAATGATTTGAAAGGGTTATGAGCAACTTAAATAGATTTCAAATTTCTAGCATAGAAATCAAGAAAATCTCCCTACTCTTTTCGAGCATTTCTATTCCTTTTCTACCAATTTTGATCATTCTACCTAATTTGAAATGGTTAGAAAGGGTTAGAAGCAACCTAAATAGATTTTAGATTTTCAACATAAAATTGAGAAAATTACCCTACTTATTTCGAGCATTTTTACCCTTTTCTTTGACCAATTTTGGCTGTTTTAGGTGATTTGGAATGGTTTGTAAGGATTAAGAGTAACCTAAGAAGATTTAAAGTTTTTAACACAAAAATTAAGAAAACCATCGTACTCATTTCAGGCATTCCTACTCCTTTTTGACTAATTTTTATCATTTTAGGTGATTCGAAGCGGTCCAAAATGGTTTTGAGCAATTTGGGCAAATTTCGAGTTTTCAACACAAATACCAAAAAAAAAAAAAAAAAAACCCCATCTTTGAAGTTTTTTCCATTTTATGTATTTTTCTACCTCTTATAAATTTTTCAATTATTTTTCCTATACTCCATTGATATTCCACTTTGGTGAATTAATTTTTTTTTAAATAAAAAACATTAATTAACTGTTTAAAATAATATTTTTTAAAAATAATAATAAATGCGCTCAGTTAGCCACACGAGTGGGCGCCCATGCGCATAAAACAACGCCATTTTGAAGTTACATTCTTTTAAAAAATAAAAGGCACACGTGTGTGCATGCACACCCACCTATTTTAATGAAATGATGCAATTTTTTGAAAATATATTTAAAAAAAAAAAAAACAACCAAAATAGTATCATTTTGCCTAAAAGGTTGTGTTCAACCTTCAAAGCTCGTTTTTTTTTTTTTTTTTTGTTAGACTTTGATCGTATTTTCTTAATTCTTTTGGCAAAAAAAGAGACAAACTTGTTTTTAACTTCCCCAACCCCCACCATCTATTTTGGCTCCTCTATGATATTCCAACTACACTAAAATCACAAAAAATCCTAAAAAAAAATTCCTTTTTTTTCCCCCTCCCTCTCCCTACTTTCTCCCCCACTTTCTCTCCTCTCTTTTGCTCTATAGAGAGGACGAAGCTCTCTCTCCTGGATTCTCTCTCTCTCGGACTCTATAGGCTTTTCTGGCAATTCAACTCACCTCTAGAAAATATGATTTTTCTCCACTATCCCAAATTATTTCCTTTTTGCATGAAATATATATCATTTTTTTCATGTAATGATTATTGTTGGAATTGGTATATTTCCAAAAAGGAGTGAATTGGGTATTTAAAAATTTTATGCTTAGGTTCAACTAATCTAACAATAGTATACCACAACCTAGAATCCGTCTAAATATTTCCCAATCATTCACAATGTTTAAATCATGCACACATTCATAATTAATTAAATCTAAGCACATGTGTAGGAAATTAAAGTGTAGGAATTAAAGAGCAGACACAAGAAATGTTATCGGGGTTCGGCCAATACTGCCTACGTCCCCGCCTCAAGCTCACAAGCAAGAAAATTCCACTATGACTCGCTTAACAGGTGGAGCGGTACCTAATACAACACCTTACCAGGATGGTGCACCTAATTCTCTTAACCGGGTCTGAACTAGTCTGCAAGTCACCCTCTTCCAACCACACGTCGGAAATATAACAGATATGAAATTTTTTTTTTGTACAAACAAATATGCTTCTTATACTAAGCAAATATGTACCACTATGAACAATCAATTAATGCACTCACATATGATAGGATATTTATGCTCAAGTGAGATTGGGTTAAGCAATATTTCAACTCTCAACCAATGGGTATATACTTGTATATACGTGAGAGTGAATTCCTTTGATTTAAATAGACTAGCAATCAAACATAATCGAAGGGGCAATGAAACCCTAAGTAAAAATCTCAACAGATATTTATCAGATAATAAGCACAACAGAGACTAGGGTTTAAGCTTGCAAAACAAGTTTTGTTAAATTAATTAAGCAAGCTTTTAGATCTGGGAATGAAGATGTCAAAGTTTTCAAGCTATGCTAAGTTTTCCTAGATGATGTTTGAATGAATGCTTTGGAAAACTTTCTAAACAAACTCTCAAAAGATTTTACAAAATGCTAAGTATGAGAGAGTTTAATCTTTTGAAGTATATGAAAACAATGCAACACAATCACTCTTCATGCTGTAATGAGTTTGCAAGTGAAGAGGATGAATAGATGGAGCTCTCTCTTTTTAAAAGATTTGGCAATGCACGAATATAAGAGAGTTGAAATGTATGCTTGTTTTTCAAAAGATGTGCAATAAAAAATGCAGAGAACTTTTGAGAGAACATATGGCCAATCTACTTGCTAATCCCTCGTTAATCTGAGCAAATGAGCACATATATATAGACATGACACAAATTATGACCGTTGGGGACATAAGGGGAATTGTTAAAATTGTTTTAATTAAGTTTTAAAAAATTAACCCTGTTTAACTCTAATTAACCTCGGTAAAAATTAGGCCAACTCGAGAATTTCGGTCGACCGAGCCATAGGTTTGGTCGTCCAAATAGACACATGAAGAAAAGTAATTTTTGAATTTTGGGTGCCTGAAAAATGGTTCGGGTGGCTGAAATAGACGATTTTAAAAATGTCCAAGATTCGGTCGCCCGAACTTAAGTTCAGTTTGCCGAACTTGCATGTTCAGTCACCCGAGTTCAAAATGAACTTGAAGTTTAGGCCCCCAAGGATGCTGGGAAAAGTCAAGACTCAGGTTCGGTTGACCATGGACATTTAGTTCAAAAAATTTTGGTCGTCCAAACCACAACTAACATGTCGACTTTTCACCTGTTCGGTCGACCGAGCCGTTTTTAATGCATAAATTCAGTTACCCGAAGCCCTTTCAAACTTGAGATTCGGTCTAGTTTTTGGTCCTAAGTTACCCCGGTTTGCATATATATTACTTCTAAGATATATGAGACTTTTCATGTGATATTTAGGGACCTAAAGTCAATCTATGGTCTGTGAGCATAACTACCTATTATGCATGTGATGCAATTATTACTGACCATAAATTATTATAGACCAAATAATGAAACAAAAATACATATACAATTAAAACAAATATCTTCTTCTTTTGCTCTTGACTTTTCATGGAATCAACTAGGATAATGTGCTTTAAGTCATTTCTGACTTCCACTTCATTTTCACATGTGTGATCTGAATGATTAACTTGTTCAAGTACTTAGACACACACATTAGTAACATGCAGTTTGTCATAATTAAAATCAAAGATCAGACTCAAAAAGTCAACAATTATCTTATGATAAAAACATCATATTTTTTTTTGTAATTTTGCATACATTTCTTGTGTGATTTATAATTTGAAAGTTTTGCATTTTATCTCTTCATGAAATTCATCTAATTAGCATTTTCTAGAAAAAGAATTGTTTTCTTCATGTAGTTTACATGTGATTTGCATTTTAAAGGTGCATTTTTTCACACAGTTATTGCTTCATTTAGAAAATCCCATCATGAAATGGATTTTTGCACACCCTTTTCATGAAACCCATATGGTTATCACTATATGAAAAATACATTTATTTTCCCATGCAATTTTGTATATAATGTGCATGCAATTTAAATTTTAGAAAATGATGCATTTTTTTTTATATAATTATTATCTTTACATGTAACCTTGCATTTCCTATCCCTTTATGAAATTCATATACTATTAGCATTCTCACATGTAATTTTGCATATAGTTTTTAGGTATATTACATTTTTTGAAAGAATTGTGTCTCTTAATTTCATGAGTCATGCACTTATCATTTTATGTCGTTTTTGTACAATTAGTGAATTTACATTTGTGAAAACCAGGTGTCTTCCTTCCATGTAAAATCAAGTAGCATCATTTCAAGAAAAACATCGTTGTTGTATATTAATATGTAGATTTTGAAGTTCAAATAATCAGATTCAAATTTGGTATTTAGTAAGTAACAATGCTTTCGTGGGATTAATTTTTTTCGCATGGGCCCTACGAAGGCTTCCTTTTAATATTTGGAGTTTCCTTTTTCCCCTTTATTCTCGAATTGCAAGAAAGGAAAACTAATTTTTTTTATCAAAAATTGCTTTTGAGGAAGTCATGTGACCCCCATGGAATTAATTTCTCCATATGAGCCCTACGAAAGCCTCTCTTTAAAGAACCAAAACTTATTTTCCCTCCAATTTCAAATTACAAAAGCGGTTATTAGTTTTCATTAGAAAATTTGCTTTAGACTTTAGAGGAAGTAATAGCACCCCTGTGGGATTAGTTTTCCCATATGGCCCCCACGAAATCCTCTTTCAAAATCATCATTTGTTTTGCTTCCATATCTTGAACTCAGAAAATCGATTTCAACCCCTTTTCCCAAAACTAGAGTTTTTCCTAAAATGTTTTTTCCTTTTGATCTTAAAAACCTTTTGGATTTTCTTAAATTGATTTTTTTCGAATTGTTTTGTTTCCCAAAATGCAGTCATTTTTTTTTTTCAAAATTGGTCACTATTTCCCGATTTTGCAAAATTTGTCTTTTAGGGGCGGCCACTAGACTTCAAAAACCTCATATTCACTTAATGTTTTAGATAAAATTGAAATCTCTCGCTTTAATTTTATTTTTTTCAAAACATCAACTCTTTCAAGAGGAATTCAGTTTAGAAAAATACTCAAACCAAAATGTTTGAATTGCATTAGCTTGACCCTAGGTCTTTTGTGCGTAGGCAGCTTACCTTGAAAAGGGTAGGTCTAGCCCAAAACAAATTGTTTTTTTATTTTCCCAAGTGGATCCCAAACTAGCCTTCAAAATAAAAAGACAAGTAGTGTGACTTTCATGGGGTTTAATCCTCCATATAGGTCTTATGAAATTTCTTTTTTTTTTTTTACGAGAAGCACACACACACAAGCAAGCGAGGTAACCATTCATATGAGTGATAGGAAGAAAATTTATTATCTAACTACCTTCCCTACGCATAAACGAACTTTTAAGCTCTAACTCTCTCATAAGGTTTTTTTATATTTTCAACCATTTTCTTAAAAGAATAAAAGAAATAAAGTGGCGAATCCCTGTTTTTTTTATGGCGTCGATAGTTTTGGCAACTTCGCTAGGGAATATTGAAAGTCGAGCCACCTATGTACCTGTGTGTGTGTTTCCTTTTCGATGTCTATTTATGTTCTCATTCACCTTTTTTGTGTTTGTATGAATTATATTATCATGTGTGGTGTTTAATTTTTAGCATTTATTTTTTTTTTCTTTTGTTTCTATGCTCCTAACACTCATTGATCACTGACACTCCATAAGCCCTACACCTAGACTCCTACTTTTTAGGGATTAGGAGAGGAGAGAAATAGTAGGGCATCCATTGGGCTTAGTCCTCCATGTAGTTCTTATGAAAATCCCCTTACTTGGGATATTCTCTTTGAATAACCGCGGGACCTTTTAGAATTGAGAGTTAGAGCCTAAACCATCCACTAGCAAACCATGAATCCCTTGCCCTTAGTTCGAAGATAGGTGTCATGCCCCTCAATTAAGCATAACACTAGGACACTAGGAGCAACCCAACATCATAAATAATGTTAATAGCTTGTCATTTATATTTATTGATTTTACAAAGTCCATTACATATGGGATATAACATGCTTGGGAAAATCCTTAATATATTTGAGGAGACACTAGACTCCGAGAGGTGGCAAGCCATTAAGTTAGATGTATTGCCAATGGGCTATCAAACCATGCTATCAGATAAAATGAAGTAATAATAGAAGAAACAAGATGTCAGTGGTATCCTCAATTGTTGGAACTGACTTTCAGAAGATAGGTGTAACGACCCGGAGAATTTTAAACTATTTAAAATAATAAGAAGGATAGAAGGGAAGGAAAAAGAAATTTTTTAAAAGGTGACAGCGAGCAATCGTCGATGAACCAACTGGTCTTGTCGATGAGTGTTCTGCCTTGGCTCGTCAACAAGGGCATACGTCTCGTCAACTTGAAATTTGTCGACGAGTTTGTTGTTTCGTTGCCAAACTGTGTACTAGGACTCGTCAATGAACCCATACCTATAAATAGTGTGTTCTTTCATTTCGGCGTGAAATTTTCCACATATATCCTTTCATTCTCTAGAATTTCGGCCCTACTACCTTTTCTCTTCGATTTCGGGTAGGATTTAGCTCGGTTTGACGATCAGAAGCTACCACAAGACTCCTGGGAAGATTCTCTACAATATAGGCGGAGTAGATTTTCGATTTGAGAAGTTTGGGAAACATCCCAAAACTAGGGTAAGTGAAATAATTTAAGGTATTATTGTTATTTTGAGGTATCTGGAGCCTAAGAAGTATTATAAGGGTGTTTTACTAAGATTTGAGGAATTTGGAATTTTTGGATTATAGGGTCTTGTTTTGTTGATTTTAGGTCGAATCCTGAGGAGCAAGTAAAGGGAAATATTTTATAATAGATTTTTAATAATTTTAAATGACTAATTTTGGGTATAAATTTCTATATATATCCAGGTATAATTTTTCTAAACCATGCAGGTATTGAAAATGTTGCTTTTAGATAAATATATTATATTAGGAAAAATCATGTGGTTGAAACCATCTTTGATAATTAAATGATTGTGAGTAACGTGGAATGATGAATCATTGATACTGTGAATATTGTTTGACTATGAAATCTGCCTGGTTTAATATACTGGTTTGTTGTAGATATTGATTGTTATAACTTGAAGAATTAATCAGGGCCTTGTTGACCAACACAGGGGATTCGTCGACGAGGATACATGAGGACCTCATCGACGAAGACACGTCTCGTCGATAAGAAGATACTGAGAGAGGGTTTAAGGCAGACTGAAACTCATCGACAAGGGTGCAGGTTCGTCGATGAACTTTCTACAAGACTCGTCGACGAGATAACTTGTCTCATCGACGAAGCCGACCATATAAATAGTTGAAACTCAGATTTTTCAGCAGGAAATCTCGTGAGAAACTCCTTTTATCTCTCCAAAATGTCTTCCTCTCCTTCTCTCTTCAATTCCAGCTCCATTTCTCGCCAAATTGAAGAATTGAGGCCACCACGACGCTCCTAACAAAGTTCTCTACAAGTCTACCGGAGCTGATCGTTGGTGGAGATGGTTTGAAATTCATCCCAATTTCAGGATAAGGTATTTTATCTAGTTTTTACCTTTACCATAGCTATAGGAAATGTAGTATGCAATGAAATACTGATATTTTGTTCTGGGGGATGATGTTTTCAGGATGTTGAACAGCGAAACTTGGGGGTATAGGGCCAGAGCACGGTAGGGGTTTTCCGGAGTTTAGGTAAGGGAAATATGTTATGCTAGAAATTTTGTTATATACTTCAGAAAATTATGAATGTGTATTTATAAGCATGCAGATTAGATTATTTTTCCAGAATAGCATGAATATTATTTTTACAGTAGAATCACAGAAATTGAGCTTGAGATTTTGATTTCCCAAATGTGTGGCATAAGTTTGTTACAGTATAGTATGTATATTTTACAATATTACAAATATTTAGTAACACAGATTATAGCAATGAATGAGACTTACAGTATTTTTCAGAATAACATATTTTCTAAACCATAATACTCAGACAGAAATTACAGACATATATTTCAAATAGATATTACAGAAATTACAAACAGATATTACAGATAGATATCACAGTTATTACAGACAGATATTTCAGATATTTTAAATAGATATTATAGATAATTCAGATATTACAACTCAAATTTATAGTGTTATGGTTGTTTTGAAATCATGTTAAAAGCAGCAAGATGATTATATATTTATATATGTATACAGTATTACACAGTTTCAGACCCCTGTGGATATTATAGACAGAGATATACAGCAGAGTACGGTACCGTTGCTATTTCAGACATGTGCAACCACATGACTTAGATAATATGTGGATTCCGTCTAACCGTGCGAGGAGAGATTGCAGTCTCTCCAGCTTGCTGGGTTGAGGTAGCCAGTTAGACGATGATAGAGATTAGAGATGGCCCAGAGTGATTGCAGTGGGCTAGATTCACACAGATTGGAGGATGTTACATATTCAAATTGACTTGCCTGGTAGGCCAACAAAAGTAAGTCCAGCCTACGGGCCGCACAACCCTATCAT